>NW_027412668.1:1462500-2062500 GCF_025532065.1 Leptinotarsa decemlineata
ATTTCTGACCGATTTCAATAAAATTTTGTTCATTTTTGAAACGGAAAAATGTACCAATTCATTACCTTCCCGGTATATTTGAATCAGGTACCGTTGATTATAGTAGAGTTTTCTTGTTGCTAGGTTGTTGCTATGTTACTTGTTTATAAACAGAACTTTGTTATCAAGCTGTGTTTGCGGTGAAAACGTGTTTTCTACCCCAAATATAATGGAGGATATTTTGAAAAAAGCTGAACAAGCAAGAGAATCATCAATTCCATCGAAAAGTGAAGCCGTATACCAAAAAGAATACAAGATATATCTGGACTGGCTGACACGGAAAAATGTTATGCCAAAAGATGTCACTGAAACTGTATTTCTGGCATATTTTCAAGAACTGGTAAGGAATTTTCTATGTTTTTCGGTAGATTTGATAGTAATTGTGTTTATTCCACGGTGGCGGAGGGGTATTTGGATAGCATCGAATTGAGAAATAAAACGGCGCGTATGTTGTCTACTTTGTCATCAGAAGAGGCAGGTACCTCGACTGTAGTGAACAGAAGCTCCAGCCATACAAAAGAAGAAATTGTTTCCAGTGGCGGAAGTAATTTTCAGGGAACATTTCAAAATTGTACATTTATTATTTGTAATGACGTGAATAAATAAAATATGGTTCAGTTTTCATTTCTATTTATTTTTACTTGTGAAAGGTAGAGGGAATTATAAAATCTATAATGTCCCAAGGGAGTTATGACCCTCTTTATTGATGTCGTAACTATGACGATATAAGCTTATAATATCCCGGTCAGAAATAAAACTTTTTTCACTGCAAGTCAAATAAATAACAAGAATGTGACATTTTGGGATCTAATTCTCTCATCTTACAGCTGATAGGTTGGAAGCTGTCGAATTTGTCCATTTTTTCAAGACTCCTAAAATCAGTGCAGGTTCATGAATGACTACAGCTTCATGGGTGTATTACGCTTTCTTTCATTTTACCAGGACACCGTATTAGTTTCTATAGTATCTCATATTCTGCATTTTCTGTTCTTTCCATCATACAGCTTTACTCTATTCAGATTCCCTTCTCCGTTCACTGATTAGCCTGGTAGTTTATTTTGTTCTATGAAACCAGCTTTGTTATTTCCTCAATTCTAGGAGAATTTCCCGATACATTTTTCCAATGCTCTTCAATCGTTCCTCATTGACCTTTTTCCTGATTTATAGTTCTACATGAATGATTTTGGTAACCTGATTGCCGATTCAGGGCATATGTATAATGTTGGTGGACTGTAACTATAACACACTCATCAGCTTTACATTGTCTGTGATTCTTGAGAGTCTTACCCCAGCACAGAGTCAGTTATTTATGTTCCTCTCAAACCGTCTCAATGTCAGTATTGGGTTTCAGGGATAACTATTCATCATTCGTACATTCGATTTTGAAGTTTGTGCCAGTGGTTTAGGAAGGTGTTAGGAAGGAAGGTAAGACCTCGTTAATCCTTAGCTCCCACAAGTTTTGACTTCTGAAGGTTGTCGTTCGTAGGGGTGCGACAGCTGGTTAACAGAAAAACAGTTTTTTTTAACAGTATCATATGGTCCGTGAACTTTTCCACATTTTCCTGAATCTATATTTTGCTCTAATACCTAAACTGTTGCATTACACGATATTGAGAAGGCATATCTGAGATTGTTTCCAATGCTGCTGCTGGTGTTGTTATCACTACTCCCGTAACTTCCAAATAGGCGACTATGTAACTGACTCAGTTTATTTTTTGTTGCATCTTTGGTCAACAAACCAAGAAAGTGTCTATTATCATCAAATTTTCTACCATTATTCATAGCCAATACATTTGGTTTTTGCCACCACGTCTTTTTCAGATCAGTTTAGGATCTAGAGTCCTTCCCAGTTTACCTCGGGCTAGAGGCACTGATCCACAGGCTGATTCACGGTGGATGGCACATTAGACGTTTCTGGTGAACCAGACAACGGATCACTTTGAAAATTTAATGGAGGGCATATTCGGACATTCTCTAGCCAACTAAAATATTTTCGACAATGCGGTGTTGCCGCTTCTATTAGAAAGCAGTAGCAACTTTGATTTTTCAAATGGAACACTCTGTATATAATATTATTTTTGGAATCTCCAACAATTGCCCGACAACTTTTCTTGATATTTCCCTATACCTATCTGTTACCGTTTTCGAAATAAAAATTAATTTCAATTTTTTTCTTCGAAAATCATGACTTCTAAAAATGCCGATATCTTTCAGTTAAGAAGTACTATGATATCGAAATTTGGTTTGGAGTTAGGTGATACTTGGACACTTCCCACACGTCAGCCTAATCTCCGTTACTTCAATACAGAGTGGTAAAAAAATACAGTTTTTTCGTTTGCTTGAAAAAGTTGCTGAAATTTGATTTTTTTAAATGGAACACCCTGTATATTATTGAAAATTCGGAAAGCTGCTGAAATTTGCTTTCTTTCTATGTATATCATACCTATACCTAACTAGTCAAGTTTCGGACTTATGAACATTTATTTGTGAAAATGTCCCTTCAGAATGGTATTTCCATTCGGTATTTGGTAAGCAGGCCATGATTACTATTTGACAGTAGCGTTGTGACATTCTCCTAATAATATCGACATTTTCGTCACTTCAGAAGTTGCAAATACCTTCAAAACGATGGAACAAAACTATTCAAACGAAGTTCTTATGAATTTGTTTATTATTATTGGACAGTGTGACAAAATTATCAGCAGAACATCTAGAAAGTTCAATGAAATGTATCCGAATCTACCGCCAATGAACCTCAAGAAATTTATACGAATATCAAGAAAAGTTGTAGGGCAATTGTTGGAGATTCCAAAAATAATATTATATACAGAGTGTTCCATTTGAAAAATGAAAGTTGCTACTGCTTTCTAATAGAAGCGGCAACACCGCATTGTCGAAAATATTTTAGTTGGCTGGGTTGTAAACTCTGAGGACCAATACTCAAATACAAAAAGTTAATGTAGGGTATGGCATTTTACGCGACACAACTAAAATACAGGGATATCTTTATCTTAAGTGTCACACTGTATATACAACCATTGGAGAGAGTCTGAACAATCAAATCACACAACTGGCAGTAATGAAATCAGTTAATTAGTATGAAGTTCAAAGGCAGAGGTCGTCTATTTTCGTAATCAATTACAAAATACCTGAACACAATTTTCTGTTCTCGCTATCTAAACGAGCACGTTGCCTTTAATTTAAATGGAAATTACACTTCATTAAAAAAATCATCATCATTACTATCGGTAATGTATAATTGTATAATGCATGATATTAAATATGTTTGTAATTTATTCAAGAATAAGAGCTGTTTATCGTTGTGTTTCTAACCGCGATCATTAGTTTAAATGAGCATGATTTAATGTGACGCGAAGTGATGAAATTTTCATGATTTACAATTGTCTGTTATGTTTATTGTTTCAGAGAAGTGAACAAGTGAAATGCCGGTGTCGGAGTTTACGAAATTCGAAAATGACGCTGTTTCTGAAATGATTGGATGTCTGGTTTGAATCCTGTTTGGTCTTGGAGCCTGGAGACTTGAAAAACTGCAGATGATTAATAAATGAAAGGAATCCATGATGATGAATATATGATTCTCACAATGATTTTCATTTGAGACGCGTTTCGTCATACGGTAGCTTCATCAGTTGAACTAGTGCATCAAACTATCCTACAATATTTGTAGGTAATTAAAAAACTTGATAAGATACATGATTCAATCTGGTGGAATAGGTTAATTTTCAAAAAATAACTATAATAAAATATTACGCTAGGAAAACAAGTAATGAAAATGTTATTTCTGGCAAAACAGATAAATTTTGAAGACACAAATACAATGAAATATTACTTATAGAAATGCATATGTTAGTTATAGGCATTTTATGCCTAACGTCAATCAGATAAATGATTAATTCTGACAAAACAGGTAAATTTTGAGTAATATTACTTTTTGGAAACTACAAAATTTATGAATATGTTAATAATTGGAATTTCATGTCGAAACTTATTTAGAAAAAAAATTAATTCGGGATAAACATGTAGATTTTGAAAAAATCAATTACAATACAATATTAATTGTAAAATGCAGGTCATTCATGAGTATGTTGATTATATGCATTTCACGCCAGAACTGAACTAGATGAATGACCCATTCACCTCCCGTGAAAGTATCTATAAAAGATAGACAAATCTCCAAACTTTCTTCGATGTTCCAGAAAATCAAGTTTACACGTGATGTTCCAGCAGCTTCAGGGCATGCTTGGGGCCGGAGCTCCATAGAGAGCAATACTCCAAAGAAGGTCTGATCTGAGCTCCATGAAGCATCAGAAGTTGCCGAAGTGTGTACAGTTTTCTGGTTCGGAACATTGCAAGCTTTTGAGAAGCAGCCTTTGCAATTCCAGCAACATGATTGTGCCAAGACATGTTGGTGTCAATTTTAACCCCACAACAAACTTATTGAAGCAGAACGCGGAATTGTCTGTCCTGACATCATTATATCCGGTTCGGAAACATTCATCTTCTTGAAAAAAATCTTTAAGTAGGCGTTGCAAACAAATGCTTTGACGTAAATACCTGTCACCGAGCCTGTCAAATATTATTTAATTACATGATAAAATAGTAATTGTCGTTGTTGTTAGCCTGTTTGTCGAGTTGTTGTTTTTAGAGTTATTGTTACTGTTGTCGTTATTATTGTTTATTGTTGAATAGATAATATTGTGTTATTATCGTCGAATATGCCGGGTGAGCATTATAGCCATGAAGAAAAGTTTGACATGCTAACGTGCTACATTTTGTGCCACAAAAATACTGTAAATACAGCAGCAATGTATCTTAATACATATCCAGAAAGAAAGCAGCCATGTAAGTCCATTTTCTTAGAGCTGGCTCGAAATTCAAAAGAATATGGTTCATTTAAAAAGCCTGTTTTACCTCGAAAAAAGGAATCTTCAGAAGAAGCCCAAAATAATGTTTTACAAGCAGTTGTTGAGAACCCTGAAAAATCAACTAGGCAAATCGAAAATAATGTAGGAGTAGCCAAATCCACAGCTCAATTTATTTTGCGTAAAAATAGATATCACCCCTATAAATTTAGGATTTGCCAAGGACTTAAACCAGGGGATTTCGAACGGCGCCGAAATTTTTGCGAATGGTATACACGCGCGTGTGAAGAAGATTATAATTTCCCTTCAAAAATAATATGGTCCGACGAAAGTATGGTCACTAATAATGGTATCTCAACCGCCGCAATACGCATTACTGGGCTCAGCAAAATCCGCGTGTTAAGAAAATATCAAGACATCAAGAACGTTTTGGGTTTAATATGTGGTGTGCAATTTTAGGAACTAAAATACTAGGTCCGCTTTTTTACTATAATTCTTTGACCGCCGAACGATACCATCATTTATTGCAAAACTATGTAGAATACTGTTTAGATAATTTACTCTGGCACAGGTCAATAACTGTTGGTTTCAACAAGACGGTGCTCCTGCACATAATTCTAGACAAGTTCGAGAGTATCTTTCGCAGCGATTTCCTGGAAGGTGGATTGAAACCTTTAGTGAAGTGTCTTGGCCAGCGCGATCCCCTGACTTAACTCCTCTGGACTTCTTCATATGGGGTTTTGTTAAAAACCGGGTTTACCAACATTCTTTTGAAACTGAACAGCAGTTACGAGAATGTGTAACTGTCGCATTTGACAGTATTACACCAGAGATGTTACGTGATGTTTTTAAGTTCTACAGTTAGAAGATCATACTTATGTTTGGAAAATAACGGAAACCTGTTTGAACACCTCCTTTGAATTAAATAAAAAATGCGTTAATTTCTTTGTTGTTTTAATTACTTTAAAAAAAATCATTATTAACCTACTTAAAAATACATTTTAAAAATAGAAAAAATACAATTTTCCCTTAAACTAAAAGAAAACAATGGCATGTGTTACATCGTTGAATTCGTAATAAAAAATGGAGTCAGATACAGGGTGTACTTTTTTTTCGGGCTATTTAAAAAAATAAAGTTGATGATGGTTTTTTGAAAACGAAACGTCGGATATAAAAACTAAAAATACCATCGTGTAGTACCTTGAAAGTGCCAATGAAAAAGTGTTATTCGTTTTTTGATATCTTTTGAAATAAAGTCAGAAAAAAATAAAATTGATATTGTCAAATTCTCGTTTTTCCCAAATATCTCAGCAGGCCATGAAAATTCTTCAAGTTTCTAAACGGCATGTAAATAAGCTTTAAAGAACACAACTTTTTCCTAATTTAACCTAAGCTGTATCTCCAACAGGTACTGAGATTCCCATGCTTAGGATCCTTATCTTGGACACACTGTATAGAGGCTGGCTTGAACGTTTGAAGTTCCATTTGCTTTAGATTTGTTTACTGCGAGTCTTCAAGCATAGCCCATTGACTGATAAGAAACAACAATTGAATAATATTGTGCTTATTGTTTTTTACTATTATGTTTTCTATCTTCACGGTCCGAAATTTCCCAACTTTTCCAAGCCGGAAAAACAGCGAAATTTGTGAAATGTTCACGACTGTTCTTCTACTTGAGATAAATTAAACTATTTTGAAGATTTCAAACAACTCAGAATGCTCTTCAAGTTATGCATGTTGAGAAATCCCAACTTTCTCCTGAGTCTTTCCCTTTCCTTCTTACCTCTCTTTTTCTTTTCTTTCTTTTTTATTTTTTTCATTTTTTATTCATTTTTTCATTATTATTTTTTTCTATCTTCATGGCCCAAAATTTCCCAACTTCTCCCAGCTTTTTCCCAAGTCGAAAAAGCAGGAGGGAGGCTACCCCTCACTCCCCCCGCCCCTATGGCGTTGGCCCTGAAGAAGAGGCAAAGAATGAAATCTGGAAAACTGAACAGCATCAATGTAAAGAGTACAAAATTATCTTTCGACCACTATATACCACCACAACCTAATATAATGTATTCCACAACTACTCTCACACTTTGAAATGGAAATGCCTACAATATTCATAATACAGATGTCCCAGAGATGCAGCCTAAAAAATCGAACTTGAGCATCTGTATGTAAAGTGGCAGACAGGCTTTTGAGTAGAGATTGAGTTTGATTTTTAAGACACTTTACATCTCATTCGGTGTGACGTAGAGTGACGCCCGCAAATTGAGCAAATCAGAGTTGGCACTCTTTCACGTTGTTCGCGGTTTTATTTGTTTTTCCCGCGAGCGGAATATTCAGGTCGGGTAATGGATGCACTTTATCGGAAGAGGCGGGAATGATGCGTTTTTTGATTGGAAAACTAGGTCAGTGGAATGTGCCAGAAAAACAAGTACCTAAGAGTTTGGAGCAAGATGAATTTTATGATGCAAGTGGTCAATCCTTGCTGACTGGATGTCTGGTTTGAATCCTATCAGATCCTGGCATCAATCAAAGCCTGGAGGGATAAGAAACTGAGGATGAATAAATGAACGAAATTCATGATAATTGGACAATTTTCACAATTAATTTTGTTCAAGTTGCTTTTCGCCACACGGCAGTTGCATCAGTTGAACTGGAATATCAAACTATTTTTCGATGATTTTTATACAACAGCATGCCTAGCACATTTATATAACGTGTTGGGAATCACATGTTGAAAGGTAAGATCACGTTAGTTTTCAGCTCAACGAAGTTTCGGATATTACATTATATGTATTCATAAATTCTGTCAGTCGGTTTGTTTGAAGCACATCAACAACGTAGGTCCTTCCATCGCTTCCATAATGGAGAAGGAAGTCAACAACGAATTGCCATTCTTAGAAGTATTGGTGAAGAGGACCGACACTAAATGGGAAACATCTGTATATCGAAAACCCACTCAAACGGGACAGTATCTGAACCAGGAATCCCACCACCATCAGTCGACTAAGAGAGGAATTATCAAGACGCTACCAGACCCTGCTTTTGGGCTCTGTAATACAAACGACAGTCCCAAGTGCGAATCATAAAACTCTCTTACGGAAACTCAGTAGATACGGTATAACTGGAGTAAGTCTTAAGTGGTTTGAGTCATACTCAGCAAATCATACCCAGATGGTCAAAACCACTTCATACTCGAATAAAGGTAAAATTAGTTGCGGTGTCCCACAAGGTTCGGTACTGGGCCCACTTTTATTCTTAATTTACATCAATGACCTATCGTCTATAAACATCCAAGGAAAATTCACTTCATTTCTGATAATACAATTTTATGATGTGCTCCTAACAACCATACGTTGTATGAAGTTATTGAGAATGACATCACGAAAGTGAAGGACTGGTTTGACTCAAATCTCTTGAGCTTGAATTTATGAAAAACAAAAGTAGTGTTCTATCGTTGCCAGATTCCAGTTGTACATCTGAATAATATTCAAATTGACAATGTACCAACTTTTAATTTCCTTGGCTTGTTCATTGATAATAATTCAAAATTCAACAAACATGTAGATACTTTGAAATCGAAAGACTCTGGATGTTATGCAATACGAGTAACTGCATTTGAGCTCGGATCTGCAGAAGCTAGAATGGTTTATCGTTCCCTTTTTGAATCCCATCTTCGTTATGGTATTTGCTTTTGGGGTGTGTGTTCTACCACATGCTTTCAATCAGTATTACTAATACAAAAACGTGCAATACAATGCATATGCAAAGCCAAGGCTAGGGACTCTTGTCGGCCTCTTTTTGCCTCTAACACTCTAACAGAATCTTAACTGTGGTCTCCTTATTTTTATATGAGACAATCTGCCTTCTCTTCAAAAATAGGGTATTGTTTAACAACTTGGAAGCGCCAATGTATGGTAAAAATAAAGGAGTGGTTGCACTTGTGTCAAAGGCTGTAGAAAATGATGGTGGTTCAAAACCATTAGTCCTTCATTATATCATTCATCAACAGTCCTTGTGCGGAAAATGTTTGGATATGTCTCAAGTTCGAAAACCAGTCATATCAGTTGTTAACTTCATCAGATCCACTGGGCTGAATCACTGACAATTCCGCGAGTTTATTCAACAGATTGGTGAAAATGATTTACCATATCATACTGCCGTACGCTGGCTTAGTTGCGGAAAAGTCCTTAAGCGCTTTTTTGAACTTCGAGCAGAGATCGAAATTTTTTCAAATGAGAAGCAGCGGCCTTTTGCCGATTTAGAAAATAGTGAATGGATGTGGAAGTTATCCTTCTATGTCGATTTGACAAATCATATGAACGAACTGAATTTGAGATTGCAAGGAGAAAATCAGTTTCTCCCTGATTTATACACCAATATCAAATCCTTCAGGCAGAAAATAATACTATTTCAATCGCAATTACGTAAAAAATGTTTCACACATTTTGAAACATGTGAAATATTCAGCCACACCACAGAGACTGAATTTCCCGTCAATTTTGCAATCGAAACTTTGAGTGCTTTGAAGATAAATTTTGATACTCGTTTTTCAGATGTTCATGTCATTGCGAATGAAATTAAGTCTTTTCAAAATCCTTTTGATTTTGACATTGAAACCGTGGCTCCGGAAGTCCAAATGGAAATTATTGATTTACGGTGCAGTCATATGCAGTACAAATATCAAAATTCATCTCTGTTGGAATTTTATAAGAGTCTTCCACTGGAGCAATTTGATAATTTGCATACATTTGCTTGTGGGTTGTTTTCTGTTTTTGGTACTACTTACTTGTGTGAGAAAACGTTTTCCAAGATGAAGTACACAAAGAATGTTTACAGATCTCAATTAACCGATGAGCATCTTAAATCTCTTTTGATAATTGGTACAAGTAAAATTGATCCACAACTACAAAGTATTGTCGGTGGAAAATCACAATTACATAAATCTCATTAGTGTTTTTGTTTTACTGTGATTCATTTCAATTATTTAACGTATTCCAAAAACACTTTATTGTGGGATTTTCACTAAATTGTTTTACGAAAACGCAACACGTGTTTCGCCATACAATGGCTTCATCTGGCGTGTCTTTCAACTAATTCTACACATTCAATACTAAATATATATATAGTTTATGGAGTACCTGAAATCAAAGTACCTGTAAACGAAGTACCTGAATTTTAAGTAGCTGATATTTTACCTGAGTTTCTAACGAATTTAATTACCTGCACTTATGTTCCATTTTCACATTTGAAAAAATATATTCAGTAACGGAGAGTTATTGAGTTCTAATTGATCATTCAGTAAATTACCCGAATTCCTGAATCTATTGATTTCTAAACATTCTAGATGATTAAGTTTCAAACTCTTCTCTTCTAAATGTAACACCTCGTACTCATGATTGAACTCGTGTCCTTCTGCTAAAAGATGGTTTGCAAATGTGGAATTGGTCTTTCTATTTACAAAACTACTCCTATGTTCTTTAATTCGTTGGAAAAATGTTCTTCCTGTTTGCCCAATATACAGTTTTGGACAGGAGCCACAAGTCAGCTTATATACTCCTGATCTATCCGACACCAAAGTTTTGTCCTTATTGTTTTTAATAAATTTACTTAGGTTATTATTCGTTCTATAAGCTACGTTTACGCCTTCTTTCTTCAAAAAACGGGCAATATTCCTGTTTGGTTCCCCCACATATGTCAATGTCTTATAACTCACGTTATCGCATCTTGAATATGGGTAGACCAGATCCATGGCTTGCTTTTGTCGTTTTTTGGAAAGAATGGAGTTTACAATATCTACCTTATAACCGTTATTAATCGCGATTAATATCGCGATCAATTATTTGTTAGTTATTAATATGCTTAAACTTAGATACTTAAGTTAAGTTTTCTTTGTCATCATTTCTGTCGTTAAGTTTTAACAAAAATTAGGTAATCATTGGCTGTCGCGGGCCGGATTGATGACACTGGCGGGCCGAATTTGGCCCGCAGGCCATAGTTTGAGACCCCTGTGTTAGACAATGGAAGTCCGAATTAATGAAATTCTGTCAGTCAGTCTGTCAGTCGTAATTATTGAAATGGGTCCGTAGTTACAAATACGTTTTCTATCACCCTTTTTAAAAATCGGTGTAACTATCACACTTTTGAATCCATCAGGTCTTATACCAGTATGGAAAATGCAATTTATCAGATGGACAAGTAGTGAAGATACCAGGTGTTGATTTTATTAAAAACTCGGCAGTTATTCCATCTCAACCAGGAGCTTGTCCACTCTTATGTTCACTCATCAGTAGCTCTGTTTCATTCAGTAGTTGGCAACAAATATTAGATAAGGATTTGCGATAGCCCTGGGAGTGGAAAAGTTGTTGATACCTATATAGAGCAGATGAATGAAAGCTTACAATTGGTTGTGAAGCCGAAGCACACCATCTGCTGTATAAATTTTGAAAATATTTGCATTCGAATAAATATTTGACCCTGATAATCAACTTGATATACACACAAGAACGCTATAGCTCTGCTACCGTCGTATCTCAAACGAATCCAAACATGAAAAACATATTGCAACGCTATATTTCGACAAACATAATTCAAATCATTCCGTATACAGCAGCGACCCATGATCAATCATAATCAAATTTGAAAGTACAATGCGGATTCGCTTGCGTTACTATTTCAGATAATAAAAACATCTGCGGTACGTATGATTTCCTGACAATTCGAATGAAATAATGATTTCCGACCAAATTCGTTCCTCGAAGAAACAATGGGAGACTTCAAAATGTCAAAAGTTTTGTTATGTCTGACAGAAGTGGGTCACACTGGACACGAATGTTGCTAAAGAGACGGGAGATCATAGTCTTTGTCCGTGGATGAGGAGAATGTTGTGTATAGGTTATTTTCGTTTTGAACAATTTTTGGAATCAGGTCTTTGGAACAATAGCCATCGTTTTGGGAAAAGATATGAAAGTGTCACCAGTCATGAAAATTGTTCTCTGAGAGACTTGATTACTGTCAAAAAACCTCACAAAACTGAAAACCATATTTATGCTGTTCCGAAATTTAGTAAGATTGCTAATCCGTTGGAAATGAAATTTTCAGGGCTTTTAACGTGATATATAAAAGAGTATCGATATAAAATGTTACAAGATAGAGATAAAGCTATTAATAAAATGAATGAAGCATTGCATAATACTTCTATGTATTTAAAAACTGATGAATTGAAGCTAAATGTAAACAGAACAAAGGCTATGATACTTACTACACCGTTTAAATACAGAGAACAGATATTTGAATCTAATGAAACAAAAATAGAAAATGATAAAATTGAGCTCATTACTGAATTCAAATATCTAGGATTCATGTTAGACAATCATCAATGAATAACCATTTCATCTACATACAGAAAAAAATTTTGAAGAAATTATATTTTTCACAAGAATTCCGTTACAAAACTATGCAATCACGGATAACTGTATATAAGACAATTATACAACCACATTTTGAATATTGTCCCACTCTTCTATACAGTGTGATTCAAAAGTATTTTGACAAACTTCAGGAGGTGATTCCTCACAATATTCTAATATGAATTGTCCAAATAAATAAATGTCCGGAAACGCTTCGTTTCCAAGATACAGGATGTTAAAGTTTTATTTTTATTTTCGTTTTTTTCAAATAACTTTTGAAATACTGAACTTAATTAAACGAAACTTGGTAATAGGAGGTTTTTGAGGTGTCGAATTCGAACCTGATGTTCTTATTGCTCTTACTCGTAGGGGGCGCCACCTACACGTCTTTCTCTTTTTTAAAGATTCATAACTTTTTTGGGCGTACTTCTAGCACATTTTTCAGTAAAAATATCGATTCCTCTATCATATCTACGTAAATAAGCTACCCTTGTTACTAGTCGCTGTAAGCAACCGTTTTCTAAATATATGGACTTGAAAACTTCAAGTCGATTATTTAATAATCGATGCATGTTGAAGTTATTACGAATATTTTGCATTTTTCACAAGAATGCTTTGGAAATAAATTTGACGTTTGTGAGTAGTTTTAGTAATTACATATTTTGTGACAGTTAGACGTTTTGTTGAAGTTTCCGTAAGTAGAAGTAGAAAACACTTATTTTGAAAAAATGGATTATTTAAACAATAATGCTCATTTAGCCGATATGCATTTCGTTTATGGCCTTGCGGATGGCAATGCGCGCGAAGCAAGACGTATTTACCAGGAGCGATTTCCTAATCGAGTACTGCCTTCAGCTCCAACATTTGCTAGTCTCCACCGTCGTTTGGCAGAAACAGGTAGATTTAAGAGTTCAGCTGATATAATTGGAGGACCACGAGCAGTCCGAATCCCAGAATTGGAAGAAGCTGTTTTGAACGCTCTCGATGAGAATCCAGAAACAAGCACAAGAGTAATTGCTGGAGCTGTCAATTCTACTCAGTCCACACTTTGGAGAAATATCCACGATCAACAGTTTTATCCATACCATATTCAAAGGGTACTAGCTCCTTTGCCACGAGACTTTCCCCAACGCAAAACTATGTGTCAATGGTTTTTGAGAAAATTGGCTGGAAATCCTCAATATTTAAGATATGTACTCTTCACGGACGAGGCAAACTTCTCCCGAAATGCTATCACAAACTTTCATAACAATCATGTTTGGGCTCTCGAAAATCCGCACGCAGTTAGTGAAAGGCATTATCAGTATCAATTTTCTGTAAATGTATGGGCGGCAATAATTGATAATTACTTGATAGGTCCTTTCTTTCTTCCGCTCCGACTGAATGGCGCAACTTACAGACACTTTTTAGAAAATGAATTGCCGGGACTACTTCAGAATGTACCATTAGAAATTCGTATCCGCATGTGGTTTATGCATGATGGGGCTCCGGCCCATTTTAGCGTTGTAGCCAGGAATTCCTTAACACAGTCTATCCAAATCGATGGATCGGTAGGGGTGTAGAAGAACCTAACCAGGCGTGGGCACCAAGGTCCCCAGATCTAAACCCCATGGATTTTTATTTTTGGGACATTTGAAGTCACTAGTTTATAAGACTCCAGTAGTGAACGAGGAAGATCTAAGAAACCGAATAGTAGACGCCTGTGAAACAATAAGAAACACACCAATAATTTTTGAGCGGGTACGAGATTCAATGACTAGACGACTGATTGCCTGTATCTTCGCTGAAGGTGGACACTTCCAACAATTTATTTGAATACAATTTAGTTTCGTTTATTTTAGTTTATTCTACATATTCAAAATTTCCTGAAATAAAATGTTGACATTTCTTGCAAATTTTATTGAAACAAATACTGATTATGCACCCTCGATACCAAAATAACTATTTCGCTTAAGGATGTCATAAAGGAACGTACCCAACAGTAATGACCTCTTCAAACGAGTAAAACGTCAAATTCATTTCCAAAGCAAAATACTCGTAATAACTCCAACATGCATCGATTATCAAATAATCGACTTGAAGTTTTCAAGTCCAAATATTTAGAAAACGGTTGCTTACAGCGACTAGTAACAAGGGTAGCTTATTTACGTAGATATTATAGAGGAATCGATTTTTTTACTGAAAAATGTGCTAGAAGTACGCCCAAAAAAGTTATGAATCTTTAAAAAAGAAAAAGATGTGTAGGTGGCGCCCCTACGACTAAGAGCAATAAGAACATCAGGTTCGAATTCGACACCTCAAAAACCTCCTATTACCAAGTTTTGTTTAATTAAGTTCAGTATTTCAAAAGTTATTTGAAAAAAACGAAAATAAAAATAAAACTTCAACATCCTATATCTTGGAAACGAAGCGTTTCCGGACATTTATTCATTTGGAGAATTCATATTAGAATATTGTGAGGAATCACCTCCTGAAGTTTGTCAAAGTACTTTTGAATCACCCTGTATAACCACTACAAGGAAACATTTCATGTTTTGTGAAGAATTCAAGGCATTTTGTCGCGTTACTAGAGGCAATCGAAGTCATGAAGCAAGATCAATTAATCAGTTTCGACGTGACAAGTCATAGACCAAGAAAAAGATCTTCAAATCGTACAGAGGCAGCTAACTGAAGATGAGGAGCTGGAAGATAGAACGGACTTACTAGGATTATGACTTATTTCCAACTGAAGGACGAATTATTTACGCAAGATGAGGAACTGTCGATGGGATCGCCACTTTCACCAGTTGTTTGAAACTCTAGCCATGGAAAAAATCCAAAATAACCCTCAAATCTGGTTGAGATACGTTGATGACACCTTCATAGTATGGAACCATGGGAATACTGAACTAGACGCCTTCTTGAAACACATCAACAGCGTGAGACCTTCCATCACTTTCACAATGGAGAAGGAAATCCACAACGAATTGCCATTCTTAGCCGTTTTGGTGAAGAGGACCGACACTAAGTGGGAAACATTTGTATACCGAAAACCCACTCATACGGGATGAAATCTGAATCATGGATCCAACCACCATCAATCTACCAAAAGAGGAATCATCAAGACTTTAGTGGATCATACTTTCGGGCTCTGTCATATGAAGGGAGGTCTCGAAAAGAAACCAAGCCTAATCAAAAAATATCCTCAACGGACTGGTTACTCCATAGTGATGGTGAAACAGACAGCAAGAGCCTCACAAGAAAGAAAATTCCTAACTTTCCAGGGCAAGCACTGGGTCCAAGTAAATCAGAACTTGCTTCAGATCTGGAAATACCATTCGTAGCAGCCTCAGGATAACACAGACTGCGACTCCAAGAATTGCATTTACTAGATACCCCGTGAGTGCGGCAAATCCCATATTGGTGGCAAGTCCGCATAGTTCAGCACAAGAAGAGAAACCAGCCAATTGACAATAGCAGAGCATGTTTCAACGCATCAACATAACATCAAGTGGTCCCAAGCTGAGATTATTTACAAAGGGAAACACTGGTTCAAGAGGAAGTTCAAAGAAGCTGCATATATCTTGTCAAAGACACATTTTGCCAAACTAGTCTACTGATACGCAACATATAGAAACCTGTATTCAAGCGGAAAAACGATCAAATCTAGGTAAACCGGTGAAGTGGAGAGAGAGAAGAGGGGATAGTTGAAAGCGTTCGATTAATCAATAAAATATTGACCTGAAAGCCTACATTCTTATATTTTATCTTGATTATTTCATTTGCTTTATTGTAATTTCATTTCACATTCATAGATGATGTTTATATGAGGAATAATGTTAATGTTTACTCTCATTTAGGCAGTTTGTTGACAATATAAATCAACGTTGCTGTTCAAACGTATTATTATCACCATAACGTTGATAGTTCTCCGAAAATGTTACAAATTTCCATGTCCCAATTCGAAAGTATTCTTCCAAACACTCATTCAAAAATACGTATTGATCCTTTCTATGTTTGCTGAAAATTTACACTCCGTACCATCATGGCAACCTGTGATTACTTATTATCACGAAACTAGTTCAAATAAACATGAAAAAAGCGCCATTCGATATTCACCGCACATAAAAGCGGGAATTTTATGCATTTGTAAGCAAATAGGAGTTCCTCGAACAAATTACAAATAAACATGAAAAGCTTCTGAAAGTTGGAGTTTACGTTATCAGAATTAAATTGTACTGAAACCGCCATTCCGAATTTAATAAATCAGGAATTCTCATGGAAAGTCTGATTAAAATCAACAGCGACTTTACTGTTTTCGGGGTGGAATATATTCCGGGAATTTAGGTGTACAATACTGGAAAAATTCGTGAGACGAATTTTTCTTTGTGCTTATATCCCATACACGCTGTTTACAGGCTTGATTAAAAAATCATCTGTAGTCTAGCAAAAGTGCAATGGTTTTGGAGTTATGAACAATTCGATTTGTTTTTTCTAAAACTGCAGATATTTTGAATTTGACAAGAGATCCTCAAAGAGAAGAAAACATAGTAGACAAAATTCTCGCATCCTGAGACTATAGCCTGTAAAAACTGTGTAAATCCAGAGAACATCACTTTGGTACAAATGAGCAGGTTATGGCTTTGGTATTTTGGGACGTGCATGATGTAATAGTCATCAACTATCTTGAGAAGGGAAATACCATCAGTAGTGATTATTATATAGCGTTATCATAGCGTTTGGAGGCCTTAATTGCAAAAAACAACCACATATGATGAAGGAAAAAATGTTGTTTCAACAAAACAATGGACCGTGTCATGAATCAATCAAAACAATGGTAAACCTACATGAATTGAACGTCAAATTGCTTCCACATCCACCGTATTCGCCAGATTTGGCTCCCAGTGACTACTGGCTGTTCGCAGATCTTAAAAAATGCTCACCGGAAAGAAATTTTGTGGCTCTTGATGGATATTATCTTGATGAAGTAAGCCAATTTTGAACAAAAAAACGGACTTCCTTTCTTAGGCCCGGGGTTTTTCAGCCCAGGTTATATATGGATTGGCCTAATTCGGCAATTTTTTGTAGTTTCAAAAAAAAATTCTCACGAGTAAATAAAAATCCTGTGATAGGTAACGCGATTTTACAGAATTATTTTTGTAATATTCAACTGGGCTTTTACCATGATGTAAAAATAACTCTGTAAATTTCAATTTTTTCTGTACTTTCACATTTTCTACTGAAATCTTATAGTATAAATCCACATATTTATTGTATTATAATAATGTATTTTCACAGATTTCATTGCTATTTCACATTGAATTTTTACATACTTCACTTTTGTCGTCATATAAAAATAAAGGTTATGGAGTGTTTAAAAATGAATCCAGGAAACAGTTTTATCGAACATAGAATACTCACCACATTTGATAGGACTCAATCTATGCAAAATCAAAATATGTAACACTCACCAATTGGAAATGCAATTTCCAACAGACCAGTAAAAAACTTTCATAGAATTCAACTGGAACTTTCTAACATGAAAGTTGAACTGACCAATCACATTGATTTCCAATGAATCTCAAAACAAAACCGTATTGCTTATGAAAATTGGAAATATACATTTCATATAGAGGAAACGGTGTCATAAACATTCGTAACATTGCATAGAAAGCAATTTTATGATGTTAGTTTCAAAAACTATTTCATTTCTGAAATTTAACAATTTTGTTAATAGAATTGAACGTTTTTTTTTATTCACTGCATGTAGCTTTTTACATTTTTGGGTGAATTTTGAAATAAATCTCTATAACAACTCTGAATTTATTGTATATCCTTTGGGATATTGTATGAAAGTAGTTATTTTGGGAGGGCTTTTTCTTTCAGTTTGTGTCTAAAAGTCACGTTCTGATCCCGAGTAAATTCATATCATTCGTGACATAAACTCATGATTTCATGAATGTTATTCAGATTAGTAGGTACTGAAGAGGCACGAAACATCTTCCGAAACATCGGTACCAGCGAAGAAGAGAGAGAGCAGAAATCCTTAAGTCTATTCCTAGATTTGACAAGCAGTTTTTATAAGTGCCTTCGTTCTTTGGAAGATTCCTCTGTCCTTTTCACGTGTAGATTTACTCCTTTTTATCTAATAAATTTATGGATGTAGCCGTTACTACGTGGTAGGAAATCATAATGAAGAAAAGAGAAATGGAACTTTCTATGTTCTTCGCCACTTTTATTTGTAACTAACGTTATTGCAGTTTCGTCCTATAAGGACATTTTCACTTTATTGTATAAGTTTGAAAATGCATTCATCCAGGTATTTTTGAGGTTAATTTCAGGATATATTATTCAATATCCACCCTTTTCTTTGTCAATTGCTCAGTCAAAGTGAAAGTACCTAATGAAAATTCCAAAGACCCATCTGACAGGCTAAATTTGCCTTCTGACGACTATTAATGTAATAATCAAATATTATCAATAAATTTCAATTATATTTGAAACTAGATTGTGCACTTTGGAAAATAATTGTTATCGTATTCCTCGATGATTTCCTCTTCGAAACCTTAATCGACTTGATTATATGAAAATTCAGCCTGGCAATCTTTTCATTTATTATGGTCTCTATAGAATTGATATTCTGTCGGATTTTCATTTCAGAAAGTCTCTGGGATTGTCAAATGTGACTTGTGAGTTCAAATATAGTCATATCAGGTGAGTGCATCTGATGAAAACATATCAATTGAAAACAAAACTTAAAAAAATGTTTTCTGTGCTCCTCAATGTTTTCTGGATTTATAACCATTCATAATCCGAAAAATCAGCAAAGCTGTATCAATGGAGAATCTGTTCAATATTTTTCCACCTTTATAATTGCATATTGGCATAAATCATTGAAGTGGATTATATTCTGTCTGACATGCCGTTCACCAAATGTGAAAGCAATAGTTAGAGAAGTAGAGAAGCTAGAAACAACTGTGGTTCTGGCATATACCGCTCTTGGTTGAATCAAGCTATGTAAGTCAATAGACTTCTAGTCCTTTTCGGGGTAGATTGAAGCAGTCTATGGTTTGCTTGAGAGTGGAGCTCCATATATCTGAGCAGTATTTCAAAGAAAGTGTCATGTAAGCCATGTTGTTGAAAGCCATGTTTATTTTTTGGTACCTTGGGAGTTGTCTGTCTTGTCTTCTATTTAGTCCAAGTCTCCAGAAAATACCGCAGCCTCTTGGACTCATTGCGTTTATTCTCCCATCTCCTCATGACACTCATTCCATCAGTCTTGTTCCCTGTACTAGTTTGTACAGGTTCCGTATTGGATGTTCGTCATATGTATATAGTCAGATGAAAGTCATGTTACAAAACATAGCTTTCAACAAATTAATGAAGACAGCTTAGATGAGATTCTTGATGTTGTTATTTAGTATAGATTCTTGGAAAAGATTTGCCACTTTAGCGAAATTATACAAATTTGTATCGTCTGCATAAGTTTGCATCTTGAACTCATAGAGGACTTGATAGAAATCTGGAATATGAATGACGAAGAGTAGTGGAGCAATAACTGAACCTTGTGGGGTTCCAAGGGAAATTCTTAGATCGTTGGAAGTGCGATTTTTCATTATTACTCGTTGTAGAGAAATTATTCCACAAATTTACCCGTAATCTCACTAAGACCTTGATAGAGGAGTTTTGCAAACAGCAACGATGGGCTAATGGTGTTAAATGCCTTGCTATAGTCAAAAGATAAAAATAGGGTTGCTTTTCCTCTTTCCGTTGACGAAACAATGTCGTCGGGAATCTTCAGAAGAGAATATTGCTACTGGAGTCAAATTTAAGGATTTTGTTCACTTTTCTGAAAGGCTCAAAAGCTTTGTAGAAACCATGCAGGGTATTTGAGTGTGTCCACATAAAGGCCAACTGGAAATCCTATCCCTTTACGTTGTGGAAGAGTTGAGCCCATTAGTTTTTTGAATCGTACACAGTCAAAAGCAGCCAACATATTTTTCACAACAATCACTCATCAATGAGTAGAGAAGTCACATCAGGCGTGCCGCAAGGCTCAATCCTTGATCTGCTCTACTGGCAATAATTTCCATAAGTCTATAGTTTCCATTATATCGCACTAGCCCAAGGTTCATTCACTCTGTGAATCAATGATAAAGAGAGCTTTGTCCGTAAAGGATATGGAAGTGAGAAGAGGATTATGTCGATTAGTAATTTTGTAGCTGAGACCAAATTGCGAGTACTTGAAATAAGCCTGCGAAAAATTCTCCGTCGCAAAATTCAGATACATATTTTATTTGAGTCAATTCTCACTGTTCAGAGTGACTGTCATCTCTCTAGTATATGTAGAACGTAGACTCACAGCACTTAGGACACATTGTATATCCTCCCGAGGAGTTGTCCTTCTAGGTCATCATCCATCCTGTCCTTTTCAGGAAGCTGAACAGGTCACTAGGAGACATATCCTTTATATTGGCAGGTTTTGGCCAAGACTCGCCAAACATACACTCTCTTTGGCAACCTTGAGGTGTCTCACGGTGTTCTCCGCGAAGGTTTTGAAAGTGCAGCGACATTACTGTCGCTGCAGTTTCCAAAAGGCTTTTGGGGGTTTCAGTTTCCCTCACCCTAGTCATTTCTGCCACTGACCAGGAGTCCGGCGACCTCGTCCGTGAGGCCTAAATGGCTTCCCGGACAGGGCCTCTGTCCCCTGGCCGTTCCCCTATCCGCCACCTGAAGACGCGCTCGATAGTTAGCCCAACCCACAGAGAGTGTCCGTTATATTGGTGATATTTGAATGATTGAATATTGTTGGATCATTGTTGACTTTAGTGCAATCACGTTTTTTTAAAAACATACAATCACTCAGCGAGGGCTTTAGAGAAACGAGGAAGTCCTGATGGCCCATATTTAATTTCTTCCATCTTGTGTGAGAGCACGTAATATATGAAGTTCCCATTCTCTGAACGGTATGAGAATAGGAGTTTGCATAGCTTTCAAAAGTTGCAATTTAATTTGATTATGCAGAAAGATTCATTTTACTTTGAGTTCGGTATATTCAATTTCCAACTCAACTTGCGTTTTCAGTCTTGGTGCAGCAACAGTTTCAAACTGAAATGTTTTCTGATGTACTGTCAGATATAGATGAGCAAGATGATGAAGAGTTCCAATGTGCTTCAGCAAATATAGAGCCTAAACTGTTCACTCAGATTGAGCTTAACGACTTAGTTACGGATCTTGGGTAACAAAAGAAAAAGCTGAATTGCTTGGTTCTAGACTGACAGTTGGAACTAGCATAAATGTGTATAGGAAGAGAAAGCAGCTGTTTTCAAAATTATTTGAACAAGTGATTTAGTGTATTTAGTGTATTTTCAACGATAATAATCGTTGAAAATATTCAAAAAATGCTTGATGGGTATGAGCATATTCAACGTCAGTTGCATTGTGTTGACGACACCGTATTCAAGTTCATACTAGGTTATACACACATCGGAAAAGTTTAGGGATATTTTTATAACATACTAAATATCATAAAAATAAATGCATGAGGTCGTTTAATTTCGATTAAATTGGTACACTCGACTACCCTGTAGATTTCTATGGGTTGAACAAAGCCTGCAAAAACGGTAACTAATCTTTTATCAAGTTTTTTACAAACTGTAGGTTTTCGGCTAAAATTAATAATCTGAAAGTGTCGAGTTTGTACATTATATGCAGTTCTTGCTAAGCAATTAAACTGGAAATATTGTGCTTTAACATGGAACGCCATCCCTTACCATTGGCTGAGATGAATAGAGCTGTAGGGCTTCTTCAAGGTGGCATGCGACAAAATGATGTAGCTCTTCGTTTGGGGGTCTCCCAAAGTGTTATCAGTCGATTGTGGCGGCGTTTCCGTGAAACTGGCAGTCCAGCCGAACAACATCCAGGGCGAGGACGCGCTACAACTGCAGTTCAAGACCGATTTTTGGTCTTAACCGCAAGAAGACAACCGACAATCACAGCACCTGAGTTGGTTAACGTGTTGCAGCAGACGCACCAGGTAACCATTGGTCGTAATACTGTCAGAAATCGACTGCATGAAGCAGATCTCCACAACAGAAGGCCACTTAGATGTCCACCTTTGTCGAGAGGCAATCGCGGTAGAAGATTAGAGTGGTGTCAAGAACATCAAAACTGGGATGCAAATGATTGAGCCACAGTTTTGTTTACAGACGAATCCAGATTTAGATTTCATCCAGGATCTCGTCGAGTAAGACTGTGGAGACGACCTGGAAATAATGAACGTTGGAGACACGTCCAGGAAGTCCACACATACAGAGGTGGTACAGTAATGCTATGGTGCGGAATCATGATCGGCGACAGAACCGATCTCGCGTTTTCCAAATCGCTTCCTCACAGCTCGACAGTACCTCGACACCATTCTTCTACCTATCGTCCGTCCATTTGCTGGTGCAAATGGACGGACGATGGTGTTGTAAGTTACATTCGTTAATAATCACCCGTCAACTTTTTTTCCCTAAAGCAATCTATAAAAAAAATATTGCCATTTTAAAAATATCCCTAGACTTTTCCGATGTGTGTAGTTGGGTATATCAAATTCCGATGTAAACCTACTGACTGGACTACTAGAAATTTCCTTGCTAATTAAATTAGACGATTTCTTTGTCCAACTCTAATCACCGGTCAATTTCAATCGGTCATGTTTTAACACTTTAATGACTCATCCAGACAGCTGAGTTCATTATTTCAGCGACTTCCACGTGAAAAAACGTCCTCGAAGGTTTTCTAAGCCGTTGACGGGTTCACGGAGGCCATCAAAGCCGAAAAATACTTGGAAAAGTTAATTACGGAAATAATTCGAGCCGTGTTGCATTTGAAACTGTTCTGAGACAGTGACAAGTATCGTCCTTCTCGGAGGTGAAATGATCTTAGATTCACGGCTTAGTACGGTTCCTTTGAGAGGCTGAAGAAGAGCAGATTGAGTTGCCAATTTTGGTAAAGGGATAATATGTCGAAGAAGCTAGATCCTCGAGGAAAGGAGATGCACAGAACGCTCAAAAGCCAAACACCTGTGTGAGATGTGGATTAACGAGGTCTAACCTTTCAACGTGCGGTTCCAAGCACGGGTTGGACAATAGGCAGTGAAAAACTATACAAACAATGTATAGTTGGAGCAAACTGAGAAGGTTGAGGAGGAAAAAAACGGTAGAAAAAATATGAAATGTGACAACTTGAATACTCCACCCTGGAAAAGTGGGACCAACACGAAATGATGGAAAAGTAATGCGAAAACTGAAATTTCGACATCGGGAATCTGTTTGAAAAAATCGGTTTTTCCATTAATCAGCTGTCGCTCCCATTCGAACGACAACTCTCAGAAGTTGAGGAACTTGTGCGAGCTAAAGACTAACGAGGTCTTACCTTTCAACGTGTGATCAGATCAGATTGAAGCGATGGAATGGAGATAATATTTTGGAACTAATGATGAATGAAAGAAGTATAGAATTGAACACCATTTTGGTTAACCCAGCTCACCTTCAATTTGAAATAATTGAAAGAAATCAGATATTGATCATCAGTAACTATTAAGTAGAAGTAGGCAAGTAAAATGATTCTACAATTAATGATGGTATGAAAAAATCTATGACAATAATACAAATTGATAAGTTGATTGAAAATTGATCAGAATTGCATGAAAATGATGCAAAGCGACAAACTAGAAAATGAAAATAACATTTTTGTATCATAGTTATGATTTTAACTATTGTCATCTATGTATGATCATTCGCATTCCCTTTCCAAAGATCATTTTTCTAAAGTCTTCATGCCAAGGTTACGAAAGTTTGAAAAGAAATCGCTTCTGAAAGCTCCAATTAAAGCTGGTGTGTGTGCCACTTTGACTCCTTAAATATGACACACTTGTGAAATCGGTTTTTTCAATCCCGAAGCAGTTTTCAATCTTGGGAACAGAGAAAAGTCGCAGGGGGGCAAATCTAGTGAATACGGTGGCAGAGGTATGATTACGGTGTTGGTTTTGGCCGAAAAATCATGAACAGGCAGCAATGGGACGAGTGGAGATATTGGTTTCAATTGTTACGAGCCTTTGTCATTCATTAGAAAATATAACATATAAACAGGAAGAGTATTCAAAGGAATATAACTCGAAACAATATTTAACTGTATTTACAACAATACACCTTATATCCGTTCTCTACAAATGATAGAAGGTTTTTTGAAGCATTTCAAGGGCGTTTCATCGATTACTGTTTGTGGTAGTTGCCTAAATAATCAAGATGCTAAGTAAAAGTAACTTCTTTGACCTATTGTTTCTGAAGCTGTTGGTATACAATATTGATTCTTTGATCTTGTGTATCTATGACATCGAGTGGTAAAGTCGTTTTTATTTTTATACTGCTGGCATCCTATTTGAATGAAATATAATGGTCCCAGATCTGATATTTGCATTTCAGTTTGAAGTAAAGCGTTTGGATGTCATGTACGTTCGCTGAGTATCATTCGTAGGAATCGATTTTGAGAGACTTCGTTGCAAAGTTTTGATATTGAGCTACAATCATACTTGAAAATATGTTTCCATTGGTTCAATTTGATCAGCACAGTGACTGAAATTGTAAGAAAGATGAAAGATGAGAGTCACATATGTCAATTTCATGACTGTTATCAGTTTGAACGAATTAATCTTGGATGAACGAAGTTGACTTTTCTGTCTATAACGTATACTCGGAAGAAGTTGTCATCAGTTTTGTTACAAATATCTCCGGAGAATTTTTCAATTATATATTTCATAATTGTTGCTATTTTATTTCATTATAGCAGAGCAATATGAAGTTTCTACTAAACGTGCCTGAAAGAGCTAACACTAATCGCTCATAACCAAACTAACGTTTCAATTTTTCCTGTCATCAGGTCGACATAGAACTATCCGAACCAAATACCGGACTAATCCGGTCTCGAAACAGTTAATTACCTCGGCGTAATTCTCTCGTAGACATTACATTTATAATTAAATCTGAGAGCATAAGGAAAGAGAGAAAAATGCCAAGCACCGAGCCAAACCTCTTATCTCGGACGATATTTGAATAAATAACAAGGCTGTGAAATTAGGAGGAATGTGTTCTGAACTCGACATTATATTTATTTCGCTAAATCACCGGGCAGTTTCATATTTCTCGCCATTAAGATACGTAAAAATTAAGGGTACAGAGTCTATCTAGCAGCTCGTTACAAGGAAAGAACGTCTTAATTTCTGTCCTCGCAATGGACGATAAATAAACAGCCGACACACATGCTACGACCGTATTAATTGCGACGTGATTTTTTTCTGTCCGCGGTGGCTTACGTTTACTATATCATGATTTCGTTACAGATCATTAATCTTTCTTCTCTGTGGAACAATTTTACGTAGCAGCACGCGAGGGAAAGTATACCGATCTTCGACAGTTTGGCTGAACTAGGACGTCAAATTTTTGTAGCGAATTGACCAATGCTTGTGTTATACAGTTATACAGTGTTATACATTAAAGTACGCACCATATGAGAAACTTTTTTTCGAAAAGTTTCAATGAAGTTGAACTTCGGTACTTGTTTGTGCTTTAAATTTAACTTGAAATGATGTGGCCAACTGCGTGTTGGTTTGTCAAATTCAACTTAAAAAAAAAATTGAAAAAGTGCATTTCTAGATCGAATTTAACGAAAAGTTACTTGAAAAAGTTGTGTCTACGGCAATTTTATATCCATATGCCAAATTTTATGCAACTAGGATAAAGTTAACGTTTTGCTTATTTTTGACAGGTATCCCTTTATTTTAAAAAACAAGTTCGGTTAATTGTCATCAATTCATGTATACATAACAAACTCATCATGGAGTTTAACTTTTCTGATAAATTTTTACTTATACGGACATTTTTAGAGAGAAATTAAAAATGTGCAATGAAAATTTAACATGACTGGTGCAAAGTTTCAATCACTTGGCTATTTTCTTAAACAAACGTCAGTACCTTCAATTTTGAAAAAGCAGACACAACTCAAAATCTGCGATAAGTATTAATAAAATTACTAGAGTTGAAATTACATTGAAATTCAATCATTCAGTATTTATAAATTATTTATTAACACTAACTAGGGCGGTAAGGATGCTTAATCACGTTGAATAAAATTTTTAAGTAGGTTTCGACAAACAAAATGCATGTTACGGTAGTGTCAAGTTGTTGATTTACTTGTCAAATTTTCAACAGTTATTGTTGCAATAATGTTGTCTCTTCAGGAAAGAATAGAAATATTTTTAATATGTGGTGAGAATACACCATACCGGCAAGTAGCTAACATTTTTAATGAACTGTGTCAAGAATAATGTCGAAATTCAGAGAAACAGGATCCGTAGCAAATCAATTTAAGAAAAAGCACACTCCAAGCATATATGATGAGCAGGCCCAACTTAACATTTGTTTGAAAGTTATTGAACACAGACAAACGAGCATAACCGATATTATAAAAAATACCGATTACAAGAGAGAAAGTGTTAGAAAAATTTCATTAAAGAATACATTTTGGCCTTACAAGCCAAAATTTATTAACACATTAAAAGAACGAGATTTTGATGTCCGTTTGGGGTTTTCATTCTGGTTTCAAGGAGAGAGAGAAGAAAATGTAAAGTTTCCGTATAAAATTTTATGGACAGATGAGGCAACGTTCTCTTCAAATGGAACGGTAAGTTCTCAAAATTGCCGATGGTGAGCCAAGAAAATCTCAATTTTACAGTTGAATGTGGTGATCAGTATTCCTTTAAAACTAATGTATGGTGTGGGATACTTAATGACCAAATAACTGTGCCATTTTTCTTTAGGGAAAATTTATCATCCGTCGGTTATCTCAACCTTTTAAATAATGAGGTTAGTGAAGTTTTAGATAATATGCCTTTAAATATTAAATACGACCTATGGTATCACCTTGATGGCGCACCAATACATCATACGGTTGCTGTAAAACAGTCCCTCCAACAAATGTTCAGAGGCGAAGTTATTGGACGTAACTGGGAACATTATTGGCCACCTAGATCACTCGACTTGACGCCTTTAGACTTTTTCTTATGGGGTTTTTACATATGTGATTGTTGTGTTTTAACTTGTGAATTTTAAATGTAAAGCCAAACATGACTTGCTACAAACATTGTATTATGTAACGTAGTCAAATAAATATTATTATTATTATATCAGAAAGAAATGAAGATAAAAATTTCTGAGCATCAAAGGGTTAACCCAGTAAAATAGAGTATTTTCCTCGGTCTTGATGGCTCTAAACCAGGAGATAATCCGCACCTTCCAGCTAATTGCTAGCTTCGCGACGAACCAAAGTGAAGATGACAGATTGAAACCGAAACTAACGCAACTGGATTTTCCACCAGCGACGAAACTGATAATCCGTATCGGAAGACAACCTGTAATAGCCGATAAATCAAGCGTCCTGCGACAAAAACTGCCGTAGCGTCACGACTAGAGATTGAATTTTTTTAATAACGCCCAGTGTGAGGAAAACCGTAAATTATACCGGCCACAATCTCGCACACACATTCGAATCGGGTGAATATGAACTAGTGGGGCGAAGGGGGGCCGGAGGGGCTGCTCCTAATGAAGCGGACTCACCTTGCCTATAAATACGACCGACTCCATGTTATAACGGTTTGATATGGCCAAGATAAGCACTCACATCGCGACGGGGGGGAGGTCCCCCGCTGACACTGCGCCGTACGCTCTAATCAACTTTTTAACCGAATAAAATATGCGGCTTGTCCGGAGGAGAAATAAGAGAAAAAATGAGGTTGGCGACCGGGGGCGGCTGCTGTCGGGGAAAAATTCTATTAAACTGCAGAAGTGAGATTTCCAGATTTGTGGCAACATGAGGAATATTTTTACGGGTCATCGTTATCAAAGTCATAACTGGTAACATACATTAACATTGGAATATAATAATGGTTCAACAATACACTATTAACAACTAATTTCGGAAAAACTTACTTCATCCCATTTTCTTGCAATAAAAATAAGCAAGCAGATTTCCGAACATTATCAATCCCTACAGATGATTGAGATGCCACCATATGGTCCACCGAACATTGTAAATATCTAGGAGTATACATTGTATACATGTATACATGTACTATGTATGTCTGTAAAAAAGTGGGATCTCTTTTACCAAGATTCAAAATGCTGTCAGACATACTAGATATAGAACATCTCAAAATCCTTTACTATGCTCTGGTAGCAAGTCATCTGACCTATGGAATAGTAGCTTGGGGGGGAACTGCAGATATCCATCCAAGAAATCTGCAAGTACTTCAAAAATATTTCCTAAAAATAATGTATAAAAAAAGGTATACCTATCCAACCAACGAGCTTTTCGAAGAAACAACTTTTTGATCTGAAGCAAATATTTGTTTATAGTCTACTATTGAGGCAGCATAGAAATAAAACTGAACTCGTGATGATAGATCATCCCCACTCAACAAAACATAAAAAAATGCGTTTGTTTGAAGGTGATTGACAATGTTTCGTGATGAATTTCACTAGTTCGGACTTCCATTGTCTATTATATAAAATGATTTGAAATCCCTGAAACAAGTAAAAAAGAATAATTAAAAGAATAGTTGAAAATAACAATTATATTAAGCAACAATAAACCTGAAATGAAATGATAGTGAAAATAACCTACAAGTAAAAATATAATAATTGAATAAATAAAAATTAAAGGAATGCAAAAAGAAAAAAGAAAATAATAAAAATAAAAAGTGTAGAGATTTCAGAGCCAGAGACAATAACATCATCCCCAAAGGTTTTCTACTGAAATCGCCAGTCCCAGGAGAGAGAGCTAAACGCATATTGGAACGCGCCAGCCGAGCACTGATAAGGTCTCAAATCAATTATCACCGTTGGAAGAGGTCAACTTTGCTGCAGGATGCCACAGAACGATTCGAAGAAATAAGAAGAGAGACATTGGAAGATGATCATGGACCAATCTTTGCCAAGATTGAAAGGACGTGCTTGAAGATCCGCCAAGACATGGAGAATACCCACAACAGAAAGTGGGGGAAGTTAGTGAGGAAACAATGCCCAAATACAGACCGAAAACAGGACAACTATGAAGCCACCAACGTCATCAACATGAGTTCCCGCCCGCTCACGGGAATAGAGGAATCCTTGTTGAGGAAAGGCCTGAATTTTGCCATTACGCCAACATCTGTGCCCACTTTGGAGATAATTACTGCAGTGGAATCCACCAGTTCCCTCATTGACCAGACCGAGCAGAAGAGTTCAGATGGAAAATTAGAGAACAGTTGGATCGAGAACCAGTTCCAACATCTAACATCAGCAAGGAAGAACGTAGAGCTCTGAACGGCCTACGTAGAGACAACACCATTAAGATCCTACCTGCAGATAAAGAAACGCTACTGTGGTAATGGATACCGTTCTCTACGAACAGAAGATCGAAGAGGTTCTGCAGAAGGGACGATACACAAAGATCGTACGGGACCCTACTGCATCAATCGAAAGGAAGTTGTACCAGAATTTTGAAAAAAACACACCAAGTTCTATTTTCGGACAAGAAAGATCATGACCTAACACAGCGGACCAAAGTAAGTACCCTTTACTTGTATGGTCTACCACAAAATCAACAAGAAAGACGTTCCGCTAGACCGATCATGAGCTCCAGAGATTCGGCTACTCAAAACTTGTCTAGATTTTTACTTTCCTTAATACAACCATTACAAGGGAGAACATCGTCTTTTGTGAAGAATGCAAGACATTTTGTCGAACTACTTGGGTCAATTGAAGTCACACAGGAAGATCAACTAATTAGTTTCGACGTGGAAAGCCTTTACACCAACGTTCCGGTCGAAGAAGCACTCCAAATCATACAGAGAAAGCTATCCGAAGACGGGAACCTGAAAGAGAGAACGAATCTACCTATAGAAGTAATTATGGAATTACTAGGATGCTGTGTACGAAACTGTTATTTCCAACTGAAGGACGAATTCTTTACACAAGATGAGGGATTGCCAATGGGATCGCCACTTTCACCAGTCATAGCCAACATATATATGGAGTGGTTTGAAACTCTGGTCATTGAAGAAGCCCACAAGAAACCTCGAGTCTGGTTGAGATATGTTGACGACACCTTCATAATATGGAACCATGGGAATACTGAACTAGACGCCTTTCTGAAACACATCAACAGCGTGAGACCTTCCATCACTTTCACAATGGAGAAGGAAATCCACAATGAATTGCCATTCTTAGACGTTTTGGTGAAGAGGACCGACACTAAGTGGGAAACATCTGTATACCGAAAACCCACTCATACGGGACAGTATCTGAACCACGAATCCAACCACCATCAATCGACAAAAAGAGGAATCATCAAGACTCTATTAGACCGTGCTTTTGGGCTCTGTAATACAAAGGAAGGTCTCGAGAAGGAACTAGACATCATCAAAAATGATCTTCAGCGGAATGGATACTCCAAAGCGATGGTAGAAAAACTTTGGCTAAAAGACAGCAGGAGCCTCGCAAGGAAGAGAAGCCGTCACAACCAGTGCTTGCACTTCCCTACATCAGAGGATTATCGGAGAGGATAAGAAGAATTGGTTCCAAGTACAACATTAGAACTTGTTTCAGATCCGGTAACACTATCCGTAGCAGCCTCACAAAAACCAGGCCCCCAAACGCGGACTGCGATTCCAAGAATTGCATTTACCGGATACCCTGTGAGTGCGGAAAATCCTATATTGGTGAAACTAAGAGGCCATTGAATGTTCGCATTGCCGAGCACAAGAAGCACACACAGCGAGGAGAAACCAGCAAATCAGGAATAGCAGACCATGTTTGGACCCATCAACACAACATCGAGTGGTCCCAAGCTGAGATCTTGCACAGAGAGGAACATTGGTTCAGGAGAAAATTTAAGGAAGCCGCATACATGTTGTCCATGTCCAACAACGTATTCAGCCAGGCCAGCGTAGATATACGAAACATATGGAAACCCATCATCAAACGAAAAATGACCAACTCCCGCCAAATCGGTCATCTCTCACGGAATCAGTGAAGCGGAAAATGGAAAGTAGAGAAAGTGAAAGTATTTCAACGACCTATAAAATAGTCATCTCTCGGAGGAATCAGTCCAGTCATCACCAGAAGACGATTGTAGATACCAACAATCGAAACGTCGTGAACTAACGTGACTTGGAATCTCTACACTTTTTATTTTTATTATTTTCTTTTTCTTTTTGCATTCCTTTAATTTTTATTTATTCAATTATTATATCTTTACTTGTAGGTTATTTTCACTATCATTTCATTTCAGGTTTATTGTTGCTTAATATAATTGTTATTTTCAACTATTCTTTTTAATTATTCTTTTTTACTTGTTTCAGGGATTTCAAATCATTTTATATAATAGACAATGAAAGTCCGAACTAGTGAAATAAAAAAATGCATCAAAAGTCCCCAAACCCGAAAAAAAACAATTTTCAAAAATCGTATCAATAGTTGGGATCCAAAATCTACCATTTATTACCAATAGAATTGAAATGTATTGACTCAAATCCGCTTTATAAAAAAAAAACTTAAAATTTGGATACATTACTACCCAAGAATGGATTTACACCGTCTCATCAATTAAAACGACCAATACATTGTCAGTCAATGCTCTATAGATCTTTGTAAATTTATATGTTTGAGTTTATGTTTGCAAGAATGTTATATTGATGAAAGTACCCAAAAACACCAAGATTTTCACAAAAATCGGTTTAAACGATGAGATTGGAACCTTTGGTGTAAGAGTTAAAAACTTTTTCTAGAGATCAATCGCCCTGACACCAAAGTGATATTTTTTCACTCGACGCGCGTTTCGCTAACAATGTTAGTATTTTCAGGAGAAGAAAATTGGTACTGAATCTAAAGACAAGGGTTAGCTGTTAATATACCCGAAGTTTTTTGGTCCCATGTGGACTTTGTTTGTTAAATGATGATTATCCTAATAGATTTTTCGGTAATTAACTAGTGGAACCACTACCTGCAAATTAATTTGTCCGCTTTCTGATCTATTGTTTTAATCTATTGTTGTTAGTATTAGTATTCAGTATCAATTTGGTTTTCCTGAAGATGCTAACCTTTTTAGCGAGTGCAAAAATATCAGTTTGGTGTTTTCAAAAATCGGTTTGCAAAACCACTCACTATCTCACCTAACCCCACGAACACACGGCACTGGTGAAGAAATATTGTGAAACGGACAAAAAATTAGTATTCAGTGAGTCCAGCTAGCCGAGCCTTTATTCCTCAACTACATTTGATAGCACGTTTACTAACTATCTGGGCGACTAGGGGCCCCAGGCATGAAATGTTTATGACTGCATTCTTATTTTTATTGCCGTTCCAATTGGGAATGGATATACTATACTAATTGAAATAAATAGCTGCCACTACCTACTCCATCACTGACATGAAATTTTTTGAAAATACAGATATTGAAAATTGTCAAAGACATAAATGCATTTTCCCTCAGAAAAGTTGAACCACTGTATTAGATATCTTCGTTGGGCCCAACAGTTGATAGGCAATGTATAGCTCCAGTGAAATATTCAATGGGACCAGTTCCAGTTTCGTTTGTAATCCCCAACACTCGCAACCAATACCGTGTCGAGATCAAGAAATAGGAGAAACCATATTGGATGATATATTTTATGGGGCAATCTCGTTACAATGCGGTATTACATGAATTTATGGCGCATAGCGGGAGCTAAGTAAACAATGAATGGAAGCAACGAATAGAGAAATGTAAAGCAACTTGCTATCGGTAGCGATATCACGGTACTACTTGTAGTTTTATTGCTAGTACTTTTTTGTTGATCATTTAAAAATTAATGAGGCGATATATGGTCCAGCTATCTTGATCAAAATTAGGTAATTATCTCGGAATTTGAGAAACTCTGCTATAAACTTGTATTTTGACAAGCTTGATGTTGTTTTAAAACATACAAATGGTAGGTTGTACACGACTATTCAAATCTGAGTTGCTGCAAATGTTTTGCAAATATACCGAAAGGTTATAAAATCTTTTTGAGCATTCAAGAAACTGTCAAATTTTGATCAACTTGCAGCAGCATTTGAAGAAGAAAACTGCGCGGTTTAAAGATTATTTGAGTTGGTTGAGATACGTAGACGACTCCTTCATAATATGGAACCATGAGAATGCAGAACTAGACATTTTCCTGAAGCACGACGTAAGTCCTTCCATCACTTTCACAATGAAGAAGGAAGTCCACAACGAGTTGCCTTTCTTAGACGTATTGGTGAAGAGGACCGACACTAAATGGGAAATATCTGTATATCGAAAAACCACTCACACAGGACAGTATCTGAACCAGAAATCCAACCACCATCAATCGACTAAGAGAGGAATTATCAAGACTCTACTAGATCGTGCTTTTGGGCTCTGTAATACAAAGGAAGGTCTCGAAAAGGAACTAGGCATCATCAAAAATGACCTACATTGGAATGGGTACTCCAGAGTGATGGTAGAATAGGCCTTAGCTAGAAGACAGCAAGAACTCCACATGGAAGAGAAGCCACCACAACCAGTACTTTCCTACATGAGAGGATTATCGGAAAGAATAAGAAGGATTGGGTCCAAGTACAACATCAGGACCTGCTTCAGATCTGGGAACACTATCCATAGCAGCCTCACGAAAACCAGGCCACCAAACGCGGACTGCGATTCTAAGAATTGCATTTACCGGATACCCTGCGAGTGCGGAGAATCATACATCGGTGGAACTAAGAGGTCATTGAAAGTTCGTATTGCTGAGCACAAGAAACACACACAGCGAGGAGAAACCAGCAAATCCGGAGTAGCAGAGAGCATGTTTGGACTCATCAACATAACATCAAGTGGGCTCAAGCTGAAATCATCCACAAAGAGGAACACTGGTTTAGGAGAAAATTCAAAGAAGTCGCGTATATTTTGTCCAACAACGCATTTAGTCAAGCTTTTATAGAGATACGTAACATATGAAAACCTCTAATCAAGCGAAAAACGATCAATTCCCGCCAAACGGTCATCTCCCGCTAAAAACCAATGAAGCGGAAAAAGTGAGGAGGGGATAGGTGCGACCTATGATGCGACCTATGAATAGTCAGATCTCCAGTTATCACCAACTATGTTGATGCTTGGTGATTGACGTTGTTAATTTTTGTCTGTATTTATACATATATACGCACACATATACACATATATACGCAAAAAACAAACTTATATACATAAACATATTATAGGTACTCTTATATTTACTCATTTAGTTTATATTTCTGGGAAAATAGTGGCATGGTTTGTGTTTCTCTCAGATACACAAAATATATGGAAGGGAATCTCAATATGGCTTTCAATATTCTTTTTTGTAAGATTTCAAGAGGTTGCATGTGGCAGTGCCGTACGCCCCCCCCCCTCCCCCATGCTATAATTCCGTATTGCAGTAGAGATTCAACAAGAACATGGTGCAGCATTTTTAATTTGAGGAAGGGAATACAGTTTTTGAGCTGGTAAAACCTATAAATGAGGAAAGGTATTTTCCTTGATAGTTCCGTGATATGAATATTCCATTTCAAGAAAACTATCAATATGGACTCCAAGATTTTCGACCGTTTTTTCATGTGCAATTTTTTCATTTCCTATTCTGACGGTGAAGCTTGGCAAGTTCGATTCATAAGATGTGAAAGGTAGTATTTTTTTTTAAATTGACAATGAGAATATTGAGTTTGAACCAACCAAGTCGTTTTCTGCTTTGTCTTCAGCTTCGCCCCAAGAGTAACCGTCATAAATGAGTGCCGTATCGTCAGCAAAGGAAAAAACAGTACCAGTGGATCGTATTTTTAGTAAACGGTTGATATATATAAAATAAACAAGACAGGCCCCAGAACAGTACCTTGGGGTACTCTAAATCGAACAATTTTTTCTGTGCTACGGATTTTGTCTACTTCTACTATTTTTTTCTATCATCTAGGTGATTTTTGATTATGCTAAGGATTCTGCCACAAAAAGCTTATGGCTAACCGTGTCGAACGCCTTCGTAAGATCTATAAATACACCTAGATACGGACGACTGGAATCCAGGGCCTGATATATTTTTGAAATAACAGTGCAAGAGCATCTTCGGTTGAGGTTTTCTCCCTAAAACCAAATTGCGAGCCGGAGATATCATTTTAGTCGAGGTGAGCCATAATACGCGTTTTTATTCGGGCGTGTGAAGACACGCCCGTTTTTGTAAAACCGTTTAGTGAAAATCTCACAATAGAGTGTATTTTGGATTATGAAAATGCAAACACAATATCCTCTAGATCTTTAATGTTTCGACTGGTACAGAGTTGGTGAACTGGAACCTATTGAACGGCCAGCAAAATCACCAGATTTCACGATGTACTAATTTCTCCATAGAGCACTTTGGAAAGTGAAGTTTACTTTGATGAACCTGATACTTTGTCAAAAATCATGGCATTGGGAAATGAAACCAACCATTCTGAGCATTTTCCAAAAACATTTCGTTCAATTCGCAAACATAACTGTCAATGATTGATAAACAAACTCCATTTATCTGAATCCCAAAAGTACTTTCCAGAACCGCAAACGGAAAACTTCCCCCTGCCACGATAAGATCAACAACATAAACACCGTGTTATTACTTTTATCTGTAGGTGTCAGAGCACATTATGCTAGTTAACATCCCGATAGCACTCTCATTACCATGCAGAGCAAATAAGCAATCACTAGCCAATCCGTAGTGATTGACAGGGTTGATTGACGGGTGCGTAAGTGGATGTAACGTCGCATACCCCCGGCTTTTGTCCCATTTGGGCCGTAATGGTAGCGCAAACATACACACATATGTAGCCGTCAGCGCGACAGATGATGTTGATGCAGGGATCATGTGGAAAAAGTGTTGGAAATGTATGTAGATTGTGTTAATGCATTTCATTACGTGGCAAAATCATTACATCTGTGTAATAATAATAATAATAATAATAAGCCTATGCGTGTTGTGGATAATCCGCCGACAGCTGATCAGATGGAATCTTTCTGGAAAGACATCTATGAACACGCGCAGCCACTCAACTTGTACATCCAGCCCTAGCGCAGTTCGTAGCTTTCAGCAGAGAGCTTCGACAGCCGGAGCTCCATAGCTTTCAAGAACTTTGCTGCTTCAGGTCCAGCTGGGTTGAACACTTACTGGTGTAAAAGCCACCAAGTACCCACCACTATCTGGCCAGAGTTTTCAACTCATGTCTGGACATAGAGCGGCCGATTCAGGATTGGTTTGTCGAAGGACGAACCGTTCTCATCCCCAAACCTGTAGATTTTTTGATTCCTAAGAATTACGGACCGAAAACATGCTTCAATTCCTGTGGTTAACAAGCATCTTGTACACACTAATACTCACCGCAGTTGACCGAGTTTTCGAACGGATATATGAGCAGAGAGAAACGAAAACGAAACGAAAAGGCATTTGATACAATATCGCATGAGCTCATCTTGCATTTGCTTATGTGATACCACTCTGGCAGACCCAGAGTGTCTGGCGTCACCATAACATCTGGTGAGGCTAAAGTCCAAACACGGTGGGTCATTTTCAGAAGTGGGGTATTCAGGTCGATTTCCTCAGTCCCCTTTTCTTATGCATCTCACTATTGCCATTATCCGTTGCGCTCAAAAACACCTGAGGGTATAACTGTGGCACCCCCGGAAACTGGAGGCACAAGGTCACCCATTTGTTTTGTATGGATGATCTTAAACTGTGGAGAGAAGGATCTCCATCAGCGCTTGAGGGTCGTGGAAGAATACACGTATGCTATCGGTTTGAAATCCGAGAAAGACAAATGTGCAATGGTTCATCTCAAAAGAGGACGCTACGGAGACTACGGAGAAGATGTGCAGCTCGTAGATGTAAGCATCCTACACCATCTGAATGCCGGAGAGACGTATACTTACCTCGGGGTGGAACAACGTCACTCACAAAAAGTAACAGCAGTGAAGAACTCTCCACGGCAAGTACCAGTACAAACTCCGACAGATCTGGTCATCGGAACTGTTGGGAAAGAACAAAGTCGCTGAAACAAATACGCTTACTGTTCCAAGCTTACTTTTCTCGTTTGGAGTGATGAAATAGACTCAAGAGGAGCTGTATCAACTCGACGTAAAGACCCGAAAAATGATGCATCTCTAAAAGAGTCTGCTTCCGAAATCGTCTGTTCTACGGTTTCACTTCCCCTGACTACAGAAAGGCCGTGTACATGCTGTCTACATGACAGAATGGTACCCGATGGAACCAGTAAAGTCGTCAGACGTTTTGGTATCCCGTGTTAGACCGTAAGTCAATATAGCTGCAGCTGCAGTGAAAGACGGAGGATGAATCTCTTTTTGCGATCAATGTCAGAGCTTGGCTTCGACATCGACATTCTTCGTTCCTTTCGTTTTCGTTAGTTTTCTACGTCCACACGCACCAAGTGATTGTTTGAAAGTTATTTTTCAGGTTTTTTGGTCTAGGACTGCAGGCTTTCAAGCCTGACGTTTCATCTACTACTGCGGTAACATCATCAAAGGCGATGTGGTAACGATCTCAGTACCGACTTGGTGTTCGAGTTGTTGCTCCCGTTGTTCTCTCTCGTTAGAGAGAGTACGAAAAAGACCATACAGCTTTTTAGCCTCGTCAGACTACCTTAGATGAAAAATCAAATTTGTAGATTGTAGAATTCTAGATTGCTCCTTTGTCATCGATAATGTATGAGTTTGAGAGATAATTGAATTCGTGAAAGGAGTTTTTGAAAAACTGTGGGAAATTTCGAAAGAAAGAAGTAGAGCATTCCAGTTTAAAATGAATGCTTCACAGAGAGGCATAGAACATGCATGAAAGTTCTTTCTAGATACAAACTGGACTTGGGAGGACAGTATTGCCGGTTCTATATCACCACGACTTGGTGTGGAGACGACCGGAGACCATTGAAACCTGTTATATCAATCGGGAAATGGTCTCAAGTGACGCTACTGCCCCCCAAACGACCCCCGTAGTATTTTTAGTCCGCGACATGAAATTCGCGCATATTATATGCTAATGAGAACGGAGAAACGGTCGTAGATGTTGCATGCAAGGCCGGCCCATACAAACGACTACCACGTTGACACTGCATAATTACAGAAAAAAATACCGAGAGAAAAAATGTTCAGGATAAAAGTTCACTTCGCCGCTCGATGCTTTATTTTTAGTCTCATTAAAACGCAAAAAACTGTGTAATTTTATTATGCAGCGTGCGATTGGCGAGGAAAATGACGAGGATTTACATGTAAGGCATGAGGTTTTGAATAACAATAATAATGTCACGTCCAGGTGACTCGAGAAGGTTTTCAATAGATTTATTGAATTTTCAATCTGAAAGGCTGATGTTAGAGAGTGTAATATACTTCTAGAAGTTTAGACTTTTACTGTCAACTCAACCATGATGTTATATTTCTTGAATTTCAAATATCTTCATGAAGATAGTCGCAAAACAGATGCTAAACAATGCAGCGTCTTCAAACTTGAAACATATGCTCAATTGATTGTGTAATTTCTAATACAGTGACATCTTTTCAAACAACTACTATCTCTAGGATAGGTTGGGTACTTTTGGGACCGCCCTGGTAGGTTCTGCACAGAAAAAACAACCTTGTCTGATCAACCGCATACCTATCGATTCAATGATACACTGTATTCTGTATTCCGCAGAAAAGTTGTACTTCAAGCAACCATAATCTAACTTTTGGTAATTAAGTGATTTCTGTTGCTGTTTTGGATATAAGACCCCATTTGATTTGAATCTTATACGTTGGATACAATTTTCATTCTCAATAGAGAGTCTTGTCGTTGATTTTAACTTGGTCTGAGACACGGGAAAGTCTGTTTTTTCGGCAACAGGCATTTTTCAGCTACAGCTACTGCTGCAGCAATTATCACCTGAAAAATTGAAGTTCAGGTACGAAAACATTTATGATTCGTTCTCGAAATGGGTGGATATGAAGAAATACAAAACTATCACAGAGGGTGTTAGTTTAGCTTATTTGGCGCAAGAATCTGAAACTGTCAAATCCTCTACCAAGGTAGAGTACATACTCAACAAGTTGAGTATGTACTCTATGTTGGAAAGTAGGATTTCAGTGAAAAAATTAACATAGCAACTTTCCCAAAGCTCATCGCATTTCTTGAAAGGAACAATGTCGTCATCGTTTTCTCTTATTCAGTTAGTACACCAAACATTCGTGAAGGAAATGAAATAGGTAACATTCACACGAAATTCACAATAAAATATTTGATGTCATATATTTTTCGAATAGCTAGAAAATATTGAGAATAATAAATATCTATGTCTATGTGAATAAAACTTCTCGAATGAATTACCGACCTTTGGTTTTGAGTGATCTGTACTTTCTTCATAGTACACCTGGATCAAAAACAAAAAATAAATGTTCAATGCCACAGTGCGTTCTAAATATGTTAATGTACGATAAATAACTCCGAAGCCGGGATACCACCATATGTGTGCACCTAGGAAAGATAGGCGTCTTCTTTTTAAGCAGCTGAAGATTAGAGTTAGAACTTATGCTAAAGTGTTAACTGGTTTTTAATCCACTGATTTATGTTACTGCTGGAGAAGCAGAATTGTTGAGATTTTTTTCGAATCTTGAATATTATATACCAGTAGACGAAGATATGTTACAACCGAAATAAAATCAGAAGCATAATCTTCTATTTCTTCGAAGAAAATAAAAACACTGTATGTAATAACGACAACTATATTAGAAAGCAAGTAGGTAAAACATCCTTGAGACACTAAAAACATTTATTCGCCAGAAATTGTATTAGTTTAAGCTTTGAGATGATCTCAAGCTTCTACATTTTGAGTCAGGAAACTTGATATAAATTGTGGCACGAATACTATACAATATTATACATTGAAGGGGAATAGGCTACTGTGTAATGCGCAATTTGGCTATAGACCTAACCGGTGTACTGTATTGGCTCTATGTGAATTTTATGAAGTTTTTGTGGATGCCTTTGAGAGTCGTCAGTTTTGTGAGGCGAGGTTTTACGACCTGTCAAGGGCATTTGATACGATACGACATGATTTCTTGCTATTAAAATTGGAAAGATATGGGGTTAGAGGCGTTGCTTTGAATCTTTTTTCGTCATATTTGGAGGAACGAAGTATTTTGTGAGTGTCTCCGGTCGGAGATCTGCTGAGTACCCAGTTATGTTTGGTGTTCCACAGGGCTCCGTTTTAGGACCCTTGCTATTTATTATATATTTCAATGATTTATGTATGAGTATTAACTCTGATGTGTCTTCCATTTTTTATGCAGATGACTCCACACTCGTTGTGAAAAATTTAAATAAAAGCAGTGCTTTACAGACCCTCAATTGTTCAGAACAGAATGCTAAAGTTTGGTTTCGATGTAATTTCCTTTTCTTAAATGAAAGTGAAACGCAGCATCTCAGTTTGAACCATGCGGAAAAATCTGAGGATAGAGTTAAACTCTTGGGCCTTCATATAGACTCTGAACTAAATTTTTCATTTCACATTCAGGATCTAGCAAAACGTCTGGCCAAAGCTTCTTATGCGTTGCGTCAATAGAAATATCAGCTGTCCTTTGATTATTTAAAAATAGCGTACTTTGCTATGTTCCACGGTATAATGACTTATGGTTTGATTATTTGGGGAAGTGCGACTCATGCCAATCAAATATTCATAGCACAAAAAAAAGTCATTAGAATAATTTCTTCCAGTGAGTATGACGCTCATTGTAAGCCCCTTTTTAAAAAATCTAACATCATGCCGCTGCCTTGTTGTTATATATTGGAGTGCCTCCTTTATGTTGGGAACAAAATTTTGGCGAATGAGGTAACCTCAAACTGCCGTGTACATAGGTACAGTACCAGAGGTGGTAGTGATCTGCGTCTTCCACTCTTCAGACTAACCAAATCTCATCTCTTATTTGTATTTAGGTTTTAAAATGTTTAACGCCCTTCCACAAAAACATAAAAATTTCATTACTTCAAAAACATTTAAAAATCAAATGCGCAAATATTTAGTTTATCATTGTTTCTATTCTGTGGAAGAATTTTTGCTTCATGGAAGTGCATGTGTGTGTGAGTATTGATTTCATTTCATTTATTTATTTTTATATATATATTTTTTTTATAGCATTTGTTTTGTTTTGTGTTTAATGACAAATGTAGACATGTTTTTATTGTATACACGAATAAATATCTCTCTCTCTCTATATATATAGATATATATATATATATATATATATATATATATATATATATAATCTAGAAAGGTTAATGCAGTCAAGCTGCTGGAAAGTAATTCCATGAAAAAAAAAAAATAAAATAGATAAGTACTCTTTGATCATTCCCATATTGATTTCAATTTAAGTACTGACGATGCCCAATAGGCTGAAACAGCTGTATACCGGTGGCTCTTAAATTGAAATCAATATGGGAATGATCAAAGAGTACTTATCTATTTATTTTTTATATATATATATATATATATATATATATATATATATATATATATATATATATATATATATCAATACCTATATCTATATATATCTATATCTATTCATTGGAAGGGAATAATTTTTATAAAAAAAAAGTTTTGACTGTCTTCTTCTCCATATTTATACTGAAAAAGTGAGGATATTGAAAAAATGCAATTAATTTCAAAATAAAGCCTTTACAAAGATGTGAAGATCATGCAAAAAAATAACTTCCAGACACAAACTGGAAAACAATTACTACTATATAAACAGTGGTTTACACGAAAGAAATGATACTTTGAAAACAATTACTTTTATATGAAAATTGAATTATACCAAAAAACATTTTTTCCAATTTAGTTTGTAATCCACACAGCAGTTATGGATCTGAATCAGATATCATCCATGAGAGAGAGAGAGAGAGAAATATTTATTCAATTTTGTTTTTGAGAGTATATGTTACATAGTTACATAGTAATGGTATAATGGGGGCCCCGTTAGAATATTAAGAATTCAATGAAGTATTGAAAAACTATTTTTTCATATATACCAATTGTTTTCTCATTTATAGAAGATTTGTATGATTATTTGGTACTGAACATTTTTCAGGAGTCTGATGGACTGAATAAAAAATACATTCCAAAAAAAATATTGTATTTCATGGAAACTTTATTATTGCCAGTAAATATCAATATCGTGGAACTTTTTCAAATCGTTTTCACTGCCTTTATTTTTAAATAAATTCATATTTGAATTTCACTAGTTCGGACTTCCATTGTCTACTATATAAAATGATTTGAAATCCCTGAAACAGCTAAAAAAGAAGAATTGAAAATGAATAGCTGAAAATAACAATTATATTGACCAAAATAAACCTGAAATGAAATAATAGTGAAATGAAATACAAGTGAAAATAGAACAATTGAATAAATAAAAATGAACAAATGAAAAAAGAAAATAAAAATGAAAAGTGGAGAGATTCCCTAGTCACGTTAGTTCACACAACTGTTCTATTTCTACTTGTATTTTATTTCACTATTATTTCATTTCAGGTTTATTTTGGTTTATATAATTGTTATTTTCAGCTATTCATTTTAAAATTTCCTTTTTAAGTTGTTTCAAGGATTTCAAATCATTTAATATAGTAGACAATGGAAGTCCGAACTAGTGAAATTCATCATGAAACATTGTCAATCACCTTCAAACAAAATTCATATTTGTTTATACGAAAAACAATTGAATAGACTTTGAATAAATTGAAATGAAAAATAGAAATAAAATGCAAAATTATTGAAATTACAAAAAAATAGATTGCAAAAATTCAATACTTCGTAACAAATTCTTCAACAAGAGAACACATGAGGAATTTGAAGAAATACATGCATTTTACATAATGCAAAAAAAAGTTGGAGTTACGATTTGATAACGTGGCAAAAATGAATAGTTCTATGATAAAAGCAATTCCACGCAATGAAAAACACGATTTTTAATTAATATTACTGGAATAGAACCAAGGGTTCCAAACAGTACAAGTACAATTTTCAATAATAAATTATAAATAAATAATTCCTGGATGGAAACTTCAATTTTCGTAATTTCACAACTCATTAAACAATGAGCATAATTTTAGAAAATCATGGCAGTGTAGCTTTCATCAATATGAAACCGAATCATCAGAAATATCTGAAGAATTTGTTTTCTGTGCTTCATTTATATCTTTAATATTTCAACGTCTTTGATTGTTCATAAACAAATGGAAAATTGATTTTATTTTATTTTTTCTACTGTTTTTGAATATCTGCAATAATTCCTGTATCATTTGCCAAAACACCTCTCTTTTCAACTAAATTGTTTTCTCTAAGGAAGATTTTCTATTCAGCTTCATCTAGTTTCGTCTATACTTTTCCTCCTCACACTCGAGTAAATTTAACCGTCTTATATGTTGGCCAGAAATTAATATTCTTTCATCAGACAGTTGGGAAATGAACATTTCTATCACTGAGATTTCATGATTTTTTCAAAGAGTAGGATAAAAACTCCATTATCGAAATTGTTATGGTAATTTTGACGAGGTGGAATGTTTTATTGAATAAATAACGCAAACTTGGTGAATACAGCTATTATTACTTTTTTGTCAGTATTTCGAAAGAGCCGCTGAATATTTTCGTTGTAAACTATCAATATATCTATTCTCAATTATATCTGGCCATCGAAATCAACGGAGGAATTCATAACTATATGAATGGATTCATTCAAATTAGACATCTTTACAGGGAATATATTAAAATTCTGTCACTTTTAATAGTTATAACATAAAATTTTTATTGGAAGCTTAAGCGAGGATAGCCCCTTGTTTCCATATGTCTAATAAATAAAACCCTTCAGGAGTTATATCGACCAATTTTTTTTCAAAAACTAATTAGTTTCAGTTTCATAACTGTCGATAATAGTTATTACTTTCTAGTCTTCACAGAAGTAGCGATTATTTAGTAAGCAGCACTTATAGAACAGGCAATCAATACTGAAAAAGCTGCTTTTCAATCCCACTTCATAATACGTTTCGATCCTACCCAAGCTGTGGAAAAAATATAAAAAATTGTAAACTGGTAAAATCTCAAATGAGTGATAGAATGTCCTTTGAAACTGGATTATATTTCAATGACGGTTCTTCATTCTGCGAGAATTTGTATTTCGGAAATGAGCGTTCCGGCTTTCTACTTCGCCATCATTGAACAAACAATGTGGGAAACTCCCAAATAAAGGAAGAAAGAAATGAAACTACAGTGAAAATCTCAATAAAGATAAAAGAGCTTACACAGATACAAACTTTTCTATGAAACAATGTTATCTTCAATGGTGTACTTCGAAGTTTCGGAACACTTATCATATCAGCAACGTTCTGGATACAACTAGATAAAGTCATAATCCTATGAGAGATATAAATGCATCCTATAGTGATGTTATTCAAAACTCCGAAACTGGCTGATTCTAATTAATACAGTTTATTATATGATTTTCACTATGAAGGGTTCAACAAAAACACGTAGTTATATAACTTTTCTATCTATCTTTTTGTAGCTTTGCTTGTCCGTAAATAGTGTGGCAGTAGGATAGTCGAGAGAAAATTAGAGATTCGCAAAGCTTCAACTTGACTTTGACGTTCAACATTAACGTTGGAAAATACTTTTCATGTTTGGTGAATCTGAAATCTTTATCAGGCCATACACCACGGCTTTCCTTTCTTGAACATATGATATTAATTCGTTAGCTATATGGATAAACAGATATTTTTCCACCAAAAATTTTTCATGTCTGGGTCCAAAACCTATGGTTTGCAACTTTTTTTGCTTGATTTTAAGCACGTGAGATATCAAACAACTGTAAATTCTATAAAAAAAAAAGTTATTTTAGTTGAAAAAGACTATACGGAAATTGGACACTTCCATATTGAGGTGGAAATAAATTCATCATTGATTCAAATGACGACAGTGATGGTGAAATAGAGAATATGGAAGAGGAATTATCAGAAGCTTTCGAAGAAAGTTAGTGTTTTTGTTAGTGTTTTTGAAGCGATCGATTGTATATATATATACCTACGAAACGAAGAGCATTAGTAGAAAAGTCAATCTCTCAGTTTCTTACAAAAAATTTAAAGAATCCAACGTATCCAATTCATCGGTGACACGAAATCAACAATGAACCCCTGAATTATTCCTTCCTACATCAATCACATCTAGTGCGAGTAAATATTTAACAACCCCATTAAAATATCTATTAAAGATAATTAGAAACATCGAAGTTTGATGCAATTTTAATATCTTAAAAGCGGCATATCGATGAATTTTTAATGGCCGGTTATTTTTAACCCAGCGACGGCGGCCGCGTCGGCGGGGGTGGGGTGAGTGGGGGTTGGAAGGTGGCGTCACAGGTCGGCTCGCGAGTATACTTTGTTTATTTGGAATGTGCCTTTGCGCGCTCCGTCGCGATTAGGAAGGGCATTTGCATTCTGGTGCATTATGCCCCTGCATAATTCAGACGTTTGTGGAACTGTGACGGATTTTGGACTACCAGAGGCGGGTACCTAGCCTGGATACTCGTGGAATAACAAGTCATTACACATGTACCGTCGGTAACTTTTTCTACACAGCATATTGTCCCTCTTCGAGTGGGAAATGAAGACAAAACAATTTGCATTCATCGAAGAGGAGTAGTTATACGAGGGTTGCCTTATATGTTTCGGGAGTTGGCAACCCTGGTGTTGCAATCTGGCAACTGACAGCTTATACCCACTCAGAACATTTTGAAATACGCGCGCTATTTCTGTTGTTTACAGTAACTTAAAAGATTCATCTCGGCCCAGAAAATGGAATAAAATCGTGTGAACATTTTCGTGCTATTATCTTTTACAACTTTCGACGTGAATTAACTCAGCATCAGTGCATGGATTAACTCAATTGAATTTTTGGCGATGAAGCTCCATCAAGGACCAGTGTTTATCGATGGTATGGTGAATTCAATCGTGGTCGTAGTTCACTACGAAACGAATTTCGTGAAGGTCGTCCAAAATCAGTTGTTGCTCCGAAACCCATTGATGCTGTGCGCGAACTGATATTGCAAGATCGTCATGTGACCTATCGTGAGATTGAGACAACCTTAGGCATTAGTGGGACCAGCATACATTCAATATTGCATAAACATTTGACTCCAAAAAAAATTTGTTCGCGTTGGTTCCCACACAATTTGTCAGTCGCTCAAAAAAAAAAGGCTCGTGTCGATTGATCGAAGCAATTGCTCAAAAAATACGATCACGGTGCTTCGAAACACGTCTATGACATCGTGACAGGTGATGAATCGTGGATTTACGTGTATGAGCCCGAAAGTAAACAGCAGTCGACTGTATGGGTGTTTCAAGATGAGCCAAATCCAACAAAAGTTGTTCACGCACGAAGCACTCTCAAGCAAATGGTCGCATGTTTTTTAGGAAAAACTGGACATGTGGCAACTGTACCACTAGAACAACGCAGAATAATCAATTCTGAGTGGTACACAATCATTTGTTTGCCAGTTGTTTTCCAAGAAATCAGAAAAACCAACCGCCGAAGACGAATCACTCTTTCCCATGAGAATGCGATCTCTCACACATCGGCTCAAACAACTGCATTTTTGAGCCCCCAAAACATCGATTTGATGAGTCACCCGTCGTATAGTCCTAACATGGCACCGAATGACTCCTTTTTAAACCCGCACGTAAAAAACAAACTAAGAGGTCAACGTTTTTCGACACCTGAAGCATGTTTTGGAGATACCTCAAGTAGAGTGGCAAAAGTGCTTCGATAATTGGTTCAAACGCATGCAAAATTGTATAAATCTTCATGGGGAATATTTTGAGAAGCAATAAAGTGATTTTCGATGATTGATATTTGTTTTTGTTCTCTAATCCCGAAATATAAAAGGCAACCCTCGTACAGAAATAAATCGGAGTCCGTTATACGGAGTAGTAGCCACGTCGAACAAAGAATTTGTTATAAATTTTGCATTGCAAATGGATTGTAGCTGGTGATGAGACATGGGTTGGCGAATTAAATATGTTAACCAGTCATCAAGCTTCGGAATGGTGATTTAAAACTGAGCCGAAACGTAAAAAAGATCGCCAAAATCAATGAAAACTAAAGGTGCTGTTACACTTTTTTCAATTACCGCGGTGTTGTGCCTTAGGAATTCATGACAGAATGTGAGACAGTGAATAAATAATATTATCTGAGCGTAATGCGTCATTCAAGAGAGCATATTTGTCTAAAAGACCAGATATGAATAAAGAAAACTCATGGATTTTGCACCACAATGAGCGCCATCTCACATGGCTATCATTTTGAACTAATTTCTGGCCAGAGACTCAAAAAACCGTACAGCCACTGTATTCACCTGATTTGGCTCCAGCTGATTTTTTTTCTAAAACTCAGTCACCACTTCTGGGCACTAGTTTTCAGTGGATAGATAACATAAAAGAGAATTCACAGCAACTACTGAAGTCGATCCAAAAAAATGCGTTGAAAAAATGTTTGTAATGATTGGGCTGTTCAGAGTCCATCGCGTATTTCTGATATGTACCTACCACTCTTGATGGAAGCACATGTGCCAAGCCACTTGAATACCCGTGAAAGTAACAATAGGAAAGAGACAAATCTCCAACCTTCCTTCGATGTTCCAGACTATTAAGGTTCTTTTCTAGCAGCTTCCGGACATGCTTAGGACGGAGCTTCATACATTGGTTAATATTATAAATTGTGGTGGCGTTCAGTTCTGACGTGAAACATGTTGATGTTGAAAGAAGAAAGCAACGTTTCAACTAAATGAAACCTCACCCGTGCCGATTTTTTTTTTCAGACTAAAACATTGGATTTAGAGGAGCTCCATATCAACTGATGAAAGGCTATCTGAGTAATAGAAAACAGAGTGTCAGAATCGGAAATGAAATCAACGAGAGAACAGTCAGCTATGGAGTTCCACAAGGAAGCGTTTTAGGCTCTGTTCTTTACATTAACTACCTGATCGACCTACGCCTACAGAAGCTTGAGGCTTTGCTTACAACACCATCGTTTTTTTTCGAAGATAGAAACACCCCGGTATTTCAGTAGCAAACCATTAGCTTTAAGTTTGAAAACAATCCGTCGTACCATCTACAAGTTATTTTCAGGAGTCCCTCAGGGAAGCATTCTAGGACCACTTTCATTCACCCTATATACTTTGAATTTTGAGGAGTTTCAAAATATTGCAACTACCAACTGCATGCAGACGTAATGCGATATATTTGTAATGGAAAAACAGATTTCTCGTGCAATCTAATGAATCCAGACATATCATTAGAGTCTAGCCATGATGATCTAAGTAAGTCATATAAAATATTTTAGCCGATAGTAACAAAAATCATGTTGAAAAAGTATTTTCAATGAAATCTTTTCACGCCAGAGATTTCAGTTGTACCTGTCAAGTTCGAGAGGAATAATTCAAAACACCTAACGAACCCAAAAATGTAGTACCAAAAAAACATAACCTGCAAGGCTATTTATAGATCTAGCTGTAGAAACCACAAAGAAAACGTTTGGGACGGAAAAAAAGACTGTACGTGAAATCAAACAACAAAATTATTGGAAAATGTTCCGCACTGTCTCACAAAATCAGATCTTCCAGCCAGACTCCTACTGTAGACTGGAAATATAATAACAGAGAAATTATTAGTACAGTGTGTATCTACGCCTCTGTGCACCTAGATCACTTCGAGGCACGTAAAATAAATTGCGTGGGGCTTGCACCGGGAGTTTATAATGTTCTCGCAAATTTTGCATATGATACCAGCCCGTGCTTTTCCTGACAGCTATTAAAAAACAAATGCAATATTCTCTTCTTCTGATCATTCACGTATTTGCCATAGAAAACCGTCGAAAAATGATGATAGGCGTTCCCAGGATTTCTTATTTGGGCAACATGAATGACTATTGGAAGTTTTTGAAAAAAATATTCCGTCGTTTGATAACAGTTGGAAAAAAATAACCACAAAATGACAGATAAGGCACAAATACTACTAAGACTGTCATCCATCAAGAAGAAGAGGAAAATCCATTCAATTCAATCCAGACCCAAAATTTTCCAGTTAATTACTGATTTTTCTGCAGTAATAAACAAGCCCATAAAAAATGTTGGTAGACCTTTGATCACCAAACAGTGGAGAAGTGGAAAATATAAGAAATGTATGTGGCTTGTGGTATTAGCGAGGAAAGTGACAAAGTCCAAACAAGAGGAGATTGTATAAATTTAGAAAATTTATTGGTAGCAATGAAATGCCGACAGTAATATTCTTTCTACCACTATCTAATTTCCTCAAACACTACCTTTCCAAGAAGAAATAATACTGAACCTACTCGTACTAAGAGTTTGTGTTGAAAGATATTTGCAATTCAACTGAAAATCCCAATAAAGAAATATTATTAATTAAATTTGTTTTGAAAGATAACGCTTATCCAGATTCGTTCATAAATTCAACGATAAATGCAATAGAAAATAGAGAGTCAATTAAAAACCAAACGAACTTACAAACAGCTTCACAAATTCACAACTTTCCACAACAACAACCTTTCACAACTTACGTTATACCTTACATTCCAAGACTATCTGAAAAAATAAGACGAATTGGAAATAGGTATGATGTTAGAACTACTTTCAAAACAAAAAATACACTGAGATCTATACTCACACATACAAAACCCAACAACACTAAAGAAAAAACAAAAAATTGTATTTACAATATACCTTGTTCTTGTGGTAAAAGTTACATTGGTGAAACCTCAAGAGCATTGAAAGTGCGTGAGAATGAACATCGAGATTATATGAAAAATAGAAAATTGACAGGATCAAAATTATCAGACATCGGTGAACATCGGGTGGAATGGAATAGGACATGAATGATTACCAATGAGCCTCATTCTAAGAGACGTAAGCTAAAAGAATCAGCTTATATTCTCATGTCTGGAGAGATTTGTATCTCGAATAGCTCCTTAGAAATAGACCGTACTTGGCTACCCATCTTGAAGAAAACTTTGGATAGTGGCGAAATGGCAACAAACTGATATCGGAGAGTACCTTGTATTACATCGAATGTTTCAGTTGTCAATCAACAACATTGACATAATTTCATATTTCAAAACTTTTTTGACATATGTCGAAGAAGTAAAGACATAAGATATCAAAAAAGGAATAACTGCGAATATATTCGAATTTTTTATCCGTTTTTGAAGACGGAGGCAGATTTTGGCCTCCGAAACGTAAAAGATAAGTATTATTTCTAAATAATTTTTTTGATAGGCAAAATTGTTAAATACGACAAGTTACTGATGAATAGAAGATTTTTCTTTGTGAAAAATACTTTGATTTTTACGCAGTAACTTATCGGGGTAAACTTAAAAGTTTGCCCTTCTACACTTGTATAAAGTTCTCCATTATAATTTTTTTATATTTTTCAGATCGTGGAAGGTAACAAACACCCAAAAAATAACTTTCGTTGAGTATTTGAGGATATCGAGAAGAACATTTGAACTATTTCTATGAAGTAAATGAAAAAAAAATCTAGCGGAAATATATTATTAGTGATTTTATTTTAATTGTTTTGAGTTCTTTAGATGTATTGGCTGAATGAAAAATCAAGCTTTTGCTATTTTTTCAAAAAAACATGAAACTATTTTGACTTGTACTCTAGTTTTCATACCGTCATTCAAATTATCTGTCAAATTAGTTTCCATATATTAAAAAACAACATGAAAACTAATCCATATGATATATTGCTCCCGAGAAGTTTATTATTATGAATAATGGATTAAATTGTTTAGATCATTCAGTTATGTCAGAAGAATCAACTTCTTCGAATAACTTTTTTGACATTCTGTGGAGAAATGACATGAAATAAAACTTCAATTTTGACAGTTGTTGTCTAACAGTTAGTAACGGTGAGTTATTGTATCATTTTTGTTCTGATATGAATCACAAACCAACGCCAAAGTCCAATTTCATGTAAGTATATTGATAAAAAAATTACCATATGTTGCTGAATGACACTGTTTATGCACAACTTTTTTGATATCCAGGAGAACCTGCAAAACATCATCAATAACTGCTTTAGCACTCAGATTCTCTAATACTGACAAACTTTCAATTCCCGTAACAAACAGTGGACCCAACTTGTTCAATGCCCCTCGTAGATGCTCTACAAAAATGAACCATTAATAAACAACCCATATGTACGTGCATAATATGAGGTATTCATTACTTTTATACGAGCAGTAAAGTATAATATGATAAACCTAGCAAAAGCATTTATGAAAAATATGACTGTAAACTTTATCTTTTATTGGGGTCGTAAAACAGTATCAAGCGCTAAAAGACCAACTATTAAATTGGGTTTGCTGTGAGAGTCAACAGGTGCGCGAGTTTTATTTAAATAACAATTGTCAGCATCGCGTCATTTGTACGCGTAGATGGGCATGTGAAAATTATCGTTTATTTGTGGAACATTTTTGTTCTACAAGAGTGATAATGGCCCCGTACACTCGTTTAAAGATTTGTTTTTACTGGAAAATATAGTTGAGAATACTAGAAGCTAAATAACCAATAATGAATAAAGTGTTACACAAAACCCGGAACTGGGGCCGTTATTACTCCTCATTTATGCCAACGACCTAGCACAGAACTTACAAAGAGTCATAGTTACGATCACCAACGCCCCCTCCCCCCAGCAACTCCTCCGGGAGTTGAGACGGCCTTGTGAGGTCGGCAGAGATTTCAGGGAAATCGTACAGGTCCCATGCCTCCCTACACAACCTTTGACCCACTAAGCTTTCTCCCGCAACCTGGTCAGGTACTTCGCTGCGTCCAACCAAGAATCGACCAAACCAACTATGCTCATACTTTCCACACCTGCTCCTGCTGACAATACCAATCCGTGTAGTACGTAATCCCTGGAAGAAAGCAAGCAGAACCCCTGAACTCGAATACTAGTAGCTTCGTCCACCCTTGTTCGACACCTCGAACATCTAAATGCTCGTAAGACTAGACTCGGACACTAATGTCTATTGGGAGAACCGCAGGCCGCGACATCTTGAATGCTTGGTACCAACAGAAAGCAGGCAGAAGTTACGAATCGAAATGAATCCCTCCGTGTCTCAGAAAAGGGGACGTGCTTCAAGGCAGGCAATGGTACCTGCCAGGACGATAACAGGACCGGTCAGGAAAGTTCCGTGCCCCCCCCGCTCGAAGAGCAACAACTTCCTGTTCTTGTCCCAAGTCATCTCCCACCCATAGTCCTTTCCTCCTCACGTCGCATGCTTCACCTTGGATTTTACTGCTTCACAAAGACATTACGAAACATCCACGAGTCTTGCCTTCAGCCGTCTGGATTGTGGCTATAAAAATATGAAGAATAATAATAACAATACCTACGCTGTATTCTTTGATTTGTCCAATAAATCACGATGTGAAGATTGCAATTACAATATCCTCCTCACCGGATGGGATGTCAGAATCCGATAGGAAAGTCGGACAGGAAAGGGGGGGAAATAAGAAGACGAACCGAGTAGAAAGGAAAGAAAGAAGGTGGAGGGACAGGACGCGGCATCTGGCCCTGCCGTAGTGTGCGAGGGAAGCAAAGATATGTGAAGAAAAGCAAAGGATAGATCATGCTCCGTCACGTTCCCGTCCTCTGCCGTCCTGTAGCAGTGTACGTCTTGCGCAAAGGTCTCATGTACCTATGAATGGACCTATAAGACCAGTTCCCTTTACCCATTAGTACTTGCCACTAAGACGCCAACGCCAGTGGAGGTGAAGACTTGCTAGCCTGAGCCGCGAGCAGGCAATCTACCTCCCCCCTAGTACTCATACTAGGAAAGTTTCCTTTCCAACGTGTGATGAGCTAAAACCGGCCTGCACTGTTAACCAACAAAATCTTTCGGCTATCTACCCCACGGCATCGGTGACTTCATACTCCACGGAATCGCCGATGAGAATCATCCGACAAAACAACCGCCAGCCAGATAACTATCACCAGTTCTAATTTACTTCCAAGATCTCACGTTAGAGTCGAGGCTAAGGACAAAGCCTGCCACGCCAACGACCTGGATTCAATTTTGGTACTGATAATTCTTCATTCCAATTCCCCGTGAAATTTTTAGATGCCGATGGCCACTGGAGCCACGTGGCAATCGTGTGACTGGGCGACCTTTCTATCACTCACCGTTTGCCTGAAGTGAGGGGACCTAGTGTTAGGAATCACACGTTGAAAGGTAAGACCTCGTTTGGCTAAATCTTGGTGGCACTCTAGTACTAGACCTGAGGTAAACGTTGACTGTTCAAGGCCAATAGGGCTTGTCTGCTGTCAGTATAGATTGTTATGTTTCTGCCAGAAACTCCTTTTCTGGTTATTTTTTTTGTGGCGATTGAGATACTAGCCAGTTCTGATAGAAGTCGTTGGATAGACACTTAGAACCGTGTATTATGTGAGTTGAAATCCAACTACATTTTTCATTGAATCAACAGCTCAAGCAGTTGATCCCTTGTCACGCGCTTGTTTTCTATGCTGACGAATACTATTTTTTCAGAAACTCATTGGGGAAAGGACACGAAGTTAACGATCAAAGTTCCTTAAAAACAGCATGGCTATATTGTCAGTAGTTTGTTCAAAGGTCTCGCCTCCTTTTTTCTCGGCTCCCCCAATGTAAGAAATGTTCAAGTAAACGAAAGCTACCTTCCGTTTAAACAAATTACAGTCATTCTTCCGTGTCCTGCCGACCGCAATTCACGGACTCACAATGACATAAAAGCTCTTAACGATACCTCTTCCAGGAGTCGGGTAATTCGAAGAGGAAACGTATTATTAAACGAGTTATGAACACAAACGACTTGAATTCGATGATAATTGATAATTGATCACGGAATATGAGAGATCCACCGCAAAACCGCACGAAAAACGTTGGATGATTCCCATGCGATGTAATTTGGCTGAGGTATAACCTCACTCGTGTCTTGTGATGTTTCGATGTATTTTTTCATGATGTGTTTTCAGTTGAACACCATTTAACGCCCATATTTTGATGAATACGTGCATTGAAGAAATTTTTCAGTTTGGATTCAAAACTGAATTTAATTCATCAAAGACTAAGGTGTTTATACTGGAGCTTTGGAAAACAACGAAAGTTGTTTTCCAAAGCTTTTGTTTATTGAATGATCTGAATATCAGCAAAAGATGGCACTTTATGCCACTTTCCGCATGTTTTGACCTTTCAATGGTGGTATGCCGTTTGGACTGAAAAATGCCCCTTGTGCACTCCAACAGAGAGTCGACTGATGAAAACAAAAGAAAATCTGCTTCCAGGTGTACTTTCAATATAGCCACTTTCACTTCTCTACAACTCTTAAATATCAAATTGGTTTAGTACTCTTTCAAATGCAATGGATACCAAGAAATAATATAGATTCTGGCCATGAGAAAAGGGTAATGAATTAAATTATATTCTGCAGTGTACTCGTCAACTTTGTACTCGAATAAGTCTTATCATTTTGCATCTCTCTGCTTTCATTGTGTATTTATTTGTAATTAACATTCTTTCTAACATTCTAAACTGAAACATCATCCACATTGTAAACAAAAAACAGAAAAATTGCTGAGAATAATAACCAATAGGTTAGGTTTAATTAAGCTAGCTCAGATTATGTGAGGTTAAGTTGTTTTAGGTCGAAAACGGTTATATCAAACTGATTTCACTTCATAAAAATATATTACCAAAGTTCAAGCTCTAAAAGCAGAAGACTTTGAACGTAGAATGCATTTTTGTGAATCCCTTTTGATTCATACAAAGGAAGATCGGGAATTTTTGTCAAAAATAATTTGGAGCGACGAATCAAAATTTACGAGGGATGGTATTTTCAATAGAAGGAATAAACATTTTTGGGCTGATCATAATCCTCATGTTGAAAAAGAAATGGGTTTTCAAGAAAAATTTGACCTGAATGTTTTCTGTATTCTGAAGAACAATAAAATTAGCTTTTTCATTTATGAAGACACACTGAATGCAGAGAGATATCTCCAAATATCAAGGACGACTGTAACCGATTTTCTTGAAAATTTGCCTTTAGAGGAATATAGGAATTCGTGGTTTCAACTGGACGGAGCGCCAGCTCATTCCACCCAGGAAGTTTCCAGGAAACTTGACGAACTCTTCGATGATCGTTGGTTTAGGCATTTAGGGCCGTGGGATTGGCCATCGAGATCACCCGATCTCACGCCACTTGACTTTTTTTATGGGGTGTTTAAAAAGAAAGGGTATATAGTACTCCAGTGCCTACCAGAGAAGAATTGCGACGGCGAATAGTGCGGAGTATTGAAGATCTGGATCCCCAGGAAATTGAAATAGCAACCACAAGTCGCATACAAAAAAAAACAATTTTGAGTGTTTAGAATGCAATGGACAACATTTTCAGCATTTATTGTGAAAATGTGATATTTTGTTTACAATTTTGTTATTTTGAATCATACTATTCTGTTATTGTCTGTACTTTCACATGTTTCAGCCCACAAAATCTTACTTTTTACCTAGAAATGACTGATTTTTGGTACAGTTGTTCCCTGGAAACTTTGAGCCATAGTTAAGGAAATTATTTTGCAACCTTACAAACTTCCTCTCGTTCATTGGTTTTAATTCAGGATACATTTGGTTGAATTTTTTTCACGTTCTGACAATGATTTGATAACTTTGTTCATGTGTATAATAAATAATTTCACAAGAACTTCGTTTGAATAATCGATATTTGCATTCATTTTGGAAGATGATTCGAAACACCGTCGATAACTCTTTGTAAATTACTTACAAAAGTAACCGAACTGCTATAAGCTTGATAATTCCACTGCTACCTAAATCCAAATTCTAAAAAAAAATAATGTTTCTAGAAGAAGCGACTTTATTGAGAAAACTTGACGATTTAGATATAGGGACATAATATATCATCTTGAAGCATTTTTCACCGTCTTTCAATTTACCGTGTAATATACAGGGGTTTCATTTGAAAAAATGAATTTTTGACTACTTTTATGCACAATGTAAATAATAGTAGTTTTAGCACGCCCTGTATGATATGGAGTCGATTTCTTGGTGTTATTAGAATATTTCAAGTTTGTCCAAACTAGTCATCAAAATATCAACTTTTCTTGAATTGAGAGTACTGATGTACTTAATTTCAATTAAGGCTATGTTTCAGACCATATTCAGCACAATTTACTTTTTATCTCGAAAACAGATAGAGATAGGTATAGGACATTCAAAAAAGTATTATAATACCAGAGCGATTCCAAAAATGTATTGATATACGGGGTGTTCTATTTAAATAAATTAAGTTGCTAGGACTTTTTGATGGAAGTGGCAACGCCGCAATGCTGAAAATATTTCAGATCGATAGAACAGGTAGGGAAATGTGACAGGTGAAATTGTCGGAAAAATCATGCTTTGCGTTTTCCAGAAACGTCTAACCTACCATCGACCGTGAGTCACGCTGTATATATGTGTGTGAGTACACGTATGCACATGTCACTAAATTAAAAATTCATATTTGGAGTTACAAAAAACAAGTAAAGAAAAAATTGATCATGTTACCCAACTAACTTTTCTCCAGAATAATTATTGGATCACTAAACTAGTTAACTCAATATATATTACATTTGAGGAATATGATGCACAAAGCAAAATAGATAAATATGCTAATATAAGAATAAATTATGAACAAAAATTAATCAATCAATAACAAAAATAGTGAGTTAACAACAACTCTGTCACTAATAGAACCAACTGTTGTCAGGGGTGCCTGAGGTGAGCATAATAATAATAATAATAATAGCAGTCTAAACCTGCTTATTGACAAATGCTATCTGGAAATAGCAGTTGCAGCTACAACTTTTATCGAAAAATAACAGTTTTGACCCTCTCTTGATTGAAAAATAAAATATGAATCAATCCAATCCAAAACCTTGCTCACATCTGTTAACTTCAACAACGAAAACGTTAATACCTTCACCATACCCATTCTCTCGCTCTAGCCACGTTGTACCGAGTCCTAAATAGCCTTTGACCTCTGATGGGCATCTTCACCGGAACGACAGTCATATGCCTCCTAGGAGTGAAATTTCGTCACTCAACTGTCAGACCGCAAGTGGGTCCGTAGTCTGTCATTGCAGACTAAATGACAGCTATTACGTTGAGGTCCTCAGTTACATCGTTCATCAAGCCCTCGAGAGGGCGGGCTGGAAATTAGGGATTATTTCGGAGAAATTTATGTCTGCAGGTCGGCAATAGGCAGTGCTTTATTGGAATTATCAGCGGGGGGGTTATTCAGCTATGGGGGTAGTTTTTAACACTGAAAGAGATTAAGAGTAGATGAAATCTTGATGTATTTCTTTATTCGAGAATGTAAAGGTCAGGTTACAGTTCGACAGGACTGTTTACGTAATCGTTATTTATAGCACCAAAAATCTTGGTTATACAAGGCGTTTAATTATTCTCGAAACACAATTGTATGATTGAAACCGTATCGACTCTTTCTTGAATATTTAACATTTTGATTATTCACATTTTTAGTGAACCTATCATTTCTTACTCGGTCATTTCCGAAGTCTCTCACAATTGGAAAGGTGATTCCCAATCATAAGAAAATGAACAGATATAAATTAGAAAATTATAGACCAGCTACCATCACACCGGGTTTTTCAAAATGTTTCTAACACGCATATCTTGATAGACTTTTGGATTTCTTAAATAGGTTCAAATTCTTGATAGATCATCAACACGGTTTTCGAGTTATTAGATCTACCAATAGTGCAGTAATTTCTGTTTTCGATACACTGTTTGAATATTTAGAGGCAGGCGAGTGTCCTGTTGGGATTTTTTGTGATCTCATCAGGGCATTCGACTGCGTCAGTCATCATGCTTTGTTGTCAAAGTTACACTCATACGCCATTCGTGGCGTAACACATTCCTGGATTTCATCAGTTTTAGAAAATAGGCAACAATATGTTATAATTAGGAACCACAATACGAGTACTCATGATAAATGTAACTTAAGTATGTTAAAAAATTCAATGGGTGTTCCGCAAGGATCGGTATTAGGGCCTATATTGTTCCTTTTATATACACATGATTTGGAATCACATATCAGGAATGCTTCTTCAACAATGTATCTGACATGGGTGAAAACTCACTTTTAGAAAAATTCATCGATAATATATTGACCAATCTCGACCAGAGAGAATATGAAGCCGGAATTTTAGAAACAGGTTTGTCAGATCATCGAGGTCAGTTCATCAAACTGGGTTCGTCCTTTAACCATAGAACCGGCAAGACATGTGTTCGAAAAATAACAAAGTATAAGGTGGCGAAATTTAAAAAACAGATTGAAGAATTAGACTGGAGTGTTTTCTATCATTCACTTGATATTGAAAATCTCGCATTTTTTATTACAGACTCAATAAAAAAACTTTAAAAAACATTAAAAACAATTACTGATGTCTCAAATTTGAACAAAGATGAGGAAAACTTTAAAATATTCAAACGTCTCTATAATTTCGAATTGAAGAAGCCAAAAAATCCGCATATAATACCTATCTTATAAATTCGGAAAATAAGTCCAAGGATACTTGGGGGCTGATTAATCTCGAGAGAGGTAGGATTAATAATGTCTCAATACCCTGCCCTTTATCAGCAGATGATTTTGTTTCATATTTTTCAACTATCGCCGGTATACCGGAAACCACAGCTACAGCAACTGACCTTTTAAAATCACGGCCATCATATTCTAATTTATTTTTTCTCTTCCCCACTACACCTAATGAAGTTCTTGAGGCCATATCCGACATGAAAAGATCTAATAATTATGACGTATATGGAATGAACAGTACCTTATTTGAGGAAATCATTTCCTATTTCAACCAAATTCAACACTCTGCAATCTATGTTTCATTAACGGAATTTTTCCTGACATCTTTGAGAAATCCAAAATCATCCCAATTCACAAGAACGGGAATGTAAACTCACCTGAAAACTATCGTCCTATATCAATTATTCCTATTACGCCGTAACGAAACTGGTGAGCGATGTGGTCGATGCTTTTGAGAGAGGTGAACACACTATATGCACTCTATGTGACTTAAGTAAAGCTTTTGACTGCATCTGGCATCAGGTATTGTTACAGAAATTGGAATATTATGGTGTCAGAGGAATTGCTTACAAATTTTTCGAATCATATTCAACTCAACGAGTTCACGCGGTTGTTCATGGTTCAACATCATCCTCTAGTCAGGAAATTACTTGTGGTGTACCTCAAGGTTCAGTTCTGGGGCCACTTCTTTTCATTATTTACATTAATGATATATTTGAACATCTTCATTACATTAATGGTGTTTTATTCGCAGACGATGCTACATTTTATCATTCCGATTCAAATTTAATAAATTTAAAAGAAAAAAACTTGTCAAATTTGCCGAATATAAATGAGTGGCTGATACCAAATGAACTAACACAAAATGAGACAAAAACTCAGGAAATCACCTTCACTATGAGCAGTAAATTGCATCAGCATGAGTCCGTAAAACTTTTAGGTATAACCTTAGACTATCTAGTCAACTATTTTTGCTAAGAGGACTCAAATAATCAGTGAGTCTGGATGTGCTTCTGATCTCATAATTCTCATTATTCCATTCTCATGTATCTTATGGAACTGTGTTATGGGGCAACTCTACAAATGCTCACCGAATCATGACATTACAGAAACGTGCTGTAAGAATAGTCGCCGGTTTAGGTCTTCGGGATTTTTGCCGAAATTACTTTCAAAAACTCAACATATTAACAGTTCCTTCTATTTATAATTATTTTAGTTTACTGGAGATTCACAAAAATTGCCATACATATCCTAGAAGTGATACAAACCATACATATAATACTAGGCATGGTTCTTTCCTTCTAAATAAAAGATTTAGATTAGAGACGTCATCTCGAAACAGTTTAAATTTGAACCTTTATAATTTTTTGTCAGAGTACTATAAAAATTTGAGTTATGCCGAATTTAAATTCAAGATAAAAAAACTCTTAATAGCTCACAGTCTCTACACAGTGAACGAATATTTTGAGATACCGACTATATGTTGACACAATAATTCTTTATTATACTTTTTTATTTTTATCTTATTTGTGTAATATCATGTCTGTATATTTGGTTTTTTACATGTGTCTGTACATGTGCATGTATATATGTATGTATGTATATATTCATCTCATATTTTTATTTATTTTGATAAGGTGCTTTGATTGTCACATATATCTTGTAATTGACCTGCTACAAATAATTGTTTTCATAACGTAGTCAATAAATGAATTATTATTATCTTATAGAAAGAAATAACTTTAACGTATCAAATCACCCTGTCATGAACAGAATCAGCAACGACTTTGAAGTGGTTGTCTCATGAATGACTGAACTGACAAATTAACCTGTAACGAAATGAAGGAGGCGTAGAGAAATTAAACTTCTCAGGATGACATCATCAATTTCCCAAGACGTTGAACCAGCGAATTCAGCAGGCGATGAACAACAGCTACCAGAAGGAGGCAGCTCCAAAACAACCCCGGGGAGTAGTGATACAGTCAATGTTGCCACATCACAAGAACGGTATTCTGTTTTTATCCGATTGTTTGATTCAAATCGATGAAATGATGGATAAGTTGAAGGCTAGGTTACCAAAACAGGGTTCTACAACGATGTTATCTATGCTTCTTTCCAACAGCGATAAAATTGACAGTCATGGAATTAACATTCGTTCAATTTTCGGATGGTGATTTGTTGTAATGGATTAGGATCGGACCTCTTCTGTTGGCCAGTGATGCTGTAATACAGCTGTGATGGTTTGGCCCGGTTGCAGAAAGTTTTACTGAATAACAGTAGCCATGATCTTTTTTCGATGATACTTTGCCTAAGGTAAGTGCCTGAGTGACTCATCGGTGTTCAACCACCGTACTAAATAACTCTTACTATCATAGACGATCCACTTTTCATCACACGTGATAATCCGATCCATAAAAGGATCGTTTTGGTTGCCCAAAAGCGAAGATGAACAGACTTTGAAACATGACAATTTCTGTCCATCGTTTAAATCGAAGGCCACCCACGTTTCGTGATTTTGACCTCAACAATACGTTGTTAACTATCATGAACTGCTAATACGGTATATGGTTCGGATCCCCTTCTCTGCATGGTCCGTGAGAGAGCAGGAATTGGAGCATTTCTCTTCAGGGCAGCTGCCCGAGCAGCTGATAAACTCGGTTTAGTTTTCGACACTGAACGAGGTGACCACAACTCTGTCACCGAGTTGGAACCCGTTCAGCAAAAAACTCAGATAAAAGCCGCAGAGATCACCTCACTTCTGCGGAAACACAAGGATAAGACAATTTATGGGGTCTTTTTCAATAACATTGGAGACCTTGGCTTATCAGAGCTCCTGACGTTCGCTTTTCTCAGGTCGAGTGGGCTGAAGTCAGAAAATGAGGGGTTTATCCTGGCTTGCCAAGAAGGAGTCTTCAACACCTTAGTCTACCGCAGTCGCGTGACGGGTATAGAGGTTCCTGACACAAGGTGCAGGGTCAGCCGCGAGGCGCCCGAGACCCTAATGCACTTGCTATCAGCATGTCCAACATATGCGGTATCGGCCTCTATCAATTGATATAACTCGGCCTTGAGACTGGAAACTGTCACATAGAGTAATTTTTGTGTTTTCAAGTAAGAATTTTCGATTTCAATAAATCAGTTTGAGTGAGAGGTAAGCTTTCTGGATTAATTTATTCACATGGGAATCAAATTAGAGATCACTGTCTATAGTCACCCAAAGATTTTTTGCTTCCTTAAAAATTTTCAATACATTAGAGCCTATACTAATATTGAGATATTGTTTTACGATACCTCTGTGATCTTTTGGAACAAATATTAGAATTTTCAACTTGTCGAGATCATTATTGAACCGTCTATTAGCATTATTTACCCTATGTGGTTCAAAATAATAATAGATTTGGGTGTCATCGGCATAAAGATGTACCCTGAAATACTGGAGGCATTTCACTAATTGACTGGTGTATATCGTAAATAGGAGAGGGTCAAGAATTGATCCCTGTGGAACACCTGTTTTTAAATTCAAAGGCGTGAAATGTACTCCATCAAGAATAACTTCCTGGCATCTGTTGTGTATAACATACGTGAGAACCATAGTTCTGACTCCTTTGGAAGTATCCCTGTCATCCTCATCTTCTTCAGAAAATGTTATGGTGTACGGAGCAATCTTTATCCAGTTGTATAATTTTTTACAACAATTTCTCATAACCCATTCCTTTGCTTCGGACAGCAGAACTCTCTTTAGTTCTGCTTTCAAATCTGGGAGAAAACTTTTTCTTAGGGCTCTCTCTACACATTCCATTCTAAGAACGTCCCAATCTTGTATGCTCTTGCTAAGCATGCAGTTGCTTAGCTTCATCAATGTATGATCCACTGGTACTACCTTCGATCGTTTCTTTAATGGAAAGAGTCAACAGATCCTCTTCTTCAGCAAGACAAATTTTGAGGAACTGATCGCCGCTCGAGTCTCTAACAGGTTTGTTCTTGACATATTTTTTGCTATTACAGTTGAGGAATTCATCAATTTGCTTCTGACCTTTCTTAGTTGGAACGACATTCCTTTGTTTCGTAGAAAGTCTCTCTGACACACTTTAGAACCAAAGGTTGTGTAGCAATCTGAAGAGCAACCGTATACGTGGCCGCTTGGAGGACTTCTTTGACTGTAGGGAATTTTGGGGATATACATGCTTTGGCAATTTCGAGCGGATCCACCTGTTTTTGATCAGCTTCGTGTCTCTGACAATTGTCTCGCAGATTATCTTTAAAATGTTCAGGGTTCGAACCAAATTCCTTCGTTAGAGTAACTAACCCTGCCTCAGTACACAAAGAGGAACTGCCAAGTCCATTTGCATACTTCAAAGTCACGGGTTCCGGCTCATCATCCTTAACTTATTCTTCTTCAAGAATGTATGCTCCTTCCTCACTTCCAGCGATGAGCTTCAACCTGGACACTCTTTTTGTCAATAAATGAAAAAATATCACAGGAGCTTACTACGCATCATTACTCGAGAAGCTGACAAGTTGAACTTGCGAAAAACCTGCTACATTTATAAAAAACAATCCTGTTTCACCAAGACACCGCACTGTTTCACACACCAGCGATTGTCATGGCAAAAATCCACGAATTACGGTTTGAACTGCTTGACCATCCTCCTTACTCACCAGATCTAACCCCGAGCGACATCTTTTTGAGCCGTCATCTAAAAATTGCGCCTGAAGAACAGAGGTTTTCGTCAAATGAACAGGCAATCACCTTCGTGAACAATTATTTTGCAGAGAAAAACGCCGAGTGATATTTGGACGAGTTACAGAGATGTGAGCATCATTAAAATGACTGTGTAGAGTTTAAAGAAGACTATGTTGAAAAATAAAATTCTTTGTTATATCGGAAGCTTTTTGGTCCACCCTGGTATATGTAATACACCACAAATTGTATTATTTATTGGCGTGTAGATTGTTTCCCTATGAAAGTATTGAATTGTAAGGCCCCGATGATGGATTTGATACGTACCGAAACGTTGGCAAAAATCAAATTGTTCGTCTACGAAAATCCTTGATCTTCTTCCCCAAAAACCTTTCATGTTATTAGTTGAATCATCAAAACTGACGCATTGAATAACGATCATTAATTTTCCAACCATTCGTGAAAATCTCAGCAACGTGGCAACCTCGCATGGAAAACTCGCCGCACTTTCCATTCTTTCTCGGACAGAAGAACCGCCGGGTAGATTGATGATTGTTCTTGCGGGCTATCAGCCACGCGACCTGCCTCAACCTCGAGATAAATGTGCATTTGATAGTGGCATCAGCCATGACTTGGACTTTGGAGTTATGAAGTCGTTGCGAAGTGACAGACAGACAGCGGGATCGTTAATTCCGGACGAAGTGAAGAATAACCGACTTGGTGACCAGCTGGAGCGAAAGTTTCGATGGAAAGCGTGCGGAATGGGTGGATTTTGCTGCTGCGTCATCTAGAGGGTTGTGGAACACGAGGTCTCGTTTTGAAATTGAAGTGACAGGTGGGTGATTCGATGGGACTCAGCGAAAGGACAATATTACAATTTTTAGGACTTAGCGTGAGTTTTTTAGAGGACGCAATCTTGGATAAAGGGGCTAAAGGGTTTGGGCGCTGTATCTCGTAAAGTAGCCAACCTACAGGAAATTTTATCCGGCATTATTTGTAGCAAATTGAATTGTCTACAACTTCATTTCAGTTACTTTTCATCGTAAAATGGAAAATAAAAAAAATATAAACAAAAAATCGTGTGCGTCTCGGGACTCCCGACAGAAGTTATAACTTCAGCTAATCTAAGTTGAACTATTCAATATTGAAATTGTTCAACTTGAAAAAAGTTCAGGTTATTACTTAAATTTTATGTATATTGATATGATAATGTAAGGAAAGGTTATTTATTGATAAAATCTTTACATATAAGTATTATAGCCACCATATGTCAATTGTTACTTTTGCAGGATTAAATGATGATATACCTATAATGTACATTCACAAAATCAGTACCATCATTTTTAAGCCAAGTTTCACATAATGAAAAAAAAATTACGTGCTTGCTGGTTATATTTTTATAACTAAACACTAAACACTATAAGCATGCACACTTCAAAGAATGAAAATTTATGAACAATTTTTTTTTTGGGTGTTATAACTTTTTTCTGGTCAGTTCACAATATAATGACATCAGAGCAGTCTTATAGAGGGTTTTCCAACAATAAATTTCCACTAAAAATTTGTTCAATTTCATTCATTTATCTGGGTTTTACAACGCTCTGAAGTTGACCCTGTTCTTGAATTATCGTAAGAATACGATAAAAACGAATCGGTACGCTTATGTTCCTATTTGTATATTTTTATTCATTGTTATTACCTATTAATTTATTATCGACCCTTTCTTCCACCACCTACCTATGATGTAGAATCTGGAGGCTCGTTTTCTTACGTGGTATACCCACTAGGTCTAATCTAAAGCATAATTATATATTCAAAAAGTTGTTTCCCTACTATTGTTTTTTTTTTCAGTTTTTTTGTTGGTCCTCGCTGGGGTTCAGGATATAAATAAGTATCGTAGGTAAATATTTGCGAAATAACAGTAGTTAGAATGGGCGTAATTGAGGGTAATTCATGTTCTTCCATCAATTTAGATATTTCCATAATATAACTAATGGATTTTCCAATTAAACTGTGAAAAAATTGTTGACTAAACACATGAATAAGGCTTATTGAAATAATATTTTGTTTTCTATCCTGTTTTTTGGGACATGCGATGAAATGAAAATTTGTCGTACACCATGAAATAAAGACAACCCATGTGCAAGGAAAGTCGCACGCAAAGTTTGTGGAACCCTGTATAAGATTGTTATGTTGTAAATGTTATTAACATTTTTTTACATTGTATATTGCATATTATTGCATTGTAAAATGGTTGATATACCTTCGTCGCCGACTGACAATACAAGCTGCGATGTCCGAGTGGTTAAGGAGTTTGACTCGAAATCAAATGGGCTCTGCCCGCACAGGTTCGAATCCTGTTCGCAGCGATTTTTTTTTATTTTATTTTTCAATATTATACTGCATGGAAATAACTGATTGGAAATTATTTTTTGAAAATTTCAATGAACCTACACTTAACAACAGAATTCAGTGATTCTTCGAATTTTTTGATTCCATTTCTTATAATGTGGGTACTTCTATGTGAAATAAAAACGTATTCGACTTTCTATTTAATGTTTCCATTGAACTTGTTCCTCTCATAACAAGAAACCGGAACATTTGTTAGAGTTACTCTTTGGCAAATAAAAAAATATACGATTTTTTGTTTGAAATTTTTTAAATCAATTGTCAAAATTAAACTGATATTCTTAGATAAAATCTCTTAGGAATACAACCGGAGTCGATTGTAGACTTTATGGTTCAGAAATAGTGTTTGCAATGAGAACAAAGTAAAAATTTCGACTTTATAATATAACTGAATAAGAAAACACAAGAAAAATAATGAATATGAACCAAAAGTCAAATGTAAAATAATCCATCTTTAATATAAAAATATTTAGATGACTCTGGCTAACTGAAACATCATATCGAACGGTATTTTTAATTTAATTCATTAAAATTGATTTTTGAATTTGAGAGCAGTTTTAGATTTTTTTTTGTATTTTGTGGTATAATTGCATCATTATGAATCGATTTCTGTCCAAAATTAGATTTGAAATAAGTAACAGATACAAATTTTGTTTGTCTAGTGTTATGACTATGAATATTATCGATATTTTTAATTTTGTTGTTGTTGAATGAAGGAAACAACAAATTTTCTGTTTTGTTGTTGAACGTTGAACACAACTATGTTCAAATCTAATAGATCTTTTGATATATACAAATTCACTCTAGGTTATGAGTATGATAATTTATAAATGCATTTAAAAGTTTTATGTTGTAAAGATTGACTGATCCCAAAATGGAAATAAGGTAATGCAGTTGTGAGTATACAAGTATAAGACTGAAATAAATATTTTTTTAAAATATATGATAAAATATATGACACAATTTCAATGTTTTCGTTATTGACCATTAAATATACTACCAACTCTTGAAAAAGTGTTAGAAATGTCTGTATATAACCAATTAATTCAGTACTTTAATACCAATAAATTGTTTATAGGCAACCAATCAGGTTTTAGAGCTAGACCCTCATGTGAAACGTCTCTACAATTTTTAATAACTGAATGGAAAAATACAATTGATAGAAATCAGTACATTGTTGCGACATTTCTCGACCTCAAAAGGGCATTTGAACCAGTTGATCGAAATATTCTACTTGAAAAATTAAAATATTATGGGATATCAGGGATTGTTTTCGATTGGATTCAAAGTTACTTATTCAACAGAAGACAAAAAACTAAATTTGAAAAAGAATTGTCAGATGAACTTATAATTGAGAGTGGTATACCCCAGGGTAGTGTGTTAGGTCCATTGCTTTTTATTATTTACCTAAATTATATTAATCACATATCTGGATCACAGTGTATAAATCTTTTTGCAGATGATACATTGGTTTATTGTATACATGAAAATTTGGATCAGGCAATTGTTGAAATGAATAGGTCTTTCAATAGCATTGAAACATATTTATTTATTGATAAACTGAAACTAATTGTCAGTAAAACAAAAAGTATGATTTTGACATCATCTTATAAGTATGATCAAATTGTTTAGGCAAATGCTGTTATAAAAATTAATAATGTTAGCATTGAAATTTTGACTGAAATGAAATATTTGGGTTTTATAATTGATAAAAATCTAAAACTAAATAGTCATGCTGATTTTAGTTGAAAAAAAATTTCTAAAAAACTTTTTTTTCTCTCTCGTATATGTAAAAAAGTGTCTATGTATACTAGGTTGACTCTTTTTAAGAGACTAATACAACCTCATTTTGATTATTGTACAACATTACTTTTTCTACTTTGTAAAAATAAAATAGCGCAATTGCAAAAGCTTCAAAATCGGGGCATGCGATTAAATCGATGTTACAGTGTCTATTATATCAACTCTATATAAATCAATCAATCAAAATATGCTTTATTATCAAAGAATAACATCTTGTTGACAAAGCCTGTATAAATAAAATAAATTAAATTAAATTATATGAATAACATTTAATTATTTACTTAGTATACATAGTATACGTAGTCACTACTTTATAAAATTGAATTGTTAAAAAGCAATCAGTCACTAATTTAAAATTTAAAATATAACAAACAATAGTAGGTATGTGATATCAAAATGTAAAGTTGTGATATATTCATTATTAGTCTATTATATCCGCATAATATTCTTCCAAACTATAATAGGTTCTATCGGAAAGAACTCTTTTTACAGCTTTTCTGAAGCCAGTGTTGGACTGTATATTTTTGATATAATTTGGAAGGTGGTTGTACATCTTGCAGCCGTTATATATAATGGAGTCCTTAACTAGAGTAGAATATGGTGAAGGTAGTTTGATATGGTCACTTTGGCGGGTGGCATATCTACTATCTGTAATGAAATTTTGTTTATGTTTATAAATGAGAGACATTGTTCCAAGTATAAATATACACACTACCGTGAGAAGGTTATGTTGCTTGAAGTGAACACTACACGAATCGCGAAATTTTAATTTACAGGGGTATCTCAGGGTTCTTTTTTGTAAAACAAAAACACTTTGAAGAACATTTCCACTGCACACTCCCCAGAATGGGATACCATATCGCAAATGTGACTCTATCAAGGAGTAGTATACTGACTTTGCGATTGTGTAACCTAGTTCGTTTGCAGCAATTTTTACAGCGTAACAACCAGAGGACAATTTTTCATTCAGGTTTTTGATATGTTCATTAAATTTGAGACCGTTGTCAATGTATAGTCCTAAAAATTTTGAAAACACACTGTTTTCAATGATCTGGTGGTTGATAAAAATATCAGATACTGCGCATTTGAAGGACACTATCTTGGTTTTTAATATATTGAAGGATAAAAGGTTTGAGTCGCACCACTCTTTAACCTTTATTATATCTGAATTGATGACCTGTTGAAGATCGGCTTTCTTATCTTTATGCCATAGTATGGTAGTATCATCGGCGAATAGTGTGAAACTTCCTGAAATGTCAAGCATCGTCAAGTCATTGACATATAGTAAAAACACAATTGGACCTAAGACTGATCCTTGCGGAACTTCACATTGTATATTACGTAAGCTTGACATTGTTTTTGTTTTTAGTAAATGTGTGCGGCCAGATTAATATGTCGTAAACCATGAATGTGCCTTATTTCTAAATCCGTAATGGTGAAGCTTTCGCAGCAGTATCTCATGATTCACACAGTCAAAAGCTTTCGATAAATCACAAAACACAGCCGCCGCAACTTCCCCATCATTGATTCCAGTATATATTTCATATAAAAGTGAAAAAATTGCATCATTTGTGTTCTTATTGCACTGAAATCCAAACTGTTTGATACTCAATATATCGCACGCCTGCAAAAAGTCAAAAATTCTTTTCTTAACGAGTCTTTCGAAGAGTTTGGCCTAAATGGGCCTAAAATTCCTAGGAGAGCTCACTTCACCACTCTTATAGATCGGTATGACAATTGATGTTTAAAGAAACTGTGGATATATGCCTTCTTTGAGGGATCCATTTGTCAGAGATACTAGATGGTTCAGAGCATTATCTGAAAGATTTTCAAAGATCCTAACAGCAATGTCATATATAAATGAATACAGAAAAAGAACAAATTGGAAAAGTAAAAGCTGAAACATTTCTTTCCCAAATCAACGTCAGTTCTAATGCTGTCAAATTTAAAAGAGGTCAAAATATTTGTTGTTAGCGATCATCTCCGCAGGAGGGATCAAGTTTGGACCATGACTCATGAGACACCCAGTACAACAATCGTATCCCATCGTAGCTTCGTTCGGATCCTTTCGGGGCTGGGGGGCCGCCCGGGGAGCACACCGCGGCTCGAATGCCTCAAATGCAAGAAATAATGGACACGGCAAGGATGGTAGTACCCCGCTGAGCCCATCTACATATGACATTCCACGCTGGGCATAGCGGGCTGTGAGAAAACGAAACAATCAGACGCATTCTATGGATTAAGCATGTTTGATCGGCTCGAGATATTCTAAACGACTACGCTGGTATAAATAAAAAGGATTCCTCGGAGGGTTTTTTATGAAGATATGAGATATCTGGAATCAAGGTTGCTCGATTAAAAAAAGAACTCGGAATTCGGTGATTTATCTACCATCGTCGTTTCTTTTGTTTGGTTTTTTCTTCGTCGAAATCGGTATCGGCAGTGTGAGAACGGAAAAAATAATGTTTAGAGGCTCATCGCAGTAATAGAACTCCATTTCATAGAATATTTGTGTAATGTACTGCACTAAAACACTGATTAATTTTATAGAAATACCAAAAGTCGACTTTGAAAGACAGATCAAAAATTTTCAAGAAACGTCAATGAATATTCTGATTTCCTTGAGAATATGGATATGAGAGAATAAATATGGTAGATTTCACTAGAAATGTATTAGCCTCTACTATATTCTTGATTCAAAAGGAGGAAATCTACAAATTATTGTATTTATTTATTAAGGCAAGCCTAATATATAAAAAAAGGAAAATTACAAATTCATAAATATCTCAGGACATTAACTGTGTAAATATAATAACATTTTAAAGTACCTTTGAAGGAAAACCAAATATACATACATATCTATAAATTGTTAGGTTAGTTCACATTGAAAATAAAAAATTACTAATGTCATAATGAGCTGTCACTAATATACTTCATTAATGATGACTTAAATTGATTTATTGAATTATATTCTTTTACAAATTGTGGTAGTTTATTAAATTCGTTTAAGCCTTCATGAAATATACTAATTATTCCAAATTTAGTGTTAGTTTCATTAATGTAAAAATTGTTATTTCTTCTCGTATTGTAATCATGAACTTCATTATTTCTCAATAAGAATTTTTGAAAGTAATTGGGTAGCAATCCTTTATGCAGCTTGAATATAAAGATCATAGTCATATATAATATACGTTCTTCAACTGAAAACCAGTTTTCTGTGTGATCTGAGCAAGGCCTTCGACTGTGTATCCCATGTTTTCTTGTTGAAAAAGTTATCCCATTATGGTATAAGAGGACTACCGCTTAAATGTTTTGAATCGTATCTCACGAACAGGGAGCAGAGGGTATCTGTTAACAACAGATACTCTAGTTCCAAGCCAGTCACACACGGTGTACCACAAGGGTCAGTTCTTGGACCACTTCTGTTTATTATCTACATCAATGATCTGTTCTTTCATTTATTTCCAAAATATATAGTGATGTTTGCTGATGATGCAACCTTAATAAACGCGGATAAAAATACGGAAAACTTGGAGATCATTATTGAACAAGCAGAAAATCAAGCGGAGGTGTGGTATAATGCCATTAATTCAAAATTAAATAGAAAAATCTCGTTATTTCAACAAATCATAATGTTGCGGCAGGTAATGAGGTCACATTGTTTGGATGATAAACTGAACTGGTCCAGGCATATAGAACAACTCAGTAAGAAAGTATCGAGCTATATTTATCTAATACGGAAACTAAAAAAGGTTGTTAATATTAACACTCTGCTCTCTGCGTATTATTCATTGATACATTCTTAGATCACTTATGGGATTCTTCTGTGTGGGAACTCAAGCTATGCTCTGAAAATATATGTTCTACAGAAAAAAACAATGAGGATAATCGTTGGTGCGGACCTCAATGCTCACTGTAAGCCAATTTTCGATAAATATAGCATCTTGCCTCTACCTTTCTACAGCTTGCTCACCTAAACTGCAGTTATACAACAAATTACCAACTAGTTTGAAACAACTTCCTCTAGGATTATTCAAGAAAAAATTCAAAGTGCTATTATTAAAATATTTTTTCCATTTCATCAATGAATTTCTCAAAGCTCGTTGGAACGACAACTCCATTTGATATTGACGTTCAGTGTGATTTTTTACAATTTTAAACAATTGTATAGTATATACCTTCCTTCTTTTTATATAGGTTTTCATTATAGGTATTTTTTACTATTTGTCATGTAGGATGAGATGTAGTATATGTATATGTAGTATATGTATATTCATGTGTTTGTATGATGTTTCTATTTACAGTGTAAGCATTGATCCTTCTATTTGAATTGTACACTGCTTCAATTCTTGTTCCGAAACTAATTCTACACATTCAATACTAAATATATATATAGTTTATGGAGTACCTGAAATCAAAGTACCTGTAAACGAAGTACCTGAATTTTAAGTAGCTGATATTTTACCTGAGTTTCTAACGAATTAAATTACCTGCACTTATGTTCCATTTTCACATTTGAAAAAATATATTCAGTAACGGAGAGTTATTGAGTTCTAATTGATCATTCAGTAAATTGCCCGAATTCCTGAATCTATTGATTTCTAAACATTCTAGAAGATTAACGTATTCCAAAAACACTTTATTGTGAGATTTTCACTAAATTGTTTTACAAAAACGCAACACGTGTTTCGCCATACAATGGCTTCATCTGGCGTGTCTTTCAACTAATTCTACACATTCAATACTAAATATATATATATAGTTTATGGAGTACCTGAAATCAAAGTACCTGTAAACGAAGTACCTGAATTTTAAGTAGCTGATATTTTACCTGAGTTTCTAACGAATTAAATTACCTGCACTTATGTTCCATTTTCACATTTGAAAAAATATATTCAGTAACGGAGAGTTATTGAGTTCTAATTGATCATTCAGTAAATTACCCGAATTCCTGAATCTATTGATTTCTAAACATTCTGGAAGATTACGTTTCAAACTCTTCTCTTCTAAATGTAACACCTTGTACTCATGATTGAACTCATGTCCTTCTGCTAAAAGATGGTTTGCAAATGTGGAATTGGTCTTTCTATTTACAAAACTACTCCTATGTTCTTCAATTCGTTGGAAAAATGTTCTTCCTGTTTGGCCAATATACAGTTTTGGACAAGAGCCACAAGTCAGCTTATATACTCCTGATCTATCCGACACCAAAGTTTTGTCCTTATTGTTTTTAATAAATTTACTTAGGTTATTATTCGTTCTATAAGCTACGTTTACGCCTTCTTTCTTCAAAAAACGGGCAATATTCCTGTTTGGTTCCCCCACATATGTCAATGTCTTATAACTAACGTTATCGCATCTTGAATATGGGTAGACCAGATCCATGGCTTGCTTTTGTCGTTTTTTTGGAAAGAATGGAGCTTACAATATCTACCTTATAACCGTTATTAATCGCGATTTGTTTGATCAAATTCAGCTCTTTCTGGAAATCCCTATCAGACAGTGGAATATTCAATAATCTGTGAAGCATACTATTGAATGCAGCAACTTTATGCTGGTACGGGTGTGTGGAGGAATTATGTATGATAATGTCCGTGTACGATGGTTTGTGGAAAATTGCAAACTCATGTTTATTGTTATTTTTCGTAATGGTTGAGTCCAGGTAATTTATTGAATTATTTGCCTCCCTCTCAGTGGTGAATTTTATTGACGGGTGGATGGAATTGGCATATTGAATGAACTTGCCTAATTGCCTATCTGTACCAGTAAAACATACTAAGATATCATCTACGTATCTGTACCAGTACAAACAAAAAAAAAGTTCTATTCTATTCTATTCTATTGCCATTGTCCGTTGCGCTCAGAAATACTCGAGGGTATAACTGTGGCATCCCCGGAAACCGGAGGCACAAAGTCACCCATTTGTTTTATACGGATGATCTTAAACTTTATGCCTCTGGAGAGAAGGATCTCCATCAATCCTTGAGGGTGGAGGAAGAGTACACGCATGCTTTCGGTATGAAATTCGGGATAGACAAATGTGCAATGGTTCATCTCAAAAGAGGACGATGCGGGGACTACGGAGAGGATGTGCAGCTCATAGATGGAAGCATCCTACACCATCTAGATGCCGGAGAGACGTATACTTACTTCGGGGTGGAACAACGCCACTAACAAGTGGAAACAGCAGTGAAAAACTCTCTCCGCGGCAAGTATCAGCATAAACTTCGGCAGATCTGGTCATCGGAACTGTCGGGGAAGAACAAAATTGCTGCAACAAATATGCTTGCCGTTTCAATCTCACTCTACTCGTTTGGTGTAGTGAAGTGGACTTGGGAGGAGCTGTATCAACTCGACATAAAGACCCGAAAAATTATGTGTCTCTATAGAAGTCTGCATCCCTAATCGTCCGTTCCACGGTTGCACTTTCCCTGACAACAGAGAGGCCGTGGACTTTTGAGTTTAGAGTGTCTACATGACAGAATGGTACCGGATACAACCTGTAAAGTCGTGAGGAGTTCGGATCTCCTTCTCTGCATGGTCCGTGACCATGAGAGAGCAGGAATTGGAGTATTTATCTCGTTAGGGCAGCTGCCCAAGCAGCTGATGAACTCGGTATAGTTTTCGACACTGAACGAGGTGACCACAACTCTATCACCAAGTTGGAACCCGTTCAGCAAAAAGCTCATATAAAAGCCGCAGAGATAACCTCACATCTGCGGGAACACAAGGATGAACCAATGCATTGGGTCTTCTTCAATAACATTGGAGACATGCTTATCACAGCGCCTGACTTTTGCTTTCCTCAGGTCGGGTGGGCTGAAGTCGGAAACTTGTTATCTTGGAAAACGTTTTCTCACACAAGTAGGTAGTACCAAAAACAGAAAACAACCCACAAGCAAATTTATGCAAATTATCAAATTGTTCCAGTGGAAGACTCTTATAAAATTCCAACAAATATGAATTGTTATAGATTTCAAATTTCTCCATCGAAGATTCTTTTTACTAATGGCATTTTCAACTCCCTTGAAAATATCTGCCCCAGTCGTGCCGTGAATACTATCAATATCAAGAAGTTCTTCATACACTTCATAGCTTTTATCTATTCCGCTAATAAAAATCAACACCTGAGCAGTATCTGACACATCCGTTGACTCATCCAATGCTAGAGAAAACCACTCATGATGTCCATTTTTGTGAGACAGTTGAGATGATATATTTTCTGCGATGTCTTGCACCCTCCGAGCCACGGTGTTTGCTGACAAACTGACACTTTTAAATAAATTTACCTTTTCGGGGCATATTTCTTCGCCTACTGCAATCAAGCATTCTTTCATCACTTCTCCATCGGTGAATGGTTTGCCAAGTTTTCCGATTTCAAGAGCCACACGAAAGCTGGCGCGAGTTGCAAACTCTTGTTCAGTATTCGCTTTGGTAAACAAAGATTGCTGCGATTTGAGTCCGCGTTTCAAAGCTTCAAATTTTTCCTCCCGCAAACTTCCTGTATACTTGGAGTAACTTTGAAGATGTTTCGATTCATAGTGTCGTTTAATGTTATAGTGTTTGAGAACAGCTATGGTTTCATTACAAATTAAACATAGCGCCTTATCACTGGACTCAATCACAAAATACTGAAAGTTCAATTTTTTTTTTGAAACGTTCTGCATTCACTGTCGATTTTTCACTTCTTTTCCATACTAACAATTCACACATTGAAACAATAAGTCAAATCAAAATACTTTTATTGACGGGTGTTATACTTTATTTCACAATAGACAGTTTCGCTTCCTTCGCCTTTCCTACGCAGACTAACTCGCAGTTGCGCCGCTAGCCTTTTTATGTGCAATTATTACTGCCATCTCGAGGTGATCGGAATACACTAGCTAGAACCAGAACTTTCTTGAACCAACGCGGTAATTCCAAATATTTAATTACGCCTAATGCCACCTAGCGGGTATCTGAAACAGATAGTACATAGTACCACTACTCGCCACTAGATGTCGTTAAGTGTCACAATACACAATAATAATTGAAATGTAAAAAAGCGTAAGTTTGCTTAGGCCACATTCTTTGCGACTATCCTAGTCTAGAAATATAGTTAAGGGCAGAAATTGGCCCTTGGAACAAACTGAATAAATCATTATGGCCCGAAGGCTTCAAAGTTTGGAGACCCCTGCTCTAAAGTAATCAACACCTTGAAGTTCCATGTCAAGAAGAGAGATGCTGTGATCTCTCCATTCTTGTTATTTCTGGTTCGGTGAAAGCGACACAATACAAGTTCCTTCCAGGACTCACTCCATATAATCTCCAGCAAATCAAATTCATTTGCGTGTCTCACACAAACCGAAAACCCTTCGCCATTTATCATTGGCAACATCATCAAAATTAAAACATAAAACCCTTTCTCAACAGATACTTAACGGACTGATTTATTGCCAATTAAAATATTTAATTAATAAAATATCCTATTTCCTTTATCATCTTATTGGAGTGAGGGGACACATAATAACCGTAAAAGCGAATATAAAAAGGATATCGGGTTTGATGGAATTATTCAAGCTCGCATGCGAGAGGTGAGGAATATGGAGTTGCAAGACAATTGAAGATTCGAAGAGAGAAGTTTCAACGCCAATGGTTGCAACTACAATGGAAATAATAATGTAGGGAAAATGAAGGGATGATAATTTATACACATTAATAACACACTTATTTTTCTAAAGGAATCTAATGCATATAGAAATGTGCAACTGAAAATACCAGTGAAGAGCAAAAAATTCATTTAGTATTCAGTGTCATCCTCAAAGTATGCACCATATGGAAAACTGATTTACTAAGGGTTTTTCGACAAAAAAATTTTGCGTTGTTCGACGTTTCGGCTTCGACTTTGACATTTTCAGGAAGTAGAAAAGTGTGGCAGCACTGAGAGATACACTTTATATATTCTTGTTGGTTTGGAAATGAAGATTCATATTCCTTATTGGATTTTGAAGTTGATTTAGAAACCATTTTATGGATTCAATAGGAATACTTACTTCGGAAATTTTAATCTGAAAAAAGTCTACAGGTATTCGTTGAGTGATTCTTCACTGGATGAATCAGTTTCATTAGGATTGATGACAATTGGAATAATGTTTTCTGATAATGAGTCTATGCGATCATCCAGATCCCACATCTCTGCTTCGATTCTGATTGTTTTGTGGATACACTTTTCCCAAGCTTTTTGGTCGACTGTTTCCAGAGCACTGTATAGATATTTCTTTACTTCACACAGCTTGAAGGTATTATTATTCTTTGCGATAAATCCTTTGACTTGAGCCCAAACCAACCCTATTGGATCCAATTCACAGTGATAAGGCGGCAATCGAAGAATCGACAGTCCTTCAGTCTTCGTCATCTCATCGGTGAAATACCTGACGAATTTTGACTAATGACGTTTAGCCAAGTTAAGGAGCTCCGCTTTCAACATGGTCGATTCAAAAGGAATAGCTTTTATTTACAACCACTCAGTAATATCTGCTTTCTTCCAACACGGCAGCTTCTCGACTCGTCTGCTGTGGTAACTTGCTTTATCCATTACTATTATGGATTCCTCCGCGAGTTTTACAAGTGTTTTTTTAGACCATTCTTTGAATACTGTAGCATCAATTTCTTGATAATAATCCCCATTTTTTTTTCGATTCAAACACCATCAATCCATCTTTCACGAATCCTTCACTGATGCCTATGTGAGTGATAATAAGATGGCGACCTTTTACAACTGGAATTTTCAAACCCGTGGACCAACCTTCCATAAAGGCTTGGCTTCCATTTTTGATGTTCTGATCTTGCCAAACCTTTGAGAGGTATGACCCTCATTGACCCGTTTCATCCAAATTATAAATAGATTCACTTAGTGGTCAGGCTTTCATTATTTCTCTTAAATAGTTTCTTCTTGTCTTGTTACATTAACCTACATCAACCAAATGAAACACAGTCTAAATACAATACTCAATTAAAATTATTTCGAATCTGAAGGAAAAATTTATAAACAAACAGATGGACTAGCGATGGGATCCCCACTATCTAGCATTATATCCGAAATATACCTGCAAACCATAGATGAGAAAATCTTAATAATAAAAACACATGATGAAAGATGAGAATGGTTCAGATACGTTGACGATGGACTGTACATATTACAAAACAATGGAATAAGAATAGATCAAATAACAAAAGAAATTGACAAAATAAATCAAAAACTATTTTTCAGCATTGGGGAAGAAAACACCTCAAAAACTCACCTACCTGGACATAACCATCGGATATAACCACAACAAAACACAATTTCAAATGACAATATACAGGAAACTAACACAAACAAGCTCCACCATACCCGCAAGTTCAAACCATGCACCATCACAAAAAATGGCTGCATATAACGCATTCATATATAGAATGTTGAGGATACCATTCAGCAAGGAAGCCCGGAACAAAGAACGGAAAATCATATACCAAATAGCAAATGAAAACGCATACACCCAAAAGACCATAGATAAATTAGAAAACAGAATCAAACAAAAAATACAGAACAAGGATCAAGCCAACCCAACAGACAAAACAACACAACGATGGACAGCATTTACGTACGTAACAAACCAAACCAAACCAAACCGCACATTTGTGGTTTCAATTAGAAGACCCAGCATTCCCAGGCATCATCTGTTGGCTCCTGTTGGTGACACCGTGCATATGTGATGTTTTTTCATTTTTGGTAACCAGTTGTTGTACATCTTTGCAATTGGCTGCACCGCGCTGATGAGGCCAATAGCCAGAAACACGTGTCCGCGGTTTGCTTCCATATTTCTTGAGTGTTCTGTCCACGAATTTCCCCCTTTTGATCTGTATCATACACACTCGATAATAATCTATATCTATGTATTTATATCCTGGACCCGGAAGTCACGCAGGTAGCTATAGCTGCCTACGTGGTGATGTTAGATGATGCCTGGGAATGCTGGGTCTTCTAATTGAAACCATAAATGTGCGGTTGGCTCCTGTTGCTGACACCGTGCATATGTGATGTTTTTTCATTTTTGGTAACCAGTTGTTGTACATCTTTGCAATTGGCTGCACCGCGCTGATGAGGCCAATAGCCAGAAACACGTGTCCGCGGTTTGCCTCCATATTTCTTGAGTGTTCTGTCCACGAATTTTCCCTTTTGATCTATATCATACATACTCGATAATAATCTATATCTATGTATTTATATATATATATATATATATATATATATATATATATATATATATATATTATATATATATTATTATATATATATATATATATATATATATATATATATATATATATATATATATATATATTATATATATATATATAAAATGAAAAGATGCATCACTTTCAGCAAAAAGTGAAGCAAAAAATGTGAAAATTAGACACTATCACAGACCTACAAATTGAACAACTTGTAATGAATGTGAGTGGTATATTTCATTCAGTTGTACACTGGTAGACTTCGAGAAATAAACTGTTGTGGATTTGTAACGACTGGTGGAAAAGCACCACAACTAGCTGCCTTTTGGGGCACCAGCCATCAAGTTGGCTCTCAGAGCAAGCACCATCGACAGCCGCTGCATAATGCAGTTGTATCGTGGTATTTTTATAGCGCACATTACGTAGATTGCTTGATAGCGAATGGTTCATGAGCGAGTGGGAGTTTATAGCCCGTATTTACCTTCCGAGCTAAAAATAGTAAACGGTTTATAGACACAAATGGAAAAAAAACTGAAATGTAAACAAGCAACTATTAGAAATCAAACAAAAACGTTTATATTACTTACCAATATGTTCTCATGACTTCAATTGTTATTGTATCTAAATGGAGCATTATGAAATCAAGCCCAGGGGCGAAGTAGTCAAAATAAACGTAATTATAGTGGCACTGATTTCACTGATTTAACAAAAAACTGATAAGAAGAACTGCTCGATTTTTTTTTATTTAGGCATACAAGTTACCGAGTGGTCTGTCTAATGTATTATCAACATGGCAATTTTAACTTCAAATTATCTCGAAAACTAATCGTTACAAAAATTTCCTTTCAACAGAGTTGTAAAGGTATTCGAAAGACCTTTAAAACAAGGTGCCACTCGACCTACTTTCCCTATCTAAATAAGGGTCGTCGGACGCACCCCTCCGAGGGGGTGCGTACTACAAAAAATCTGAATAGTCTGAAAGGTGTCCCCTTTTAATTAGAAATCGACGTGTCCGAGTTTTTTTTAAAAACCTTACTTTTTATATTCAAAAACGGCTCTGCTAAGTTTTCGTTGTTACACACTGTATGCAGGCCTAAGCATAATTATAGAGACACATAACATGAGTTTGATATCTACGTTGAAGATATCCCGGTCAAACCTCAGGTTACGGTCAAGTAAACATTCCACCATTAGGATTAATTTTTAGATTCGCATCATTTCTGAGCACTTTATTCCGTTGACCGAGGACAAGCATCTCCGTTTCAGAACCGTTCAACCGAAGACAGGATCATTTTGATACTTGAGAAAAGTTAATGCGAAAGTCTGATATTTTCACAAGTAGTTTTGACAAAAATGCCGTGTAGACAAAAAATAACAGGGGACCAAGTGTACAACCCTGTGGAACTCCCAGACTGGGTGATTGGTAATATTTCATTTTCTGTCTACATGTCTTAAAGCTGGATCGACACAATTTTTTTATATTGATTTATCATAATTGTATTAAATTCAGATCTATTTGGCCGCAGTTTGTTAATGGACAAACACCATTATCGAACCAAACGGTATATCGCAGTAATGATAATCTTATCGCCAACTCAGTACTCGTAAAAAATCTATTACACAAATTCAGATGTCAGTAAATACGACCACCCCTGTTTGTCATGCTTTCTGCAAAGCACTCACACTTCCCGTGTTCATACAAATGAAAATTTGTCTAGCGCGTGAATTTATTCACGAGGCCTAATAAAGAGTCTATAAACTGGGAAATTCACTGTTTGCTAGAAAGATATATGCCATCCATGACAGGTGTGAGTGACACCCGATACTTCATTATCGAGAGATTTACAGGGAACAATAAAAGATAGTATTGCCACTATTGTAGATCATAAGACAGATCGTAAAGTTTTATCGACCCACCGCAGATACATGGTATCTTAGTTTTCAGTTCTTAAGAGCGAGTAAAATGTTATTGAAAGTGATATTTAGCGTTTTTTGTGGGGGGTGTGTATCTCATCATTATTTCCATTTATCATTTTTAATTTTGCTACTTTTCATCGCAATAATGACATATCATTTCTCACTCCTTCTCTTTCAACATAAACATACAACATAAATGTACCTCACGTCCCGAATGACTGGCTCTGATTCTCCTGCACACTCTCACAGACAGCGGTGATGTTTCCAGTAGATCTTACGTTTCGTCGACGTGAGGATATTGGTCGATCATTTTTCTGAACCAGTAGACCTTTTATAATTCTTTTTAAAGCTCAACCACGAAAGTTAATCCAATATATCCCTTTCAATCATTTAATTCTTGAATATCTTTTCCATTTGTATAGCTCTCTTTTCTTCTTTGATTGATGTTCTTATCTTTCCATATGAAAACAACGAAAGAAATACGCTCAGGATTGAATTTACATTTAATAGTTAAAAAATATATAGAAGGATCACCAAAAACTTACATTTTACTGCAAGATTGAACAGAAGGAAATGTGTTGCATTCTACACATGCTCTGTATTCATATGCTTCAGAGATTCATATGCTGAGGTTGCAACTTTGCTCCCGTCGCCGTACTAAGGCAAAGTGCTTGATACGCATCCGTGCAATGTTGCATAGTTGAAGATCGTTTTATATTTCTATATCATGTGATCGTATGATGTCTGGAAACTTGGGATATTTTAAGATGGAATTATGAATACTGAGTGTTTTTGTTTTATAATATTGAGGTTGAAGTCATGTATTTTTAGGAAAATGGAAATACATAGCATATTGCCACTGGTTCTGAAAATAACCAAAATCACATTTTTTGTCTCTATATATGTTGCGAGTAATATATAGATTTTCATTCGTTTTCAAATGAACATAAAACTCTTTACACCTCATTTTACACCTCTTCAATAATGCATTTGTCGATAAGTTTCTCAATCTTTGAAATTTAGCACACAGAAAAAAATTAAAACATCAAATAAAACAACTCTTTTTGATAAGCCTCATTCTTATATTGTTACGTTTATACATTACTTTATTCAAAATACTATAATACAAATAACGTTTATACTTATAGTTGAAAAGAACTTTATTACGTGATTGTTGAAGTTGTTTCACTATTTCTGTTCGCTTCTTTCTGATTTGAACTGTGAACACTGTAAAGCCGGCACCTTCGGCAGCATTTACACAACCAGATGGAAGCTGCTGGAAAATTCTTTGCCTTTGCCATTTCTTCCAGTCTCATCTAGAGTCTCGGTAGTGCTTGTTCCATTCAGCTACCTTCTTTCTTGTTTGTAATACTAGTGGTGAACTTCAAGTAGGAAGATTTCGAAGAAGTTCTTGATCACTTGGATTCTGAAACGAAAGAAGAAATCAGCACATCATCCTTAGCCACTATTTCAAATAAAAAGGAAGGTAAAAATATGAAAACAGTAGCCACTAAATCAGAAAAAAAAAATTCTCAATAAAACACTGTTAAAGTGGGTTTATTTCGTTAACCAGTCCAATTGTTGAATTTCACTAGTTCGGACTTCCATTGTCTACTATATAAAATGATTTGAAATCCCTGAAACAACTAAAAAAGAATTGAAAATGAATAGCTGAAAATAACAGTTATTTTAACCAAAATAAACCCGAAATGAAATAATAGTGAAATAAAATACAACTGAAAATGGAACAATTGAATAAATAAAAATGAAGAAATGAAAAATAAAAATAAAAATAAAAAGGTGTAGAGATTCCAAGTCACGTTAGTTCACGACGTTTCGATTGTTAGTATCTACAATCATCTTCGGGTGATGACTGGACTGATTCCTCCGAGAGATGACTATTTATAGGTCGTTCGAGTACTTCTTATCCCCGCTTTCCATTTTCCGCTTTACTGGTTCCGTGGGAGATAATCGTTTTGGCGGGAGTTGGCCATTTTTCGCTTGATGATGGGTTTCCATATGTTGCGTATTTCTACGCTGGCTTGACTGAATACGTTGTTGGACAACATGTATGCGGCTTCCTTGAATTTTCTCCTGAACCAATGTTCCTCTCTGTGCAAGATCTCAGCTTGGGACCACTCGATGTTGTGTTGATGGGTCCAAACATGGTCTGCTATTCCTGATTTGCTGGTTTCCCCTCGCTGTGTGTGTTTTTTGTGCTCGGCAATGCGAACATTCAATGGCCTCTTAGTTTCACCAATATAGGATTTTCCGCACTCACAGGGTATCTGGTAAATGCAATTCTTGGAATCGCAGTCCGCGTTTGGTGGCCTGGTTTTCGTGAGGCTGCTACGGATAGTGTTACCGGATCTGAAACAAGTTCTGATGTTGTACTTGGAACCAATTCTTCTTATCCTCTCCAATAATTCTCTAATGTAGGGAAGTGCAAGCACTGGTTGTGTGGTTGCATTTACCGGATACCCTGTGGATCTAAATTGGTGTATAGATATAATGATGAGGGAGCTGGTAGTATTCTTCGTACGGAGAAAAATTAAAACTAAGAACTAAACGAATATAGCCCTTAAAAGACAGAAAAGTTACTAATCTGTTACTTATACATACGAAATGCACTCATAAGAGGATAATCCCCAAAATGTGTCCCAACAGAACTACCTTCGATGGGAGGTGGTCTCAGAGATAAACTTTAAAAGTTAGTTGAAAACCGATATCCACATTGTATGGTTGAAATATCAATTCAATGACAATTTTTCTAATGGTTTTACAACTGATTTTAATTTTTCAGACTCGGAAAATCCTCTATAAATCGAGAAAATCAGGGCCACTTTGATGAGCCCACAATAAAAAATAAAATGAAACAGAGATAGATTCTGTAGGTTAACCTAGGAATATTAGTGACAGTTCATCAAAGTTGAGAATACTGAAGATGTCAAATTTTGAATATTTAGCTGGGTTGGATCCTTGAGATAACCTCTACCCAAACAATAACCAACTAACCTATATGAATATGGAAAGTTGAGGAATGGTGATAAAACAGATAATGTTCTTATTCTGTTCGGAAATTCACAATGAACTAAACTGGTATAATAAATGAGAAAACCATTCACAGTAGGTGAAGTACTTCTTGTGTTGATTGAACATCTGAAAATATGGCTTCATTTCAGATATTTTTCTGCTGTGTAAGATCACCGAGTGACTTTGAGTTATCCATCCTGGATGATTTAATACATTTTATAATGTTTTGGTTTACGAGAGCTTTATTAAAGTTATGAGTCAATTAGGAGGTATCTGTATAATTGAACCCATACCACAATCATGTCGCTGGAATTGCAAAAACTCGAAACACTGTTCTGAATCAAGAAACTGTACGAACCTGAGCAACTGTTGATGCTTTATAAAGCTCATTTCAAACCTTTTTGTAGTATTTTTGCTATTGGAGCTACGTCCCTGAGCATAACCTGAAGCTGCTGGATTCCATCTAGCCTGATTGGAGACACAAACATCATTTGCAACCTTGATAGTCTGAAACATCGAAGAAAAGTTGGAGTTTGTCTACCTTCTATTGATAGTTCCACGGTAGGTTTTCGAGTGACTTGGCACATTTCCACCAAGAGCAGCTCATATCAGAAATACGTGACAGACTGTGGCTGCTCATCGTTTTGAGGTTCAACTCGGTACACTTCAAACTTCACTGTTCGAGAATTATTTCATCTAGAGTACTGCGTTCATGTGGAATAAACTTCCTAAGAACGTTTTTCCAAATCTCCATCGATTCAAATCCAAATTAAAGAAAGAATTAAGAGTAGAAGAATCTTCCTGGCATATCCATAGACTTTTCAAGGCTGTTAGTAGTCGCCTGTGGCACTCTCAATGGCATAACTAGTGGTGCTTTCTTTCCGCGCCTATCACTTGCGGGTTTAGAACATTCCCTCTGGCCCTCGTAAGTCTCCTTCAAGATCCAGCTCCGTCGGAGAGGGCGAGAAAAGCATCTGCATAAACATTTGCATTGCTGTCAGCGAGCAAGAAGAATGGCAGCCGTCTGCATATCGGCAAAGAACAGGCCCTCGAGCATGCCATATTGCCGAGGGGGTTTTAGCCGAATATCCAAACTTTCCAACCGTGCACACACTACAATTTACGATGTGTTGGGAATTCGGCCGAATTGAAAATGTGAGATATCGGGTGTGGAGTTGCTTTATGGAAGGATCTGGTTTTGTGTTGAATTTTCATATAGAACGTGCTGGAGAAGAAACCATTTGGTTATTGATCTGATGAGGGCCGTCATGTTCACAAAAAGATCCATGAAACAATGAATAAAGAATAATAATATAGTGATATTGTCAACATTATATTATCATAGGGGAGCCCAAGCGGGGGTTTCAGGATTTACTAAAGCGCGGCAGATTAATATACAGGGGGATATCTTGTACTCGGTTGAGTACCTCTACCAAATATGAGCCTCATATATAAGGCCGCCTGTGAAGGATAAAGGATCAGATTAGTGAAAAAAAATTGATCTACATAAATTCTCGAGTGCGTCAGATTGAGGTAGGGTGTCTTAATTACATGCTAAAACGTGTATATTCCGGTAATCTGACAATTTGATAGTGACGTAAGGAAAGGGAAGGGCAGCAAAGTTGTGAAAGAATAACGTCATTTTGAGATTCTCGAGCGTAGCTAATTTTTTTTTTTGAAGGGAATAATTCAAGGATAACGAAAAATATATTATCTGACGATTTCCGCGAGCCGAAATAACGAAAATTCGTCGATAAAGTTTAATGCGTGCAGCTGTGGGATACCTATATTTCCCCCTCCGCGTTTCTATTTCTCTTTCACTTTTTCTCTATCTATTACTCTCTCACTCCGTCCCCACTCTGAATTCTGTTGCCATGACGTCATCACAGCCGATCACAGAGACTCATTCGTGATGAAGATATTGATTAATTGATCAATTGATTACAAAATATTAAATTTTTTGAGCATTTTTTCAAAATAATTTTCTTATAAATATAAGTATTTTATTTAAAAAAACATACACCTATTTATTTGCATGCTATCAGATTAGGCGAATCCCTGTAGATTATCGTCAGATTATGAGACAGCACGTCTAGAACATAAAGATGAATCATATATATCTTAATCTGACGCACTTGAGTATTTCAAAATGACGAATGTTTTTTGCACATTATGATGATGGCCGCGAGTTTGCGTCAGATCGAAATCGTCAGATTATTGAATGAGAGTTTTCTTTTGGTGCATTTTATACCCCCTTAAAAAATCTGACGCGCTTGATAATTTTTTTTCTTTCGACTTTAAACCCTTACGTACAACCACCGGCTTCATGCAAACGATCAGATTAACATACGAATATCAATTCAGTTTGAATTGAATAATTCGCCTTTATTGAATTTGTTCGCACGCAGGTAATAATAGTTAGGTATATTTACATGTAGACTTTCGAAAAATGTATTGATACCTGACTTTTTCAGGTAGGTTATAGGTGTAATTTATAAGTAACTCTTAGTTATGCTTGAAGGAGCTATTGTATAGCGAAACACGTGTCGCGGTTTTTGTAAAACCCTTATAGTGAAAATCATAAAATAAACTCTATTTATTAGTTTTCTGAATATGGATTTTCATCAAGTATCGGCAACTTCTATTCAATTAGAGGTTGAAAATGCTATTAAGACACTGAAACCTAAAGCAGCCATTGGAATCGATGACATTTCAGCCTACTTTTTCAAGCAAACTTACTGTGACTCGTTAAAGCAACCACTGACATTGATATTCAATCTTTCTCTGAAAGAAAATCGTTTTCCAAGCTTTCTCAAAATTGGCAAAGTTACCCTCATACACAAAAACGGCAATAAGAACAATGTAAGAAACTACAGACCTATGACAGTCTTACCAGCTTTGTCGAAGATATTTGAAAGGGTAATATATAATCGAGTATAAAATCACGTGGACTCAGTAATAATCGACCAACAGCACGGCTTTATTCGTAATAAATCTACCATTACCAATGTATGCACATTTAGTAACTTTGTTACGGATGGAATAAAAAATGGCTATCAAATAGATGTTATATACACTGACCTGGCCAAGGCATTCGACAGAGTTAACCACGAGGTTTCGATCCTGAAATTAAAAGCATAGAAAGAATACGAAAATGCTTGGCATCGCTGTTAATTAGGTTTTGTTCCCAAAACTGCAGCTTTTTGATAAATGCTTTTATATCAGAAATCATTTCCGCTAGTTCTTTGTCTCTCCCCTGGAGCTGCAAATTGAGTTCGTTTAATTTATCTGTAATGTCCACGAGAAAACCAAAATCTCCAAGCCAAATTGAATTTTCTAGTTCCGGAGTCGGTTCATCGCGTTGTTTGAAAAATTGAACTATGCCAGATAGGACATCATTGAAACGTTTCAGCACCCGTCCTCTACTTAACCATCGAACTTCAGAGTGATGGAGTAGGTCCCGGTATTGACAATCAACTTCATCGGCCAAGGTTCTGAATAATCTTCTTTGTAACGCTTGAGCTCTAATCTTGTTCACAATTTTTACCACCAGTTTCATAACGTTGTTTAGTTTCAGGAAATTTCCACAAAATACTTGCTGATGGATAATGGAGTGGTAACAGAGAAATTGCGGAAACGTTTCATCTTTACGACATAACGCCACCAGACCCTTATCACAACCCACCATAGCTGGAGCGCCATCGGTTGTCAAGCCTACCATTTTCGATATTGGTATTTTCTCGGAAGAAATAATATTTTTTAAATGTGAAAACAACTCATGTCCAGTAGTGTGTCCTTTCAGTGGAATGAATTTCAAAAGATCTTCTTTAATCGTAAAATCACTAAAAACCATCCTGACGAACACGGCCATGGGCAATGTCAACGACATCTGTTGATTCATCCAGTTGAAGTGAAAAATAAACACAGTTATCTAAGTCAGTTCTTAAGTGTAAAAAAATATCATTGCTCATTACTTCTACACGTCTCATCACTGTATTAGCAAAAAGTTGCATAGATTTTATAGCTGAAACTATCTCGTCTTTATTTCTAAAGTTGGCAAATAATGAATCAGCAGCTTCTGAAAACGCCTGTTTTATCATTTCCCCGTCTTCATAAGGTTTCTTTTTTTTGTGCAATTATCTGGGACACACGGTACGATGCTCCAGTTGCAGCCTTATTTTTGTCGACTGTTCTTAAAAATATTGATTGTTGTCCAATTAACTGCTTTTTTAACTGTTTCAGTTTCTCCTTTCTGTTGGCAGAATGTAGTGGGAATGATTTTTCAAAATTAGAATGTACAGTTTTATGATGTCTCTCAATATTTCCTTTTTTAGCAACGGAGACCGAAGTATTACATAACAAACACACATTTTTATCTTTAACTTCTGTTAAAAAGTATTGTTCATCCCATTCCGAATGAAAGTGATATGTCTTTACCTTCTTACAACTGCTTGCCATAATATTATTTTTGTTGTTCTCTACTAACCCAACCACTGGACGTTGGTTACGCGTTCAGTTTTGAACTAAGCGCAATGTCGCCGCGCCGTACGTATTTATCCCGTTCAAAGCAATACAGATCGTTCTCGAACAATAACGCGCTGGTCCGGCTGGTCGGTTCTAGCCGATTCTAGCTTGATGGCGTCAGCGGCAGATCGCTCACCGCAACGTTGCAGCTGTTTATGTTGAATATTATGACAATTAGATTTTTTTGTGGAATTTTCGGAAGCTTCTCTGATTTTTGCAGTTTTTATTTTTCAAATTAAAATCGTTGTGAGAGCTACCAGAATTGCCTGCGCGAGCTACCGGTAGCTCGCGATCGACAGGTTGGCGACCACTGACCTATACTATATGTAAGGAACTTTCGAAAAAATTGTACATCATGTAAGTGGAACCCATTCTGTTTGTTGTTCACTATAATTAAATTTCTATTCTATTACAATTTTTTTGCATTTTCTAATAATGTCGATCATATTTTACATTGTGATGAAGTGAAAATTTGTTAAGTCGCTGAAATAAAATGGACTCCTAATATTTTACATGACCTGATAATAATAATGACCTTCATCTTTATCTTTGCCTATATTATTCACAACCATCAAAACACGAGTTCACTTTCCATTAATCTTCGCCACGGCTGCCCCCAAATTTTCAACTCACGGCGTCAATGTTGGGGAAACAGTTCGCAAATATTATGCATTACACCATCCGCATTGATCTGATATTAATTTGGCAAATATTTTATGAAAACATGGAGAATTTATTCGAGCTCATGGACCTGGCTCGCCTCATAAATATTAATGGGATTGAAGCTCCCCTTTCTGTTTGTCGAATGTGTTGGCACACTTTATGGGACGAATTATGCATGCACGTCACTGGTTAACAAAAGAAATGTTATTGCGCATTCAGCCAAAATCATCCGCGGCAATGTTTAATGTGATTGTAATTGTTCGTTGGGCCTTATCAAGCTATTTGTATTTCATGAAAGGGAAGTAGCAAAAGAATCGTCATTGAACAGTATTTTGCTAAAAAATTGGTCATATATTGGCAGAACGGGATGATTAGTGGCAAACAGATTGAGGGTTTGCTGGCCAAACTTCGATGCTATGGCTTGTTGGACAATTTTTGTGTATGACTCTTCAGCTCACTGAAAGAAAGTTCCCTGAAATTGGCCGTCGATGGATACTCCACAATTCTCTTACCATCAACGCCCTAGTTAGTGTTTATAAATAATCTGTAAATACTGAATATTGAAATTTTAATGTAACTTCAACTCTAGTAATTTTATTAATACTTATTGCAGTTTTTGAGTTGTGTCTGCTTTTTCAAAATTGAAGGTACTGAAGTTTGTTTAAGAAAATAGCCAAGTGATTGAAACTTTGCACCAGTCGTGTTAAAATTTTTATAGCAAATTTTTAATTTGTCTCCAAAAATGTCCGTATAAGTAAAAATTTATCAGAAAAATTAAACTCCATAATGAGTTTGTTATGTATACATGAATTGATGACAATTAACCGAACTTGTTTTTCAAAATGAAGGGGATATCTGTCAAAAATAAGCAAAACGTTAACTCCATCCTAGTTGCATAAAATTTGGCATATGGATATGAAATTGCCGTAGACACAACTTAAACTGAAGAGTTTCACTTGATACGTCAACGTATAAACCGGGGACCAACCAAAACATTAACGCCAGCAGTGACAGCCTATATTCCAATGAACATTCTTCTTTGGTCAGTCAGTCTTCCAATTTGTTACTCATTCTTTCCAAAAAACTAAGTCTCCATGCACAAACTTGATGTGACGTCTAGTATTTTTGGGAACTGCAAATGCCACCTCTTCTCCAATATATATACTACCAGCAAACAACATTCGATAATATATCGTGTCCACGAATCCTTTTAACGACCGAATCGGCAATCCCACTTCTGCCACCGGGGAAAAAGTAAACGGCCGGGGTGGAGACAGACACATCCGTTTTCGTGAGCTACTTTACATGCGACGAGTACGTAACTCATGGCGGGTCCAGGGCTAACCCGGAGAGGAAGTGTCGGTCGAAACCGGCCTTTCTGGCATGTCACTCCCACATTTGTTAGCTCGTCCATCATCCATAAACTTCATTCTCTGTGACCTACGCCTGTAACGTTGAATTTGACATGATGTATGGTGTCCAGCAATCAGTACTCTTCGGGACGTCTGTGAATGTACGGCTGGCTAACTAGGCGAAATTGTATCTGCGATGGTATCTCGCGTGTATCTCACAGATGTGTCACAACTTGTTACGATTCTGGCGGAGATTTAGATTTAGCCGCGGTCGGAGCAGGCTAGTGACGTTCATTAGGCGCGGCCATTGGCGGCGGTACAGATCGGTAAATAAGGACGAGGGCCAAGGACAATTCAAATACTGAGTGTCCTTATAGTCTAAAGTGTCTGAAAGTCCAACAGTTACCCATTTACAGGACAATATAAAATTTTATTGACAATACTTAATCATAAACGAAAAAATAAAATGAACAAAAAAGAAAAACTGATTCTCATTACCTACTCCAAGTACACGTTAGCAATTCTAATAATGTTATGAAGGATAGTGAAGAATAAATCACCATGGGCACAAATGCTATTGAAATTTGTGCACATATTGGGGAATTGAGCATAATGTTAGTTTTTGCTCTGAGAGGTCTAAAAATGGAATGATATCATGAAGCTGGCCGTGGTACATTGAAGTTAATTTGTTCAAGAATTTTATGACAGTCAACTCTCTCATTCACTAACTTGAATAAAAATATAAGCGACGCACATTTTCTGCGATGCTCTAAACTAAAAATTTCCAAACGTTCATGTATGACATCATTACTGATACCTCTCTCAGGGTAAGAACCATCTATTCTGAAAATTAGAAATCTACAAAACTTTCTTTGAACTTTTTCAATGGCTATGTTATGAATCTCATAGAATGGACTCCAGACGAAACTTGCATATTCTATCTTCGTGAAATACAACAGCTTCATGGCTTCAATATTATGAAATTCTCTGCAATTTCTAATAATGAAACCATAAGCTCTGGGAGATTCTGGAACTTTTTATGAAATATGTCTACCAAATGTTAATTTATGATCGAATATTACCCTTAGGTCTTTGATCTCATTACAGCAGATCTGAATCCTGTATTACATACGGGAATGTATAAACCTCTTTTTTTCGACTATAACTCACTACTTTACATTTCTCCGCATTGAGTTTCAATTTATTATTGCTACACCAAGCAACAAGAAATTCTAATTGAGATTGAAGATTCACACAATTACCTACTTCCTTGATTATAGAGAATAATTTCAAGTCATCCGCGAAGCATAACTGCTCACAAGCTAAACTTTCACATAAGTCATTAATAAACAATAAAACCAAAAGAGGACCTAGGTTGGAGCTCTGAGGCACACCAGAAGAAGCTATATATGTTCTAGATTTATAACCTTTATAGGACACGAATTGTTTTCTACATATCAGATAGGATTGCATCACCTGAGAGGCAGTATTTGAAAAACCAAAACTCATCAGTTTATTGAGCAAGATACCATGATCAATTTTATCAAATGCTTTAGAGAAATCCGTGTATATAACATCAAGTTGGCCATTGTTATCTAATGCTTCGGAAATAAATTGAGTAATAATGAATTTGTAACTGTAGAACAAATCCATGTCGGTGTTGAGATAGTTGCCGTTGAACAGAAACATATACAGAGTGGTCCACCGAAAAGCATGCACCTTGCTTTTCTCCTTTTTTTGTAACTTAACGCAAAAATGCTCGGACAAGTCAATTTTGCTTTTGAGGAGGACACATTTTAGATGTATTTTTCTACCTGTGCCTTCAACCCCTAGCGGGGGTGAGTAACAACCCAAAAATTTTAAATGGAAAGTGGGATCGAGTGATATATCATTCGAAAGGGCACAAAATTATCTTTCCAATGATACCTAATTTGTTGTATTTCACTCAAACATGTAGGTATTATGAAGAAAAACAACTACAACCCGGTACTTTGAAATGTGTAATTGACTTAGTAGAATCCTACTTCAGCAAGTGCTGAAAATGTGACCCATTTACTTCCATACAATAATACAGATTTTGTTCAAATCTATTCCTAACATTCTGTAGCATATCAGGTGTTACACTTCTGCACTCTGCTGTAATTCGTTGGCGAAGATCTTCTATGGACTCGGGCTAGGTAGCAAAATATTCATTTTTCAAGTGTCCCCAAAGAAAAAAGTCTGAAGGCGATAAATCAGGTGACCTGGCAGGCCATTCGATGGGAGCTCTCCTTCCAATCCACCGTCCAGGAAACCGGTCATCTAAAAACTCTCTTACCGAAGCAACATAGAAAGGAGGTACTCTATCTTGCTGGAAATAAAGCCGATCATCATTATGATTTTGGTCATTTTCAATTATTTCTGTTATGAGAGGATCAATTGTATCTTCAAGCATGTTCAGGTAGACCTCACCAGTTAAATTACCAGGAATAAAAAGTGGCCCTACTATATAACTACCTAATATGCCACACCAGACATTGATTTTTTGAGGGTACTGGGTACCCGGAATAAGTGTGCGTTACTGTCATCCCAGTAACGGCAATTATGCCTATTCACAGCTCCATTCCAAAAAAATGTACTCTCATCGGAAAAGCACGTGTTGAATGATAAGTGCGGATCATCAATTGCAGCCTCCTATCAGGATCATCTTCGTTGAGTTCCTGTACTAATTCAATTTTGTACGGATGAAATTTATAGGCTTTTAATATCCGTATTATGGACGAACGGGAGACACCTGAGGCTGCAGCAAGCTGACGGGTACTTTGAGTATGATCCAATTCAACATGTCCCAAAACAGCGATTTCCACTGCTTCATTTCTGATCGGTTTCCGTGGCTGGTGTTTCACATTACAGACAGATCCGGTATCGACAAACTTCTGGACTAACTTGGCAACGTACGAATCATTCACATTTTTCCCGGGATGACTGTTATTAAAGAGGCGAGCAGTAAGTCTAGCACAACTATTATGTTGATAATAAAGTTTAATAATTTCAACTCGTTCAGGAATAGAATAAACTATTTTTACAGTAAAGTTGAAATAATTTCAAAAGCAACCGAACTGAATCAATGAACGTTTGCCTAAATTCTTTTTGAACACTTACTGCTGTTGTTATTTGAACCAAAACGCACGAGAAAATTGAGGAATGTAGTAGTGATAAAAATGCCGTTTTTTTTTCCGCATTTTCATTAACACCAAAAATATCGAGTAAATTTTCTTGCTTTTTTTATAACTATTCAAGTGAATACAACAAATTAGGTATCATTGGAAAGAGAATTTTGTGCCCTTTCAAATGATATATCACTCGACCCCACTTTCTATTTAAAATTTTTACTTACTCACCCTCGCAAGGGGGTTGAAGGCACAGGTAGAAAAATACATCTAAAATGTGTCCCCCTCAAAAGCAAAATTGACCTGTCCGAGCATTTTTGCGTTGAGTTACGAAAAAAGGAGAAAAGCAAGGTGCACACTTTTCGTTGGACCACTCGACATACGATTATATAAAATAATCTCGAAAATTTTAAAAAACATACATAAAATAGATATGGGTCTGTAATTCTCTATATATGATTTTTCACCACTTTTGTATACAGGACATACCCTACCTAATCTCCAAATATCTGGGAATGTTCCAGATATCAGACATGAATTAAAAATTCTCGTTAAAGGTTTTGCTATTGGTCCTGCACAATCTTTTAACAAAAATGATGGGATCATATCTGGGTCTGATGTCAGTTTGTTCTTTAGGTTTTCAGTTGCAGATATAACCTCATTCATGAATATGAACATTATTATTCTGTTATCAATATTCTTAAGTTGAAAAATGAAAGATTTCCACCAAATCAATACCGTTTCGTAATTCCATCAGCGCCTGTATACATCATTCTTCAAAGCGTAAAATCGTTCAGCTCACTCGAATTGATATTCTCTTGTTTGGCCGATCATGAGCCAACTAAACAAACAAAATATGCAGTAAAATAAACAGCGTAAATGTGCAGCTGACATGTGATTTATTTATAAATAAATAGTAAATGCTTTTCGAATTACCAATGTGTCTACTAATTCATTTAGAGAAAGATATCAGATCGATTCAGTTAGTTTTTCTTTTGTCGAGGTACCGTTGAAAGCTGTTACTGAAATATACGGGAAACCCAGTGGCGACATCTATTGGTCGATGAAGAATTGATAGATGAGTGAATTATGGTGATTGAGAAACTTTATTGGAATATTTTGGGTTTATAATTGATCTCCTGAAAGCTGTTTACGGAATAATATGAGACAGCTTGAGACATTTGTATAATTTTTGAAAGGGCAAAGGGAAAAGTCTTATTTTATATGGATTTATATGAACTAGTTCAAAATATGTCGTTCTAGACACACCATTAGTCTGTCTCAAAATGATTCTCAATTTAATGAAAAGTTTTGTTCATGCAGCTTTTGCCTATAACTTTACATTGGCTTAGTGGGAAGAACTTTTCCAAAAGAATGAAAGAACATAGTAGTTTTTTGAATATGGAAATCAATTCCATATTTACATCTTTTGGCATCTTTTGAAAGAAAAATGTCTGAAACTCAATCTTTTGTAATGCCTAAAAATTATTATAGGTTCAGGAATTCTAAAAATTTACTGAGTGACCAATGAATTGAAGTTACCCTCCTTCTGAATCTGTTTCCAATGTGAAAATTCAATAATTTTCACCAACTCAACGAGTTTATGAAAAGTATTTGTTTGATGTTTGAATTTTTGACTAGTTTTCACCTGAGCTCAGGTAAAATAACTCACTACGAGTTTGTCTCTCTAAAAAGAGCTACTTGTGTGGCATTTTAAAATGAAATGGATTGATATGTTCAACTATCGTATCTCTTTGAAATCAAATACAACTCACGATACACGTTGTACGAAGGTCAATTAAAAAATATTTATGGGTGTATTGAATTTCATTAAAAAACCATAAATCACCAGAGTAAGAATGTAAAATATGTGTCTGGAAGGACGAAATTTCGTCGGACACGAATAATGTAAACGAACATAAAATTTCGGATGTAAGTTGTTATTTTTGGACTGACACTTATCCTTGATATCTGAAAAATCATTTATAAAAACTGTCCTCACCAATTCTGACAGCATGTTTCGAAAGTCTAATTTCTATCAAACGAATCTGATTGATGATTTGACAGTCATGAAAGTAGATTATGTTTTCGGTTCCTGTTGAGTTAGATTTTGATACCACGTTCAAATAATTTATGTAATGAGTGATTTTAATAATAATAATAATAATAATACACGTTTATTAGAAATGAAATGAAAGGTACATAAACATAAGCAGTCAGCAGTAAAAAACTACTATAGGCGGGGCCTGTGCGTGGATGAATATATATATATATATATATATATATATATATATATATATATATATATATATATATATATATATATATATATATATCCGTGTATGTGATATTATCTCTAATTTTCGACAAAATCTCATTTGTCATTATCTAGGTGTGCTGTTACGTGTTCAGAAGTTTTTTGACCTTGCTCAACTCACTTCTTACTATACTGGTAAAATGGTATTCGTTACGTGTTCAGAAATAGAGTGTCCATTAACTCTCTACTACCTACTACTTAAATGTTGTTGAGTTTTACCTGTGTTCTTCTTCTTCTTAGTTGACCTCATCTCCCCGTTAAGGTATCGAATATTAAATCTGAAGTTTTCACGGATAGGAATATGCTAAACTGGTTTTTCCGGGTATTTGATCCGTGTATGTGATACTATCTCTAATTTCACCGACGTTTCGACAAAATCTCATTTGTCATTATGTAGGTGTGCTGTTACGTGTTCAGAAAGTAGGCGCTTTTGAACAATGATTAATTTTTCGAGGTGAAACTTACTTAAACCTCCCCATGCTAATATTCCATACACAATATGTGGTTCCACCAACGCCTGATATATCGTTCTCATTGCTTTGAAATCTAGAATATATTTAACATTTTTGAGTTTATAAATTAAAAACTGTATTTTCTTAGTGATGTATTGGATTTGTTTATTCCATTTCAGGTTATTGTCTATCACAACACCAAGGTATTTGATCTTATTACAGCTGCATATTGAGATGTCTTCAGTGATTTGCAGGCTATCATAAGAAGGAGTATTTCTCTTATCAATATGTATGGGTAGAAAAAATGTTTTTTTAAAGTTAATTGTTGAAAGTCTATAGTTGAAAAAGGCTTGAATATTACGGATATTGCTTTCTGCTTGAATTTTAAGTGATAGCCAGTCTTCATGACTGTAGAAAATTGCAGTATCATCCGCATAAGTAATAATTTGACCACTTGTGTTTATTCTGAATAGATCATTCAAATATATATTGAACAGAAGTGGTCCCAAAACAGTTCCTTGGGTACACCATACTCTATTCTTTGAAAATTGCTCCTCACCATCTTCAGTTCAACACATTGAAGATTGGGAAGATAACTTTTGAATAATTTTAAGGCCACTCACTCCCCTTATGCCGATGTTTTCCAAGCATTCCAGAAGTAAGTCATGACTGACCGTATCGAATACCTTTGAAAGGTCTATAAATACCCATAGAGAGGGGTTTTCCTTATCTAAGGCATTATACATTTTTGTTGTAAGGGCGAGGAATGCATCTTGGGTTGATACTCCTTCTTTGAACCCGTATTGATTGACGGAGATGATTTTTTTTCCATCAAGATATTTGGTAAGTCTTATTTTTATGATTTTTTCCAGTATTTTAGCAATAGCGGTTATTAATGAGATTGGTCTGTAGTTTATGACATCCTCCCTATTACCTGTTTTGAAAATTGGTTTGATCACTGACTTTTTGAAGATGCTTGGGAAATGTCCTTGCTGAAGGCACTTATTGAATCTGTGAGACAGTGGTTTTTTTGATGATCGGTGATAATAATTTCATTGTTTCTGCTTTTATTCCATCAATACCTGGTGCTTACGTGTCTTTGATCGATAAAATAATATCATTTATTTCATCAGCATTGGTAGCGTTCAAGAACATTGAGGTCAATGGACTACTTTTCTTAGGAGGTTGAAAATTAGGATCCTTGTCAATTGTATTTGCAAGTTTTCTACCAATTTGTATGTAATGTTCGTTGAATAGATCAGCAATAGATTTGGTATCTTTTCGACAAATCACGCGTGAATCGTGTCATTGTCAAACTTGTTCAGTTTGGACTATAATTTAACCATGAATCGACTTACGAATGAACAACGCTTGCAAATTTATGAATTTTATCATCAAAATTCATGCTCGATGAAGAAAGTGCTTCGTGCACTTCTTCCAATTTATGAGCAGTTTCGTCGGACTACTTAGGGAGCTATTCGGAAGCTTGTGACTAAATTTCGAACCCAGTTTACATTATTGGACATTAAACCACCAGCACGCATGCGTAGAGTGAGGACCGAAGAAAATATTGCGGCTGTATCCGCCAGTGTTCGTGATGACCGTGAAATGTCGATTCGCCGCCGTTCGCAGATCGTGTGATTTAACGCCTTTGGGTTATTTCTTGTGGAGTCATGTTGAAGCTCATGTCTACAGGGATAAACCAGCAACGACTGACGCTCTGGAGCCAATATTGAAGCGTTTATACATGAAATATCGGTCGATATGTTAGAGAGAGAGTGTGCCAAAATTGGACCTTGCGCATGAGCCATCTAAAGCGGAGCCACGGACAACATTTGCATGAAATCATCTTCAAACATTGAATTATATTGATCGTTTTATTGATTCCAATGAAGATTTCATCAATTTCTTCAAATTTTTTGTGTTGTTTTGAAAATCAAATCCTACACCTCTTGAAAAATCACCCGTTAGAAGGCCTTACGAAATTTTAATAAAGACTATAATGTTTTATAAAAGTTGCCACTTTCCTATACTCATAGCTGTTTTATGAACATATTAAAAACATTTCTGGGAGAAATACAGTTTTATAATTCGTTTTTCCGAAACGCTTTTGCAACTGTTGTAGAATATAGAATTGCTAGTAGGGATATCCAAAGAACTGCAATCATAACTTGTTGCTGTTGCTTGTTGCACAATTTTTTTCACTACACAGGGTGTTTTCCATTCCAATCGCGATGAGAAAATATAAGAGATGTTTCATGAAGTAGTACTTTCCTTTGTTGAACGTGCCTTAGATTTTTCTACCATTTCTTCGGTTTGAAAGAAATATCCATCAAAATCAGATGATCTCTGGAAGTCCTGCTCTGTAGATCAGGAAGAACCACTTTTGAATGATGTATCTAGACGTGGTCAGACAATTTGATTTGAAATAATCCTAATTTTATTGAAATAGACACATGAACACTACTTAAAAACTCAATAGGCAGTTATCGCTGTACGTTCCCACCGATCTTAGCATGAATATCATCTCCAAGAACAATTCACGATCGTAAACTATATGTAATACGCTCCAAGTCGGAAAGTGCGATTTTTTTACGCTTGTATATAGAAACACAGGAATATAATGTTGCGATTGAGCGGCCATCATGCTCATTGAAACACCATCTTTAGCAATGTAAGAGGCAATACAGACCACTCCACGAACAGGTTCCAGCCAGCAATAGAACATCACTTTGGATACCTTTTATGGTTCATTACCATAAAATGGGTTGTTCATGTACCAGAATGAATATTTAACTTTCAGAAGTTACGGCCGTTCATGAGAAATATGGCCGCGACGGGTTTTGTTTCTACAAAAATTTGATTGAGAAAAATGGCATTTGGAGTTTTGTTCACAAAGAGAAATTGATACACAAGACATTATTGATTAACATAATGCATGACAAGACATCACACTCAACTTCATTGATCGACATTAGATATGACATTGATAACACATGACAAGACATAACATTACACAATACATTTTTCATTGACATTTTATTATATAGCAAGACATTATTGATTGCCGTTAGACATGACATGACAAGACATCACAGAAGACATTTTTGATTGACAAAACATTACACAAAGCATTATTGATTGGCATTAGACATGACAATGGTATGACACGGCATGACATGACAAGGCAAGTCACCACACAAGATATTATTGATTGGCATTATACAGGACTTGAGAAGACATTACACAAGACATTATTGGTTGACAATAGACATAACATTGGTATAACACGGCATTACACTAGACATTATTGATTGACATAAGACATGGTTGACATGCCATGATATGACAATACATTACACAAGACATCATCATGATATGGCATGAGAACACATCACACTTGACATTATTGACCGACATAGAATATGGCATTGATATGACATGACAAGACATGACAATAAAGAATACATTTGTGATTGACAATACATTACACAAATCATTATTGATTGACATTAGGCATAACATGATGAGACATGACACTAGACATTATTTATTGACATTAGACATGACATGCCATGATATAGCAAGACATTATTGATTGACGTTAGACATGACATGACAAGACATCACACAAGACATTTTTGATTGACAAAACATTACACAAAGCATTATTGATTAGCATTAGACATGACATAGCATGATCCGGCATGACATGACAAAACAAGTCTTCACACAAGATATTATTGATTGGCATTATACAGGACTTGGCAAGACATTACAAAAGACATTATTGGTTGACAATAGACATAACATTGGTATAACACGGCATTACACTAGACATTATTGATTGACATACGACATGGTTGACATGCCATGATATGACAATACATTACACAAGACATCATCATGATATGGCATGAAAACACATCACACTTGGCATTATTGACCGACAAAGGATATGGCATTGATATGACATGACAAGACATGACAATAAAGAATACATTTGTGATTGACAATACATTACACAAATCATTATTGATTGACATTAGGCATACCATGATGAGACATGACACTAGACATTATTTATTGACATCAGACATAACATTGGTATGACATGACACGACAAGACATCGCACAAGAAATTATTGATTAGAATTAGACATGACACTGTCATGACAGCATAACATGACACGACAAGATATTACACAAGGTATTATTGATTGACATTAGACATGATTGACATATCATCACATAACGAATCATTATCGACTAATATTAAACATGACATGACAAGACATCACTCTAAACATTATTTATTAACGTCAGACAGGACAGTGGTATGACATGACATGACAAGACATTACACAAGACATTATTGATTGTCATTAGACATGACACTGGTATGGCACAGAATGGCATGATAAGACAAGTCTCCACACAATAAATTATTGATTCATATTAGACACGACATAACAAGACATTACACAAGATATTATTGGTTGACATTAGACATGACATGACATGAAATTACATGACATGACAAGACATCACACAAAACACTATTTGACATCATTAGACCTGACATTTGTATAACACGGCATTACACAAGACATTATTGATCGATATTAGGCATGGTTGACATGCCGTGACATGACAATACATTACATAAGACATTACTGAATGACATTATATATCACATGACACATGACAAGACATTACACATTACATGATTGGTTGACATTAGACATGACATTGGTGTGACATGAAATGACAAGACTTCACACTATACATTATTGATTATCTATAGACATGGCATTGACATCACATAAAATGACAAGTCATTATTGATTGGCATTAGACATGACACTGGCATGACATGTCATGACATTACAAGACAAGACTTCACACAAGACAATATTGATTGACATTAGACATGACAATGGCATGAAATGACAAGACACGACTTTACACAAGACATTATTGATTGACATTAGACATGGTTGACATGTCATGACATAATAAGACATTATTGATTGATATTAGACATGACATGACAAGACATCAAACAAGACATTTTTAATTGACAAAACATTACACAAAACATTATTGATTGGCATTGGTATGATATAACATACCAAGATATTACATAAGATATTATTAATTGACATTAAATATGACATTGGCATGACACGGCATGACATGCCAGGACAAGACTTCAAACAAAACATCATTGATTAACATTAGAAGTGACATGACATGACATAACATTACACTAGACATTATTTATTGATGTCAGACATGATATTGGTATGACATGACATGCCAAGATATCACACAAGACATTATTAATTGGCATCAGACATGCATATGGTATGACACGGCATGACGTGACAAGACAAGACATTACACAAGACATAATTGATTTACATAAGCCATGGTTGACATGCCATGACTTGACAAGGCAGTACAGAAAATATTATTGATTGATATTAGACATGACAAGACACTGCATAAGACATTATTGGTTGACATTAGACATGACATGAAATTATATGATATAATAAGACAGTACACAAAATATTATAGAATGATAAGACAGAAGGCGAGACAGTAAATAAAGATTATTATCTGAACATTATACGACGGATGAGAGGGTAAATTCGTCGAAAAGACTAAATATGTGGAAAGAAAACAAATGTCTGGGCAAAAACTCATTAGATCTCATCGAACGCCACGATTTTCACCTGATATAGCTCTGGTTGATTTATTTATCTCTCCAAAGCTCAAATTACCACTTCAATGCATCTGTTTTCAGTCGATGAATGACATAAAAGAGACTTCGTAGCGAGTATTGAAGTCGATCCAAAAAAATGCGTTCAGAAAATATATTTAAGATTGTGTTGTTTTGTGCGATACAGCAAATTGGATGGATAAAACATATGTTGTGTAGTAACTGACCAGTACCTAGCTATAGCTATGACTCTGTTATTTTTTTTCACAAACCGTGACAGCCATTATGTAATTAAAATATTTGTAACTGATATGTCGAAAAGATGCATTTGATTCGAACATTTTGTAGGAAATCCAGTAATGAAATATATTCGAAATGATTTAACATATTTAACAGATTCCAACCAATTTCAAATCAAAGAAATACGTTTTCAACACTTTCCAGAAGAAATTGTTAGTTGAGCAATACATTCGAAGAGTCAACTGAATGTATAGAAAGTAACTCAAAATACAGATCCACCCTCAAGCCGTCCCTGTTCCCGAAATTATATCAATTCGAAATTACCATTTCTCAGTGTTTCGCATTCGAGCATTATTCAAGACCGATGCATACATTAAAGTGGATCTGGATGTGTCGCTATTTGTCATACAAAGAAATGAATTTTGAAGAGGGGAACATGCGTTCCCTGTACCCTCTACCCTCCTTGATGCGTAACGAATAGAAATATGAGGGAAATGTAACAATGTACGAATCGATTCAATGCAATCTTTTCCGTGTCGAAAACTATGGTAATTCCGGCCATTTGTATTGGAATGACAAAATATTGGTTTTACGATCGCCTGTTCAGAAGTGAATTTTTTACCTACCCCCGTGCAATGAGATACTGTCCCTCGCGTCAATAACCCGCAGTAAAAAGGAATTTAACATGTATGGGAAGTTGTAACAATGTAATCACTTACCAATATTGTTATATTTCAGAAAAAAATCGCAAAGGTTGAGTGAATGTTCTGATAAAGTTATCCAAAACCTCTGGTTGGGGTTTTTGGAAATGTGTTGATGATATATGCAATGAATCTACATCTGAAACGAGAAAACCGATTATTCAACTAAAGAATGGCACAGTGATAAAAAATACTCTGGAAATTTGTAACAATTTTTATGAGAACTATGCGAATCTTGGTCAAGAATTTGCTTTTAAAATTAAAAAACCACCTAATTATAACTTCAATAAACAAAGATCACAGAATTCAATATATCTATCAGAAACTAATGAAGAGGAGGTTCACAAAGTTATTACGGAATCAAAATAGAGGAAATCTCCAGGTCATGATGGAATTCGCTCAGAAACGCTCAAATTGATTGCTAATTAAATCAAAACGCCATTAATTTACTCAATCAACAAATGTTTACGGGAAGGCTGCTTTCCCAAAATATTCAAAATTGAAATAACAAAACCACTTTTCAAAAGTGGAGACAAAACAATAGTGAGTAACTACACACATCGGAAAAGTCTAGGGATATTTTTATAACACACTAAATATTATAAAAATAAATGCATGAGGTCGTTTAATTTCGATTAAATTGGTACACTCGGCCACCCTGTAGATTTCTATGGGTTGAACAAAGCCTACAAAAACGGTAACTAATCTTTTATCAAGTTTTTTACAAACTGTAGGTTTTCGGCTAAAACGAATAATCTGAAAGTGTCGAGTTTGTACATTCTATGCAGTTCTTGCTCAGCAATTACACTGGAAATATTGTGCTTCAACATGGAACGCCATCACTTACCATTGGCTGGGATGAATAGAGCTGTAGGGCTTCTTCAAGGTGGCATGCGACAAAATGATGTAGCTCTTCGTTTGGGGTCTTCCGAAGTGTTATCAGTCGATTGTGGCGGCGTTTCCGTGAAACTGGCAGTCCAGCCGAACAACATCCAGGGCGACGACGCGCTACAACTGCAGTTCAAGACCGATTTTTGGTCTTAACCGCAAGAAGATAACCGACAATTACAGCACCTGAGTTGGTTAATGTGTTGCAGCAGACGCACCAGGTAACCATTGGTCGTGATACTGTCAGAAATCGACTGCATGAAGCAGATCTCCACAACAGAAGGCCACTTAGATGTCCACCTTTGTCGAGAGGCAATCGCGGTAGAGTACAGTTACAGTGGTGTCAAGAACATCAAAACTGGGATGCAAATGATTGGGCCACAGTTTTGTTTACAGACGAATCCAGATTTGGATTTCATCCAGATTCTCGTCGAATAGGACTGTGGAGACGACCTGGAAATAATGAACGTTTGAGACACGTCCAGGAAGTCCACACATACATAGAGGTGGTACAGTAATACTATGGGGCGGAATCATGATCGGCGGCAGAACCGATCTTGTTTTTCCAAATCGCTCCCTCACAGCTCGGCAGTACCTCGACACCATTCTTCTACCTATCGTCCGTCCGTTTGCTGGTGCTGTTGGTGAAAACTTCCACCTGATGCACGATAATGCTCGTCCACATGTCGCGCGTCTAGTAACTGACTGGCTCACCAACGAAGGAGTTGATGTATTGCCATGGCCAGCACAATCACCGGACCTGAATCCCATCGAGCATGTGTGGGACATGCTTCAACGAAGAATTACTCCGCATATGGGGAACATTCACACAACGTTTCAATTGAGAGAGCTTTCAATCGCTGAATGGGCAAATGTACCTCAACAAGACATTGACTGTTTGTCGATGCACGATAGATGTAGTGCCGTAATAAACCAGCGTGGAGGCCATACTTTGTACTGATTCCCATTGTTTTTGTATTATGATTTTTTTTCGGGGTGCCAAAGAAGAGCCATATTTTTTTTTAGTTTTGCTTATATGCGCACTCAGTATTTTTGACCATTTAATAAATTTTGTTGTACGTTACATTCGTTTAATAATCACCCCGTCAACTTTTTTTTCCCTTAAGCGATCTAAAAAAAAATTATTGCCATTTTTAAAAATATCCCTAGACTTTTCCGATATGTGTATATGCCTGTATCACTGATCTCAAACATAGCCAAAGTGATAGAGAAAATTCTAAAAATAAGATTAGTATATCTCACTAGGAAATTCAAATTATTATCTGATCAGCAATATGGATTCAGGAAGGGAATATCAACAGAAGATGCAATACAAAATGTAACAAATTTCATTTATGAAGCTTTCGACAAAAAAATCCCAGCGTTGTGCATCTTCCAAAGCTTTTGATACCGTCAGTCCTGAGAAAATTAGAGAACTGTGGAATAAGCGGGAAAGCTTACGAGTCAGTGTCTATGAAATTATGAGTTATCCCAAAACTGTCACTTATGGTGTTCCGCAAGGAACGGTTCTAGGACCAAATCTTTACACAATATATCTGAATGAACTGCTACAGATACCATGAAAAGGTAAAATTTTGAGCTTTGCTGACGATACAGCTGTCTTGTATACTGACTCTTCATAGAACCAACTAAAAGCTTCTGCAGAAAAAGATTTTATTGAGATTGAAAAATGTTTCTGTCAAAATAAATTCACTATCAACATCGAAAAAACCAAATATTCACCATACGCATCATATTGCAGTACGTTACCCAACATGGGATACTTTGATATAGGAAATAATAATCAAATACCTGAAGGCGAGTCAATAAAATACCTAGGTATATACAGTGTCACCATTAAAGTGCGCACCATATGGGAAACTATTTTTTCGAAAAGTTTCAATGGAGTTTAACTTCGGCACTTGTTTGTGCTTTAAATTTAACTCAAAATGATGCGGTCAACTGCAACCCACTGACGTTCAGTGTTTGTCAAATTCAACTTTTTTTTTATTGAAAAAGTGTCCATAAAATTTTATACGGAAACTTTACATTTTCTTCTCTCTCTCTCTCCTTGAAACCAGAATTAAAACCCCAAACGGACATCAAAATCTCGTTCTTTTAATGTGTTGATAAATTTTGGCTTGTAAGGCCAAAATGTATTTTTTAATAAAATTTTTCACACTTTCTCTCTTGTAATCGGTATTTTTTATAATATCGGTTTTGCTCGTTTGCCCGCGTTCAATAACTTTTAAACAAATGTTAAGTTGGGCCTCCTCATCATATTTACTTGGAGTGTGATTTTTCTTGAATTGATTTGCAACGGATCATGTTTCTCTGAATTTCAACATTATCCTTGACACAGTAGTATGTTGAACATTTTTTCCTGGATGCCGTGCATTAAAATGTTAGCTACTTGCCGGTATGGTGTACAATCACAACTATCTTATGGTATAATAGGTAGGTTTTTTTTAACAGATTACTCCACGGCGCAGATCTTTATTCCAAAATGAAGTTCAATGCTCAGGGTATAGAGTTGAGGCGTACAGCATTCTTTAAGTTAACTTACACAAGGACAAACGCTGCTCAAAATTCACCACTTTATAGAATTCTTAAAACCTTTAACGAAATTTGCAATGTTATTCAATATCTTGAAATATCGTCAGACTGTTTCAAACGCAGGATGAAAAAAATGTTCATTGATAAGTTGTGATAATTTCTGTAGTCTCTGTCACTCTTATAAGAATCATGTTATTCTTCGATTGTCCAATGTAATTTACAAAAAATTGAAATTCACATTATTTTTTCTCAAATCCCACTTGAAATAAAATTATAAAGTGGGTTCTCTATTGGATTTATCAATCTGTTTGTAACCCCTATATTGGTAAATGAATGAATAAATTACCAGGAGAAATGAAAAATATCAACAGTTCTTATGTTTGAAAGAGAAGTAAAGAAATTTATTCTGAATACCGAAAGAACTTTTTTTCTGGCTTCATTGATTAAACTATTCCAAACAGCAATTTGACCTAAACAATTATTGACTAGATGAAAATAACTATGTATTCTGTCTGTAACCACTGTTTCTGTTATTAGATTTATTTATTATAAATTTATTAATCGATCGATACAATCATAATTTTTTATTGAAATATGTAAATGTAATATAAAATAATTATACACTTAATTCACAACATAGTCTCATCACGAGCAAGCTATAGATTTCTATAGCTTCTGTGATTATCTGGTTTATTTTCAATAGCACTCCATGTAATTTATATCAGTGTATGAGAAAATAAACATATATTACTATTATTATTAATAATTTTCTTGAGCTTCAATTGCCATCAGCCAAATCTCCAAGGACTATCCAATATTCCTTCCGAATAACAGTTTTCCAATTTACCATAACAGGGCCATTATCATTATCGACCAAACATCGAATCAAACAAAGAAACTGAAGTGCTGTTTTGAATCCAATGAATATATTACATTTGAATAACCAGGACGTTTAATCTTAATCAGAAATATTCATTCGGCTCAATTAATGGAATCGCTTGATTACTGACCAGCAATTAATAATGGAAATTGTATAACCTAATGAATATTTAGACGTGGTTGTGTTCGATCGTCCTGAACCTCGAATGCCATTAGTTCTGCTTTCATTATTTGGAACAAAGAAAATATTTAATTAACTAATATCCAGAGGAAAATATAGTGATATGCGGTCTGACGTCAAATATATTATGATAGTATTATGGTGATGGTATCATGTGCAATTGTGAAAATCCTGTAGTATAGGATCTTCCAATTGAGACATTTGCACTTTGACAACTGATAAATTGAAGCTACATCTGTCAAATTAGTTGTCATTCATTCAATACGAATATATTACTGGAGTTTTTTCCCGACATCAAACCGTTATTTTAACATTCCGACACATGTTTTGATCACCAGGTGATCATCTTCAAGAGGAAGATCAATTTGATCTTCGAAAGCTTCTGAAAATTCCTTTTCCATATTCCCTGTCGTCATTTGAATCAATGATGAATTCATTTACACCATTAATATGGAAGTTTCTGATCTCCATATAGTTTTTTTCAACTAAAATTACTTTGTTAACCCTTTCCTGCTAGTCTTCTTCGGTAATATTGGATAATTCTCCTTCAATCAGCTTCTCATCCAATTTTGTTTGTCGGCATGTTAGGCGTACACATTCTCGAACCATCAGTCCACCCTTTCGTAACTGTGTCGTGAGTGGCATACCAAGTTTCGCCCAAATAGAAAATTTGCCGTTGTTCCTGTCTATATTTAGTCATCTGTTCTAAGTATTTGTTACGCAATTCCACTATTCTTCTGCTTCCCATAACTACTTGACGTTTGTTTATTATTTTAAATATGAATCCTAGGTTCTTCATCTAATTCTGAAGAGTTTTCTCACAGCAGCTCATGTTATGGCCGGAAGTATTCAATTTCTTCCTAATGATTTCAGTTGTAGGAATCTCATTGCTTTTGCAACAGTCGTGCATTGTTTTTTCAATGATTTTATTAGATGAACATCTGAAAGTTCTGGTAATTCCATATCACATCGCGTCTTTCGTTCATAGGGTTTGTTTTTGACTATTTTACGTACATTTGGGAAAGAAATTTTGGTAAAATCTGATGGTGCTTATAATAGTTTGTTTCCTTCGAAACAAGACTCAACATGTAGATTCTTATATACATTGAAACATACTCTCTATGTTTCAATATTCAAATGCATGCGAATCTCATTCACTGGTATCTCTTTTTCGCATTGTTCACCATCGCCATTGGAATCACTATACTGGAAAAAGTCTGCGTTGTTATCACGCTCGTTATTATTAATAGTACTTGTCCAAGGATGCCACATTTCAAACAGATAACAAAAAATGTAGGTAATTATAACTGCACCAATATCGAATTTGAACACTCAAATCGCGATCAGTTCCTAAACTGACCACGATAACGATAACCATCCCCGCATTCCCCGATTTCTATTCGTCGCCGTAACATGACTTCAAATTTGATTTTATGACTTCAGCCAATCATAAACCTCGGTTAGTAAAAATTATCCAATATGAACCGCCAAACCTATAGTCCACGTGGACTACTTCGCAGCCGGTTCATTTCTATGTATTGATTTTTTGACCTTTGAGAGTGCCGCCAGCTTTAAGTGTGCACAATATCATTTACTTCGAATACACTCACATTTGAAATTGTTGGCATGTGGGTTTCATAGGGGTAGGGGTGACTGACAAGGAGTTAGTTCCAACGTAGAAGTGTGACACCCTGAAACTGAAGCTGGCGTATTTTTTCATAATTACGATATCAAATGACTTATTCAGGATGGCTTATTTCAACTGGAATGCGCTATATGAAATCTGAACAGTGTAACAATGAATTATTTCGTATTCAAAATGTCATGGCTTACTATACCAGTACAATGTTTTTGTTTTCAACAATGATTCATTCATAATGTTCATAGAATAACATAAGTGTTCAACAATTTGATCAGGTAGATATTATTTCCACGAAACTGTACAGTTTCATGTATTCCCAATTATTTCGTTCGTTCTGGTGAATCACTTTGATGGTTCACATCAAATTTAACTATTTTAGAATCAGTCTAATTTCGGTTGGCAGCGCTGTCACTTTATACAATGTTCTATGACGAGTAGGTACTCATGAGCAGGCAAAATAACAACTGCGGAACGAATTATAATCATTCACGAAATCCACAATAGCAATTTATGGCATAGTTTCCAAAGCGATAATTTGGATAATGAGATTAACTTTGATATGATTTTCTACATCTGTGGTTGTTCCTGGCCACACTAGGCAGTGGAAAATACTGTCATGAAATATTATACGTATATCTATTGGAGTCAATATGCTAATAGGGACAGTCTATGTTGAGCTAAAAAATATATACAGAGTGTAACAAAGGTACGTTGAAGTATTCAAGTGACGCAACGGCTGATTTTTTAAGAGGTATATGATTTGATTTTCAAAACACACAAAACATTTTGAAAAATTAAAAAATTGATTGGTATAATTTGATGTTTGAAGATGATTTCATGCAAATGTTGTCCACGGCTCCGCTTTAGATGGCCCATGCGCAAGGTCCAATTTTGGCACACTCTCTCTAACATATCCACTGGTATTCTACGTATAAATGCTTCAATATTGGCTTCCAAAGCGTCAGTCGTTGCTGGTTCATCCCTGTAGACATGAGCCTCAACATGACACCCACAAGAAATAATCCAAAGGCGTTAAATCACACGTTCTAGATGGCCAATTGACGGTAGCGCTCGCCATTCACAGGAACGTTCCGGCCATTGTCATCTTCAAAAAAGTACAGCCGATGATGCCACCGACCCATAATCCACACCAAACAGTGACTTTTTTGGGATGCATCGGTAGCTCTTGCAATTCTTGTGATGGTTTTCACCCAAGATCCGCAATTTTGCTTGTTAACGTATCCATTCAATCAGAAATGAGTCTCGTCGCTGAACACAATTTTTCGAGAAAAATGTGGATCTTCCTCCAACTTTGCCAGCGCCATTCACCAAATGTTAGACGTTGTGGGAGGTCGTGTGGCTTGAATTCTTGCACCAGCTGTATCTTATAGGTTTTACACAAATCCTTCCGCAAAATTTCCACGTAGTGGAGTAACAGAAGCCAATTGCTGCGAACGGCGGCGAATCGACATTTCACGGTCATCACGAACACTGACGAATACAGCTGCAATATTGTCTTCGGTCCTCACTCTACGTATGCGTGTTGGTGGTTTAATGTCCAATAATGTGAACTGGGTTCGAAATCTAGTCACGAACTTCCGAATACCTTCCTTAGAGGCTGACGAAACTGCCCACGAAAGTGCGCGATGCCGTTTCTTCACCAAGCATGAATTTTGATAATAAAATACAATAATTCGCAAGCGTTGTTCATTCGTTCATGATCAAATTATAGACCAAAATGAATGAGTTTGACAATGACACAAGCCACGATTTACGCGTGATCTGTCATGAACAGTGTTGCCAAAAGATAGCAGCAAAAAAATCACTTATTATTTCTGAAACAATTTGAAAAAAAAAAGGTCTATATGAACTTGATTCCAGAAATAATTCATTCATTCGAGAGTTACAGGGTGTTGAAATTGATTTTTTTGTCTGTTTTTTGAAAATACATTGTCAAAAAATAAGTTATTTGCACGAAATTCGGTACCCGGAGTTTTTTCGACGTGGGAAACCATACTTTCGTATTAATTTTCATGTAACATCTAGAGAGCGCTGCGTACGCTGTCATTATTCATTTCAAATCGCCCTAATTTTTTGACAGTAAACTTTCGGTACTTTTCATAAAAAAATGTAATTTTACATACCATTCCCTAGTAAAAAAGCTACATTTCCTCAACAACGACGGAGGTGATCATTTTCGAGATATTTACAGTTTTCTATTTCAATGCATATTACTTAGCTCCTATGGCGCTAAGTGAAGTTGCTGAGAACGTTACAAAAACTAAGTATGTGGTGGATCGCGTCAAAATAAACAACTCCTTCCTTCCTTCAAAATGTTTACCGAAAAATAATTTGTTTTCGAGATACAAATAAATAGAATTGCCAAAAAACTTATGACAAAAAACCAATGTTTTGAAAAATTTCAGCAATTTGTAATCTCAAACCCTGTATCTTCTGAACGAAGCATTTCCAGATACATGTTCATATAAACTTTTTTCCTTGAAATTATCTCAAGACTACGTCGTTTGAATATGCCAACCACCACCAGAAAATAGTCAAAAATGATAATACTAATAATGAGGTTTTCGTTTCCTTACTTTCTTCTTGATTCAGAGCAAGAAAGTAATATTTGTGCACAGTTGGAATGGATAGCACTTGATTTGCGAAGGCAAGGACGTAGGTCAATTGCTGAATTTTTTTTAAGAATTCAATTCTAAGTGCTGAAAAGGGTTACCAAATTGAACGGACGCCATCTACAGAAATTTCCAGAAATACTGAACCGCTTTTCAACATCTCTGTTACTCTGGAATAGGAGACACCTCAAGCATACCAATGAAATGATAACTACAGCTTACTAGAGACTTTTAATAGGGTTCCTCAAAGAATCGTAGTATTTTTCGCGAAACTATACATATAGTGGTATCATCTGTAAATAGTATAATTTTTCATCAATATTGATATTAAATCTAAAGCAAATGGAACTTCAAACGTTCAAGCCAGTCTCTATATACCTACACAGAAAACAACTACTCCCCTGGCTAATACCACGAAGGGTGTTGAATTATATCTGACAGGCGTCAGTGCAGGAATCTTCACAGAAAATTTCCTGCATATGCAATTGGCAATACAACTGAAAGAGTCGACCTTCACTTATGCAACTTCTGAAGTGACGAAAATGTCGATATTATTAGTAGAATGTCACAACGCTACTGTCAAATAGTAATCATGGCCTGCTTACCAAATACCGAATGGAAATACCATTCTGAAGGGACATTTTCACAAATAAATGTTCATAAGTCCGAAACTTGACTAGTTAGGTATAGGTATGATATACATAGAAAGAAAGAAAATTTCAGCAGCTTTCCGAATTTTCAATAATATACAGGGTGTTCCATTTAAAATAATCAAATTTCAGCAACTTTTTCAAGCAAACGAAAAAACTGTATTTTTTTACCACCCTGTATTGAAGTAACGGAGATTAGGCTGACGTGTGGGAAGTGTCCAAGTATCACCTAACTCCAAACCAAATTTCGATATCATAGTACTTCTTAACTAAAAGATATCGGCATTTTTAGAAGTCATGATTTTCGAAGAAAAAAATTGAAATTAATTTTTATTTTGAAAACGGTAACAGATAGGTATAGGAAAATATCAAGAAAAGTTGTCGGGCAATTGTTGGAGATTCCAAAAATAATATTATATACAGAGTGTTCCATTTGAAAAATCAAAGTTGCTACTGCTTTCTAATAGAAGCGGCAACACCACATTGTCGAAAATATTTTAGTTGGCTAGAGAATGTCCGAATATGCCCTCCATTAAATTTTCAAAGTGATCCGTTGTCTGGTTCACCAGAAACGTCTAATGTGCCATCCACCGTGAATCAGCCTGTATAGAGACTGGCTTGAACTTTTGAAGTTCCATTTGCTTTAGATTTGTTCACTGCCAGTTTTCAAGCATAGCCCACTGACTAATAAGAAAATATTGATATTAGGAGAATTATTCACATATATGTGAAAAATTGTGGCGCCACACGTTGGGCGCCGAATTCAAATACAGAATCCTCACCCTTTTCTCAGGTTAAAAAAAAATCAGAGCAAGAAAGAAATATTTTTGCCCGCTGGAAATTCCGTTTCAAAAGCAACCTCACGCTATTTGAATCAAAGATGAATGCGTTTTGAATACATGAGCGCCAGAAAACGCCTATGGAGTATCGTTAGAAAAATATAATAGGCGTTCACTCTAGACGCCCATGAATGCCGCATTGAGAAATGCATGTTTTCTTGAAGTGTCCTGTACCCTCTGTTATCAACACATAGCCACTTGTGAAAAGTAAACAGAAAATTCCTTAAAAGCTCAGTTTCTCTCTTCTTATGTCTCAAACAGACACTGGGACTTCACAATTTATAGCTTGAATAACAACTGGGAATTTCATGAAAAAATAACAGAACCATGTTGTTCTTTCTCCGGAGATATTTTTAATTGATATATTTTCATGGGCTTTTTTACGTAAATAACATTTTTTGAATGAATGCGTTTCTAGAATAAAACAGATTAGCTAATATCACAACATTTTGAAGCATTTGGTAATAACTGTCAGTTTCTGAAACCAATGAACAATTTGTAGCTCAAAACACTGGTTGGAAAGAAAGATACATCAACACAATGGAATGCCAGAAAACACACGCAATTATGGAAAGAGGGAACATTCTCATTTGAAAAAATGTTCTTGGGATGTCATGTTGAAATGCAATACCTCTTGTCAATAAAAAAAATTTTTGTGGTCGTTCATACGGAAACACGATATGAAGGGTTTGAATAATGAAACAATTTTTTATTTTGTGAATTATGTTTGTGTGAGTAGATCTCTGGTGAGACTATGATATTTATCATGAAAATGGTAATAAAAATAATGTTTCTTGATTTTTAGGAATATAAGGTACATCAACACGTCAAAATATATACACCAAAATATATATACCAGGTCTGTTTTTTTAGTAACTCAAAACTTCAGGTTTCCAACTTCAAAATTGACGAAATTGAATACCCCTATTTCTCCCTCTTAGTGGTGGAAATTCCTAATTCCCTTTCTTGGTGTTTATTCAAGCTATACAAAGAACCTACCTGCATATTTTGAGATTGTAGGTTCAGTAGCTTCGGCTGTACGTTAATATATAAACCGGCAACAGCTAGTAACTTATATTTTCACTTCAGAAATACAGTAACTTAAAAAATATGCCAACTGCACTAAGTAATGTATAGCTTTGAGAGTCAAATTATGTTGCCTATAAAGAAATTCGCAAAACTAACACAACCGTCAACGACGTCGGTCCTCACGCGCTTCATTGCTTAGATCGCTTCTCTACCCCGCGCATTGTCCCCCGTCATCTTACAGTAGACGCGACGCGAAATGGCTTACTGCGTTGCGTCAAGTTATTCTCATCGTGATAACTTTGAAACGATTCGTCGAAATGAGTTAGTATGAAAGACAAAGTGTATCTATATTGAATACTTAAAGCGACATTTGTATCAATTTTCATAAGAATTTAAATCTAAAATCTGCATTGTAAAAAGTATCCAACTGAATTGTATTTATGGCTCCGTATTTTGCATATAGTGGCTACCAAATGAAAGCTATAAATATAATATATGCTACCGCGGACTTATTAAAACTATTCAAGATCATATCAGGCATATAAATAAACGCCTTAGAACACTCATACACAGTTTATATTCTCTAAGAGACATCCTCTCCAGAAAACACCTCAACAACACACTGAACATTATACAAACATCACAAAACACACTATTGAAAATCATCCTGAAAAAAAATAAACGTTTTTCCACCGATAAGCTATATTAGGAAAATATAGCTTATCGGGATATTTTTATAACATACTAAATATCATAAAAATAAATGCATGAGGTCGTTTAATTTCGATTAAATTGGTACACTCGACCACCCTGTAGATTTCTATGAGTTGAACAAAGCCTGCAAAAACGGTAACTAATCTTTTATCAAGTTTTATACAAACTGTAGGTTTTCGGCTAAAATGAATAATCTGAAAGTGTCGAGTTTGTACATTCTATGCAGTTCTTGCTCAGCAATTAAACTGGAAATATTGTGCTTTAACATGGAACGCCATCACTTACCATTGGCTGAGATGAATAGAGCTGTAGGGCTTCTTCAAGGTGGCATACGACAAAATGATATAGCTCTTCGTTTGGGGGTCTCCCAAAGTGATATCAGTCGATTGTGGCGGCGTTTCCGTGAAACTGGCAGTCCAGCCGAACAACATCCAGGGCGAGGACGCGCTACAACTGCAGTTCAACTGCAGTGTGGGGACAACCTGGACAACTGTGGGGACAACCTGGAAATAATGAACGTTTGAGACACGTCCAGGAAGTCCACACATACAGAGGTGGTACAGTAATGCTATGGGGCGGAATCATGATCGGCGGCAAAACCGATCTCGTTTTTCAAATCGCTCCCTCACAGCTCGACAGTACCTCGACACCATTCTTCTACCTATCGTCCGTCCATTTACTGGTGCTGTTGGGGAAAACTTCCACCTAATGCACGATAATGCTCGTCTAGTGACAGACTGGCTCACCAACGAAGGAGTTGAGGTATTGCCATGGCCAGCACAATCACCGGACCTGATTCCCATCGAGCATATGTGGGACATGATTCAACGAAGAATTACTCCGCATATGGGGAACATTCACACAACGTTTCAATTGAGAGAGCTTTTAATCGCTGAATGGGCAAATGTACCTCAACAAAACATTGACAATCTCATTTTGTCGATGCACGATAGATGTAGGGCCGTAATAAACCAGCGTGGAGGCCATACTTTGTACTGATTCCAATTTTTTTTGTATTATGATTTTTTTTCGGGGTGCCAAAAAAGAGCCATATTTTTTTTAGTTTTGCTTATATGCGCACTCAGTATTTTTGACCATTTAATAAATTTTGTTGTAAGTTACATTCGTTTAATAATCACCCGTTAACTTTTTTTCCCTAAAGCGATCTAAAAAAACATTATTGCCATTTTTAAAAATATCCCTAGACTTTTCCGATGTGTGTATTATACACTCATCAATGTTTGAAGAGAATGTTCATAAATCAATAGAAATTCAACCATAAAAATATTCGGATAAGCAGGTCTACCACAAACATGAATGTTAATGTCCAGTCCTTTAAAAAACATTAAAACAAAGAACTTTCTTTTTTTTTCGGTCCCAAATTTTTCAACGCTTTACCAATTGACCTAAAACAGATTTCAAAAATGAAGAAATATAATACTGAAACAAAAAAATATGTTATGAATTATTCTAACAAGTTATATGATATACTGAATACAAAATCAACCTAAAAAAAAGAAAATATTTCTCTAATCAAGCACATGGCAGACAGGCAATTTTGCCTAGGCTAATGCGGTCTGTCTCGAAATTTATTCTAACAACCTATTACGTTAAAATTCGATACTTTGTACTCTAATTTTAAGGAAATGAAAGTTATTAAAATAAAAACAAGTTATTAAAAAATCTTACGGTACATTATCTCCATGTAAGTCCAACGGTATAGGCAGCGCACGTCAACACAGCTCACAGGGATGCAGAATACTTATCGTTAATTAAAAATCCATAAAACTTTTGTGAATTGTAGCCTATATGTTATTATGATGTATGAGCTGTATTTATGTGAAGTTACAACTGAATCCGTTCAATCGTGTAGGCGTTAAAGAGCCACAAACATACATACATACAAACTTTTACATTTGTATTATTAGTATAGATAAATACTTTTGGGAACAAAAAGCATTCGGAAATTTTTCACAAACAACAACTAAAAAAAAAAACAAACAGCCTGCACGAAATTCTGGCGATATCCCCGTTCAAGACAAACAAAACGGCATTTAATAAAAATTTCCAGCCAGCTCGGGAGCTGCATATTTTCAACCGATAAATCTCGCAGCTCGGAAAAAAGTGTTGTGGGTCCGTTACACTTTCGGCTTCAATTAATGTTTTGTTTCCCCGAAAGTATTCGCCAGAGAGAGAGTGGAACCGAAAACTGAATAGAGCCCATAAATCTAACTCTGTTACAAAACAAACCAAAGCAACAATGGACCGTATGAGTGACACAAATATCCTTTCCGAAGCACTGAGAGTGGAACGCACAGGAATGAGCAGGGGTGGAGAAAAGGGGTGGGAAATAATAATAATAAGAATTTATTGTTCGAAGAAAAAATCTTGTTGACAAAGCTAGTAAGTAAGTATAAAATGAAATACATAAATATCGTATGAATATAAATATATAAACAAAATATAGTGTACACTGAACTGAAGTATAAAAAATACTGAATGAAAACAACAAACAATGGTTGAAACAAATACACACATAAAACACGCACGGTATGGAACTTAGTCAAACTATAATAAGTTGGGAAAGAAAGTTTTTGGCTTTCTACTATTCCATCTTGATACAAAAAAAGGATGAGGTAATCTTCCAAAGAAAGGAAGGAAGTAATCAATTTGAAAATAAATAATCCTATACATGGATGTGTAGATCATGCAAAGAAGTAACTTTCAGACACAAACTGACAGAAAGTCCTCTTGAAACAGCTACTTTCATATAAACATTGAATTACACCTTCCTTTTTTTGGAATATTCCCTCATCCGTTTTTTGTATCAAGATGGAGTAGTAGAAAGCCAAAAACTTTCTTTCTCAAAAATTAATCACTCCTAAAAATATAACCCCTTCAATTCAAATGAAATTCCTCTTGGCTGGGATTGAATCAAATAGGTGAATGAATGTAATTACGATGTCATCGATGACATAAGCAGATGAAGCTTATTCCGTGACATTAAAAATCGTAATTCATGAATTAATTGTGTGTATTTTCTGTAATGTTATTCAATTTGGTACTGAAGAGCCTTGGGGCAAGTGTCTTAAGGCGAAACATCGATGTATACCAGTGAGGATGACAGTATTCCATGTAAGTGCAATTTGTTACCATTCATTTGAAGTCGAACTCATATGATATCTGATTTTTATTCCAGAACGAATGTTTGAAATACAAACTGAATAGAGAAAAGTACCTTTTGTATAATTCAGTGTTCATATAGACGTCTAAGAAAGGAAACGCAAATCGTAATCTCTATCAAGATTTATCTTTTGCCTCGAAATAGGCAAAATAGGCAACAACCTCTCCCTTCGAGCGGAATTTTTTGAGGTCTGTAAACAGCCAATAGTCAATGGAAACCGAATCTGGCGAATACGGTGGATGTGGGTTCAATTCGAAGTTCAATTCAATCAGCTTTACCATTGTTTTGATTGACTTGTGGCACTTTGCGTTGTTTTGATGAAACAAAAGCTTTTTCCTTTGCCGTAAGCCGTCGTTTCTTTGCAATTTTGGCAAACTGTTGATGGTATTTCCCTTCTCAAAATAGTCGATGAATATTACACCACACATACACATACCAAGGCCATAACTTTTCCAGCCGATTTTGACGAGGTTTACCAGTTGCTCTCCACTCAGATGACGATCATTTTGATTCCGTAGTGAACTGATGGATCTATGTTTCATACACTGTCACATATAGACGCAAAAATTTCGATCTATTATGTTTAAACTTGGTCGATTGTGAGCTCTTTCGGCACCCAAGAGCCACAATATTTCACAAACTTATGAGTAGAGTATCATAAAATTTGAACAGTTCCCTTTTGAAGATTAGTACTGAATGCGGTAAATTCAATGAGATTAGCGCCATCTATATATTAGACCCGAGAATTATCAGGCCATGTAGTACATCACTGACCTATTAACTGATTTCAAAACATTCCCAATTTTCTAGATTCAATAATTTTTTTATTTCAGATGGTTGAAAATCCACAAAATTTCAGAAAAATATGTTTTTAATAATACAAATTGATGATCTAAAAGACCATATTTCGTGTGTATTGTATTGAACTTTATTGGTCAGTAATACACGAAGTCGTGTTTTGACAAGTCATTGATTACACCTAATCCTAAATCTAAATAAAGTTTGTTTATGATTGGAATATACATATTGGATTTCACAATAATCATTATACATTTTCACGGCACTGTTTTTTGGATTCCAAATTTCAAGATTTATAAAATGTATTTACATGTTTCTTAAAATGGGTTCAATAACGTGTATAGCTCATAAGATATTTATTGCCATTCTCAGTGCTGATTTGACATCGAAAACTCTCAAATCATCCGACCTACCGCTCCAAAATCTCGTACGCCACTGTCTTCCTCGATGCCTATGCCTATCTAAGAGCAGCGGCTAAGTGATTTATGCCATACGGTCCTTAAGAAAAGCTCAAGAATCTACTTTTTGTTCGTATATACGAAAGTGTCACACCATAAATCCTGCAGACAAAGCAACCACTATTGAGTCCTAGTCCTAAATCGTTCGCTGAACGCCGATGGATGTCGATGCAAATCATTGGGAAGTCGAATGAGCCTTAATACTGGTAGGGTACACGAAAATTGCGTGAAAGTTGGGTTTCATTGGCACTTTGTACGGACAATTGGAGCACAAATTACGTTTCTGGGTGCCCTTACAAGTTTTCATTTGAGTTTCGAAATATAGTATTATTCGTAATGATAATATGTTTATATTTAGGTATATTTATAACTCTGATAAGTTTATAATATGTATATAATATATATACACATATTTGTGAGTATAGTTCAAATAAACGATAACAGTACAACCTTCCTTTCAACAGCTACCCTTTGATAATATAGTTAGGAAGCTAACTAATTTCGTTACTCAATAATCAATTCCGATTGTATGAAAACCACAATGATTATATAATATATACCCAATGAAAATATATTTGATAATATATATAATAATATTTTGTTTATATAGGATAGTGGGAAAATAGGGATTCAAATAACAGGGTGATAATTGAAAATAATTGAAAATACAATCGATCGCTTCAAAAACACATCACTAACTTTCTACTGATAATTCCTCTTCTATATTATCTGTTTCACTATCACTGTCGTCATTTAAATCAATAATGAATTTATTTACACCATTGATATGGAAGTATCCAATCTCCATATAGTATTTTTCAAGTCAAATTACTTTTTTAATCCTTTTCTGCCAGTCTTCGTCGGTAACATCAGATACTTCTTCTTCAACTAGCTCTATTACTTTCTTTTCTTTCTAGAAAATTATGTTTACGCCTGATGTTTTGTTTCAATTCTTCCCAAATCAACTCGAAGGGATTGAAAACACAAAAATACGTTGGTAGAGAAGCTTCCTTGAAAGTATATGTTTTTATTTGATTCAAATGTCTCTTCCACACATATCCAAGTTCTGGAATTTTCACTAAATACACTAATTTTTCAAATCTCTCTATTATTTCTCCTTTTATCCAAGTAGGATTCCTTACATTTTGATAGTTTTTTTACAAAAACTAAATCTCCTTCCTTGAGATCTATAAATCATTTACCTTTATGATAATGTTTTTGTTTCTTAAACTCTCTAGCAACATTATTTCTCAAATCTTCCTTTTCCTTACATTTTTTTTCTGGTAAAAGAATATCGAATCGTGTACGTAATTTACGGCCAAACATTAAATCCGCTGGACTGTATTCAGTAGTATAGTGACCGCGTTACGGTAATCGAAAAGAAAATTATTCAACAATCTATTGATCTATTTTTTCCAAGAGAATTTTAAAGGCGTTTTTAATGGTTCTTACCGAGTTTTCGGCCGCACCGTTCGACGAAGGTTGAAAAGGAGGAGAAGTGACATGTTCAATATTATTTAGTTTTAAAAAAATCTGAAAATCGTTTGAACAAAATGTAGGTGCGTTTGTAAACAAAATATCACATTTTCACAATAAATGCTGAAAATGTTGTCCATTACATTCTAAACACTTTGAATTTTTTTTTGTACACGACTTGTGGTTGCTTTTTCAATTTCCTGGGGATTCAGATCTTTAATACTCCGCACTATTCGCCGTCGCAATTCTTCTTTGGTAGGCAATGAAGTAGTGTATACCTTTTTTTTTAAACACCCCATAAAAATAGTCAAGTGGAGTGAGATCCGGTTATCTCGGTGGCCAGTTCCACGGCCCTAAACGCCTAAACCAACGATCGTCGAAGAGTTCGTTGAGTTTCCTGGAAACTTCCTGGGTGGACTGAGCTGGCGCTCCGTCCAGTTGAAACCCCGAATTCCTATATTCTCTAAAGGCAAATTTTCAAGAAAATGGGTTACAATCGTCCTTTAATACTTGGAGATATCTGCATTCAGTGTGTCTTCATGAATAAAAAAGCTAATTTTATTTTTCTTCAGACATAAGAAAACATTCAGGTCAAATTTTTCTTAAAAACTCATTCCTTTTGTAACATAAGGATTATGATCAGCCCAAAAATATTTATTCTTTCTATTGAAAATACCATCCCTCGTAAATTTTGATTCGTCGCTCCAAATTATTTTTGACAAAAATTCCCGATCTTCCTGTGTATGAATCAAAAGGGATTCACAAAAATGCATTCTACGTTCGAAGTCTTCTGCTTTTAGAGCTTGAACTTTGGTAAATTTATACGGATGCATTCCGTGATTTTTCAAAATTCGTTGTACTGAAGCATGTGATACACCTAAATCTTTTTCTGCACTGCGAATGGAAGCTTCTGGATATGCATAAAATATGCCAAAACGTTAACAGTATTGTCCTCATTTGAAGTAACAGGTTTTGGTAATGTTGAAGGCGCTTTTAACATGGAGCCATAGTTAAGGAAATTATTTTGTAATCTTACAAACTTCCTCTCGTTCATTGGTGTTAATTCAGGATACATTTGGTTGAATTTTCTACAAGTTCTGGCAATGATTTGATCACACTGTCCGTGTATAATAAATAATTTCATAAGAACCTCGTTTGAATAATCAATATTTGCATTCATTTTTGGGGATTTTTTGAAAAACCGTCAATAACCATTTATCAATTACTTATAAAAGTCACCAAACTGTCATAAGCTTGATATTTCCACGGCTACCTAGAAATCAAATTCTTTAAAAATTATTTTTTGTACAACTGTTATTTAAAAATCTCTTTGATAGAAACACTCCAATCGGAACACCTACCAAAAAATCATTCAGAAAAGTTCACACATGCAGTTCGTGCTATTGGTAATATTAAATTCCTGTGAAGTTACTGACGATGACGAAGTAGTATTCAGTCCAACTGTAGAAAGTCCTTCATGACTAACCAATAATCCTCCTTAAAATAACGTGAGTTGGCGTATGTAGTTGTAACATATGCCTTGTAATCCAAAGATCGTGTGTTCAAATCCCATGGACCCTATAATTTTTTTTATTATCAGCAGTAACGTTACGTTATACAAAAAATTTCTATGATACATTTGTTAAAAGTGATTTTATTTTGCTCGTGAGTTTGCTCCACTTGCTGACGCTCGTTTTGCAATAATCCCCACTCACAAAATAAAATGCCACTTTCAACACTTGTAGGTAAAACGTGAATAACTATTTTTCCACAAAAACGGCTTTATTAGGAAAACTTGACGATTTAGGTATAGGAACATGTATATCATCTTGAAGCATTTTTCACCATCTTTCAATTTATCGAGTAATATACAGGGGGATTCATTTGAAAAAATGAACTTTCAACTACTTTTATGCAAATAATAGTAATTTTAGCACGCCCTGTATGATATGGAGTCGATTTCTTGATGTTATTTGAATATTCCGAGTTTGTCCAAACTATCATCAAAATATCAACTTTTCATGAACTGAGAGTACTGATATACTTAATTTCAATTAAGGCTATGTTTTGGACCATATTTAGCACAAATTATTTTTTATCTCGAAACACAGATAGAGATAGGTATAGGACATTATTGACGAAAAAGTAATAAAATACCAGAGCAATTCCAAAAATGTATTAATATAAGGGGTGTTCCATTTAAAAAAATAAGTTGCTAGGACTTCTTGATGAAAGTGGCAACGCCGCAATGCTGAAAATATTTTAGATTGATAGAACAGGTAAGGAAATGTGAGAGGTGAAATTTTCAGAAAAATCATGCTTTGCGTTTTCCAGAAACGTCTAACCTACCCTCGACCGTGAGTCACGCTGTATATATGTAATTATTTGTATTGAGAATTTCTATATTTTAGTTTGATTGACTTTTTTCATGCTGTAGAGTCTCTGGAAATGAACTGATTTGATTCGACCGTCAATTCTACAGTCCACGTAGAATTGACGGTCAACTTCAAATGTTCACAATATTGTTTACTTCGACTATAACTAAAAGCTTACCTATATAGATAAGAATATCTAACACCTTTTTATAGGGCATATAAATGCTATACAAATTATGATTTTCTTCAAAAATATATGTTATATTATAGCGAGATACTACAAAGCGTAATAAATTTGGTGTGGACCTCAAACTAATTTGCTACAAAGTGATCAAAGTGATAATCGAAGACATTCATAAATATCTCATAATCCCTTCGATCTAAAGCCCTGTATTAGTGAGACGTGCTCTATATGACGTTTCGATTACCAAGATCACCGAATTATCATCAGCTTATTCTCGGTCAATTTCCATATCTGACAGTTAATGGTTTCATTATGGCCAATACGGTCAGAGACTTAGAGGGGATTATTGAAATCCCATTCTATAAGTCAATTTCTTAATCTGCCTTTGCGGATTGCTTCTCACTAGGTGTCTAATAAGCATTCTCGTCACGATCGAAGGGTTGCGGAGATTATTGCCAGTGGCGGGGTGTTAGCCGGGAAAAGTCACTAGTCAAAATCGGAATTGTGAGGATCCAAATATTCTAGTAGACATTTTTTATCCATATCTCTGGGTTGGATTATTATTTTCTCGTGTATTAACAGTTGTCTTGGTCAATACACCAATATACCTCTGCCAAAACCAACTTCAACATTAACTAAAATTTCCGTAATATTTGAGAGTTGGAAGATTTTCAATCATCTACCATTTGAAATAAAAAACTTGGAAGAATATCTTGAAGACAGATTTTGGGTACCTGAAGCATTGAGGTTGAATGGACTGATTTATTTTATTTATACATGTAAATCAATTCTTAACTACTTTGCAGATTCTTATGTCCTGACATGTGAGCGTTAGACCCTGTATTATTCCCTTTTTAGTTCAATTAATTCACTGTAATTTATTATATCTTATTTAATTATGCTTTGTCAATATTATTGTTTTTTCCTCGACAATGAAGTACATTTTGAATCGAATTGAATTGAACTGAACTTCATTAGTAATCTACCAACGAAATACATTATCATACTTGACCAATATAGTATATAGACTTATAAAATACTATATTATAACGTGAATAGAGGATTTTTATAAAACTGGCTTTACAGTTATCTAACGCAAGAAGCAATTAGTGAAACTCCAAGGAAATACATCGCATATCGAGAATAATTAATCAGGTGTATCACAAGGTTCGGTTCTGGGTCCTATCCTTTTTCTGCTTCATCTCAATGATCTGGTAACCATTGACATTGAAGGAAAGTTGACACTTTTAGCGGATGACACCACGATCCTTTGGCGTGGGACAAATAATCGCAGAGACATCATAACCCTGGATCTCTATAGGGATAAACAGTTTGCTTCAAACTCAATTTTGACAACTTACTTATAGAAAATCACGCTATAGTTAACGGAACTCACAAAAATTTTGCAGGGGTATTCATAGATGATAAATTAAAATTTGATGAGCAAATAGCAAATGTATGTAAGAAAATAGCATAAAAATTTCATAAAATATTGATTAACAAATCCTACTATGATGTTTACATACCTGTAATGATTTATTAAGTCATTATCTGTAATGGTTTATATATTGTTTTATTTATGTGTATTCGTATATGTACATTTCTAAAACCTGTAATGATTGTTCACTGTATATTAAAATTTTAATTTTTTTTTAACTTCAACATTGTTGACTTCATAAAGTTTCACTAGCTTTGTCAATAAGAATTTCTTGGACAATAAAGCATGATTGATTGATTGATTGACTTGTGTCTGACTCTCGATACAGTTCATGTAATTAATATTGGAAATTTTTAAAATACATTATTACTGGCTATTTTCCTAAAGTGTTATATTGTGCTAAGTAAATACAACCTGTTTCTGTTATCTTTTTATGTCCTATTTTGTTACATGTACATGTATGGACATGTATGGACTCGGGCTGCGTAGCAAAACATTTATTTTTCAAGTGTCCCCAAAGGAAAAAGTCTAAAGGCGATAAATCAGGTGACCTGGAAGGCCATTCGATGGGGCCTCTCCTTCTAATCCACCGTCCAGGAAACCGGTCATCTAAAAACTCTTTTACCGCAGCAACATAGTGAGGAGGTGCTCAATCTTGCTGGAAATGAAGCCGATCTACATTATGATTTTGGTCATTTTCAATCATTTCTATTATGAGAGGATCAATTGTATCTTCAAGCATGTTCAGGTAGACCTCACCAGTTAAATTCCCAGGGTACTGAGGGTACTGGGTATAGACCTCTCGGAATAAGTGTGGGTTACTGTCATCCCAGTAACGGCAATTATGTCTTTTCACAGCTTCATTCAAAAAAAATGTACTCTCATCGGAAAAGCACGTGTTGAATGATAGGTGCGGATCATCAATTAGTAGCTGGCTCAGTTGTTCACAAAATTGCAGCCTTCTATCAGGATCATCTTCATTGAGTTCCTGTACTAATTTAATTTTGTACGGATGAAATTTATAGGCTTTTAATATCCGTTTTATGGACGAACGGGAGACACCTGAGCCTGCAGCAAGCTGACGGGTACTTTGAGTATGATCCAATTCAACATGTCCCAAAACAGCGACTTCCACTGCTTCATTTCTGATCGGTTTCCGTGGCTGGTGTTTCACTTTACAGACAAATCCGGTATCGACAAACTTTTGGACTAACTTGGCAACGTACGAATCATTCACATTTTTTCCGGGATGACTGTTATTGAAGAGGCGAGCAGTAAGTCAAGCACAACTATTATGTTGATAATAAAGTTTAACAATTTCAACTCGTTCAGGAATGGAATAAACCATTTTTACAGTAAAGTTGAAATAATTTCAAAAGCAACCGAACTGAATCAATGAACGTTTGCCTAAATTATTTTTGTACACTTATCTGCTGTTGTTATTTGAACCAAAAAACGCACGAGAGAAATTGAGGAATGTAGTAGTGATAAAAATGCCGTTTTTTCCGCATTTTCATTAACACCAAAAATATCAAGTAAATTTTCTTGCTTTTTTTATAACTATTCAAGTAAATACAACAAATTAGGTATCATTGGAAAGAGAATTTTGTGCCCTTTCAAATGACATATCATTCGACTCCACTTTCTATTTAAAATTTTAGGGTTGTTACTCACCCTCGCTAGGGGGTTGAAGGCACAGGTAGAAAAATACATCTGAAATGTGTCCCCCTCAAAAGCAAAATTGACCTGTCCGAGCATTTTTGCGTTAAGTTACAAAAAAAGGAGAATAGCAAGGTGCATACTTTTCGTTGGACCACTCTATATATTCAGTGTCTACTTGAAATGGTATATTATTTTATAGTTTATAGTTTTATAGTTTTTTTTATTAATTTAACCAAGCTTTGTCAATAAAATATGAATCTTCAGACAATAAAACACATTTTGACTTCGACTTGACTTTGAAATACATACAATTTCGTATCTCAACACTCAGTTATATGAGGGATGTTCAAACCCCTTCCGTTATTTGGAACTACGCCAGTGAAGGGTTCGTCGTGGGACATCCCCATCTTTTGTCATTCTAATCCCTTTTGTCACTGTCACAACTACATTCGTTTGAAGAATGGACAGATATTTTCGACTTAGCGGTAACTTTTCAACACATTGAAATTCGGATTTTGGGATGTGTTTTCTTTCCCTTGAGTAAATATAATGATGACGATAGAGAATTCCTGGAAATGATTTGAGTTAATCTAATGATACTCAGTAATTCCGTCTACTGAACAAAATGAAATAAAAGGTTTGAAACAATTACACTATTGATAGAATTTGCTTTTTCTCTTCACAAGTTTCATAATAATGTCCGTAAACAAAGATCATCACAGTAATTTCTTTCTGTTTCTCTAAATGAGGAAAATAAAAAAAATATCAATATCAACAGGTATTTCTGACAATTACAACATTTCTCCTATACCATTATTGTGTGGGGTACTTTTTGAATTAACATTAACTCATTCTTTCTTATTACTTTCTATCCTCTTCGCCTCTGACAATGTTGATATTTCTTTCTCCTATGACTACGTCTCATGTCTTTCTTGATGGTCTTGGTTTTGGGTTTTTACTGTGTTTATTTTTGCTGTTGAGTCGGTGCAATGTAATTTTTCCCACCATTTCTCATTTTGAGATGACTTTGACCCTCCTGAGATACTCCATCTCAAAATTCATATTTTGTTATTTCGTTATTTGGAAATGATCCACAATAAAACGGATTCTCTTGCTATGGTACCCCAAGTTTCTAGTTTCTCTGTAGATCTTTTTTTTTCAGTCGTCATGACTATATCATCAGCAAACACTTTCCTTTCATTATATCTACTTTATCGATCTCTATACTGCATAAAATGAATGAAAAATCGATCTCTATAGTACGCAAAATGATTTCGTCTTTTGAAAAGGACTCGTGTTCAACTCAGGACTGTATATTGCCTTTGTTTTCCTTGTGTTTTCAATTATTATAAAGAATGCTTCATACGTTGTCTTTTTTATTTTGTTAATTTCGTTTTCTTTCTCATCTACCCATATATATTTCAAAGTTGTTACTTGTTCTTTATTCACGCCATCAATTCCTATGCTTATATTTTCTTGTTCTATTTCTACTTCCATTACTTTTGTATAATTCCGTATTCACTCAGAATGATGTTTCAAGTTTCGAATTACTCTCTAGATCCCTTTCTTTCTCAGTCATTATAACTATGTTGCCAACATATACACTCCTTGCAATATATCTACCTTATCGATCTCTATACTACATAAAATAAATGAACTATTTTGGACAATCGATCTCTATACTACATAAAATGGTTGGTATTTTATTTTTTTGTCTTTTTAAATGGACTCGTGATTAACTCAGGTCTGCATATTGCCTTGATTTTATTGTGATTTCAATTATTATAAAGAATGCTTTTATCTTTGTCTTTTCTATTTCGTATTCCCTCAGAATGTTGTTCCAAGTTTTTAGTTACTCTGTAGATTTTTTCTTCCTCAGTCATTATGACTATGTCATCACCAAACACCGATGCTGATATATCTATGTTATCGATCTCTATACTACATAAAACAAATGAACTATCGAGAACTATCGATCTCTATAGTACATAAAATAAATCTTGAAATATTGAGAAGTATGGAATCATTTTGACATGATTTCATGTATATAGGAAAGTAATTGAAGAAAATCTATATAATTTACAGTCGTCTAGAGGTTCGGTTCCAGTTGATGGTCAATTTGACGAGCGATTATTATGCAGCAGTTACAGTCGATCGCCTACATATATACCAAGAATCAGTGCCCCATCGAAGCGTTTAATATGCACCTATAACTTAAGGTAATATGAACTTAATACGTATCGCATGCCTTCCTGTAATAAGAAACCCTATTTTGAATTTCACGATGAAAAAACCCATGCTCTAATTAATTAGAAGAGCAATTATTTTTACAAGCAGTTATTTATTGCCAGTATCAGCGTTGCATAATTCAACGGCTCCCATGTATATTTTCTTTATTCTTGAATAATTATTATGTACAGTGTATGTTTGAATTGCCGATCCTCACCACCTCGCTAGCATAATATTTACGATATTTTCTCTAAATAAATAGGTGGCCGATCTGACGGGACGTTTATTCTAGAAACATTTGGCAGACAAATAGCCATTAGTTTTGTTATCTTTCGCGTGTTTTGAAAAAATATATTTCTCAATGAAGGTGCTCGATGACGAACGAAGAAGTGGGTGTCAACTTCACTGAAATAAGATGACTCGAGAACTTTACTTTGTCAACAACCAGAAAATCTTGAGAATGTGTGTAGAATTTGTTGTAAACACAATAAAAATAAAAATTAATAGGGAAGAAGTGTAGATCTATTGACGATTTCACTTACATATTCACTCTATTGAAGATTTTCCACACGAAAATCCATATACGAGTATTGAGATGAGTAGATGTCTCTCATTTATCAATGAAATGTACGGCAGATTCAACAATTACTGACTCAACAACTACCGACACTACTACCGAAGGTGGCTGACAATGTTTCGTGGTGTACTTCATCATTTCGGACTTACATTGTCTAATATAATGTAAACTGATTTATCAATACTTATTGCAGTTTTTGAGTTGTGTCTGCTTTTTCAAAATTGAAGGTACGTCAGTGGGTAGCAGTTGGCCGCATCATTTTAAGTTAAATTCAAAGCACAAACAAGTGTCGAAGTTAAACTTCATTGAAACCAAAAAAAAGTTTCTCATATGGTGCGCATTTTGAAGGTGACACTATATATTTCTATAGAGAGAAGCCTGTTTTCCAAAAAAAACTAATCTCTCCTTGAAATATTTCTCTTTTAATGTCGTATTCACATTTTTTCTAAAATAAAAAAAAACTCTCTTATCTCTCAACGTTCCACTTTCCATAATGACAATTGAAACGTTGTCATAAAGGAGATACCACCGGTCGAAATTCTGATATTAGCGTTGGTATGAGCTGTCCCAACAAGACAAACGGCCCTTTTATTTGTCGCTATTACACGTTTCGGCTGCGCAATTAAAATTCTGTTAAAATGAAAAACGGCCACGGGGTGCGCCACTGCAGTTATTCGTTCACTTTGACGGGGGTCTGTGGAAATGTGAAAGAGACACATAGTTGAGTGTGGCTGGTTAGAATCTCGTTTATACAGGGTGTAACTTAATGAGTGTAAAACATTCAAGGAGGTGATTCCTCTTCGAAAAAAAGATAGGATCTTTCATATAAACAAATTTCATTGGAGCATCTCTTGTTAAGAAACAGCCCCTTGAAGGGGGTACATAAAATTTGTATAACAATTTTTTTCACAATCACTAAAAAACTTACAATATTGAAAGTAACCTGACATTTTGTACTACCAAAAAGACACTTAGCCAGAAATTTATTTGGTTTACCCCATGGTTGTAAGGGGTGGAAAACGCAACCTCTAAAATTTATTTCCAATGTAACTTTTCATCTTATTATTTGTTTACCATTTAAAAATTTATTTCCGATAGCGCGTTTCATTCTTAACAAAAAATATCTCTTGGGTTTTTTGCCCAAAATAAACCAGTTCGCAGCAAAAAATTATTTTACGAACAACTACAGAGGTACATCGTCATAAATGCAAAAATACGAAACTAATCTATCTGGTAGGTCGCTATTAGCGATAGTGACAATTAAATTGGTATGACGCTGTCAGTTTGTGAATTTTCGAAATTGAATTATTACTTATTGTGTGTTGTTCTGTTCTTAATTTGTTACTTACATAATTCACTTGTTATTAAAATGGCAAACACAAATGAGGAAATGTCTGATATGCATTACGTTTACGGTCTGTCGCAGGGGAATGGGTTAGTTAGAAGCTTCTAGAAGATATGCTGAAATGTATCCTCAACGGCAGCATCCTTCACATAGAATATTTGCTCGACTTCATCAACGATTACGTGAATATGTTTCATTCGACAAAAGAACGCTGGATTGTGGTCGCCATCGAAAAGTACGAACACCACAGCTTGAGGAAGCAGTGCTTAATTTGATTGAAGAACAACCTACTACCAGTACTAGAAAGATTGCTTTCCAGCTAAATGTTGATCATATGACGGTATTTCGAATTTTAAAGGAACAACTCTTATACCCTTACCATCTGCAACGAGTACAGGCACTGTTACCGCGAGACTTTCCGAACCATCTTGAATTTTGCAATTGGATGCTGGAAATAATTAGAAGAAAATTGTGACTTCCACTTATATGAACACTGAATTATTCAGAAGATACTTTTCTCTACTCAGTTTGTAATTCAAACATCCGTTGTGGAATGAAAATCAGATATCATTCACATGAGTTCTACTTTGAATGAATGGTAATAAATTGCACTTACATGGAACACTGTCATCCTCGATGTTTCGCCTATAGACACTTGTCCCAAGACTCTTCAGTACTAAATTGGATAACATTATAGAAAATACACACAATTACGGTTTTTAATGTCACGGAATAAGCTCGATCTGCTTATGTCATCGATGACATCGTAATGGCATTCCTTCACCTGTTTGATTTAATCAAATAGGTATATATGAACCCTAAAATAAAAAATGATGTGGAACGGAACAATGATTACATGTTAATGAAAAGTCTTACCATTTCCACACCTAAAAACCTTCCTCCAACCCTGTTCTCGACAATTCGAATAGATCAAGAATTCACATGCATGTGTGAAATTTCCACAATCGAAAGCATTTTCCACTTGTCTAGCTGCAACGGCTCCTTTCTTTGTTCGTCAATATACGGGCCTATTGTGCAGCTTGAAGAGTGACAGCTACTCGGCTCTTTCCCATTCAACTGTTTTTCTCTCTTTGTTAACGAGCCGCCGGGAAAAACGATGGAAACTGTTGGAAGATAGACGCGTAGGTATGGTTTTCCTGGAAAACGTGAAGCACGATAATACAGTTATATTTGAAATTGAAGTGTCAATTTATGAATGGTCTTATACTTCGCCTCTCTATAGACAAAAATTCAAATTGAGGCTTCTTGTCTGCGGAAAACTAGCGAAGAAGAAATTACTTGTGAAGAAAAGTAGCCAATACTATCAGAACATAGTTCATCTCATTCCCATTCTATTTCTTAGAAGAATGGAATTAAAATGGATAAAGACAAAATAATGTGGAATCAAATTTACTCATGCAGTTTTTTGTGAGATTTTCAGTATGAAATGTTTTAGTTAGTAGGATAAAAATACATTCAATAATTGTTTCAATACATTGTTTGATGTGCAGATCATTCATCACAATCGGTACTATACTCGATCAATTCAAAATTTAGACACAGAAATATCCACCGAAGCTTCTTTGCGAGAAAAAAAAATCGTCGTTGTTTTTGTTGATTACGAAAAACTCTGGGGAAAAGCAAGTTTTTACAAAACACCCCATTTATATCTATTCCAACTGTTCAACGATATTGTATTGTTTTAACCCCGCACCGGTGATCATAAAATATTGAGGACGATCTCTTCGGAAAGGACAAAGTGGCAATAAGGAAAGTATATTATAAAGTAATATCGAAATTACGGAGGTTGTGGTGGGCTTGAATATTTTATACCTTCTGCCAAGTGAGTTGAATTGATATCTGAAAATGGTTTGACTATTCCGTACAGAGACGGAGAGGGAATTAAGGATAGTTTTGGTGGAACAATTTTCCTCTGTGTAAATCATTATTCATTTATTCAATTAACCAAAAATGAAGTTACGTATAGAAAATGAAGCGTTGAGTGGCAAGAGACTGCATCGGATTTTGTTGAAACGTATCCTGGAGTTCCACAGGGTTCTGTTTATAATCTATGTTGATAATATGATGTTCAATTTATCCAAATAAACTGATTTACATGCAACTGGTTATTATAACGACGTCTCTATGGATGGATGGATGGATGGATGGATGGATGGATGGATGGATGGATGGATGGATGGATGGATGGATGGATGGATGGATGGATGGATGGATGGATGGATGGATGGATGGATGGATGGATGGATGGATGGATGGATGGATGGATGGATGGATGGATGGATGGATGGATGGATGGATGGATGGATGGATGGATGGATGGATGGATGGATGGATGGATGGATGGATGGATGGATGGATGGATGGATGGATGGATGGATGGATGGATGGATGGATAAAACAAATATAAATACCGCACAAAGGAATCATTTCACAAAGAGATTAATAATATCGTAAAATTGCAATATAGATATCCATATCCCGTGAAACAAACTTTATTTGAACATATTATGAATTATAATTTTGTTTACTACACTAGGTATGTATAATTTACTTGAAACAATACTGATACTGATTCTTCGTTATTCTTCAGGTAATGAAGTACCTAATAAAATACTGATGAATCGAATCGAATAGTAACATTATCCTCTTCTTCAGCGATAATTTCCCCGGAATGCCGGACTCAATCAGGTAAGCTGTGCAGCTATATAATAACATTGAAAAGTGTTTCTCATAGAAAATTGTGAAAATTTCTCAATCGAGAAATATATCAATTTTTTTGGAAATTGCTCTATATTTTTGGTACTCATCGTATACATACAATCATGAAAAGTATTCGAAGATTCATTATATCGAATATTCAAAATGAATACTACATTTTTTACCAGACTCCAAACGACAGATGCAAACTTCAAACGACTATATATGTAAGAGTAATATTGATTTAGCAGAAGTTTTGGCGTTTCTGAAATGTCTTGTATTTCTGATAATGAATAAACGATCACACATATTGAACCGTTTTCTCTATGTGAAATTTGAAAATCATTTTGAAATTTATTATGACTCCTAAATTCCTAAATCGCGTACTTCACTTACTGTTTCAATTGTATGCTTTTCTATTTGGTATTTAAAATCAATTGGTATTTAAAATCAATGGGATTTCTGTTTCTAGGAAGATCTTCCTCTATTATTATCACTTGGTGATAGAAACACGTGTCGAGGTGTTGGAATAACGGTTCTAGTAATATTCACAACGATCATTGTAAAATACTAAATACGTCCCTGTATCTTGAATAATGAAAACCTCAATCCAGCCGTCGATTTTCTACCAGTTTTTATTTTCAATGTTTAACGAAGATGCGTGTTACGTCAAATTGACATTAAACCGCAGCACGTGTTGATATTTCGGTTGAATAGTTTATGGACCTGATTGATTTTAAAATGGGGTTGCCGCAGCTAACTTTGATGGAGCGTTTCGTTCCTGCCGAGACCCTCGATGGAATCCAATTCAATTGTTTTCATTATAAACATACGCTCTATGCAAAAGCATGCTTTGAATTGTAAATGGATGGTGTCGCTGGTGGTAATGGGATGAAAAGAAAATAAATAAGAGCGGTGTTATAGTCGGGGAGCTGCAGGGATGATTTGGGATGTACGAATTTTCAGCTAGTTCCTCTAGTGGTGTCAATAGTTGAATATATTTCGCCGGAAAAACAAAACATATATTCAATAATCAACCTCCAGTCATCACTTCAATTGGAAATAATCACTACCTCTTCACGATTCACCTAATTCATGTACGTATAATATGCTCTAGAAGTTTGAACGGTTCGCGGTTTTCAGTTTTGAAAAAGACGTTAGTTTGGAGTGAATGGAGCATTTTTATATTTCTTACAAACAATGACTATTCTTCAAAATAACCCAAAACCTATCGATGATACGCAAAATCGGCATAATGTGTATTTGTCAATGCTCCAATGAATGTGTCATTGATAGTTTTTGAGCTATTTTCAAAAGAAGAAATATGCAACATCAAAGAAATGTATCAACGTGTTTTAACGGATTGAAAGAAAAATGCGGAAATGGATCAGTATACTATTGCAGTATTTCTTGACCTTTCAATGTCATTTGAAACTGTAGATAGATGCAGACTGATTAGAAAGATTGAAAGCGCAGGTATTGATGGAGTAGCACTAAACTGGATCATGAATTATCTTAGCAATAGACAGCAAAGGTTGAAACTAGAGGAAGTTCATTCGGATAAAACGCCATTCATTCGGACCATTGTTATTCCTCATATATTTCAATGACATTTCAACCATAGCAGAAGAATGAAGAATTCACTTCTTTGCCGACGATACCTTACTGTACTTTAAAAGTGAAGATGTATTTGAGTGTGTTGATACTACAAACGCTAGTCTTGAAAGGGTGTATATATATTGCTCTGCAAATCTGCTGAAGGTGAACGTAAATAAAACAAATTGTATGTTATTACGGAATCATAGAGATCATAATAATGAAAACCTACTTCTACGGTTGAATGACAGTAATATAGAGAAGGTAAACAAATTCGTGTAACTATTGACAGCAACTTGAAATTCAAGAAACATTATCAAGTTATCAAAACAATAGCTTACAAAATCAACTGTTTAAGAAGATGTTCCCCATATATGAGCCAGTGGTGTAAATTATTAGTCTACAACTCCACATTTGAATTATTGTTTTACCATTCTATTTTTTCTCAATCAAAATGAAATAAACAGACTACAAAAGATGCAGAATCGTGCTATGCGAATAATCTTACAATGTTCGAGGATAACACATATAGCAAATATGTTGCAAACCCTTCAATAGCTACCAGTGAAGAAACTCTTCAAGTACCAAACACAAATTTTTATTTTTAAAATCAAAATTGAATATTCACCTGTATATCTACAGAATAAATCAACTTATGTGGCTGAAATACATGGGCATAATTCTAGAAACAGAAGCAATATGAAACTTGAAAAAAATAGTACACATAATTCTTTATTTTATAAAGGAGTAGATTGTGATTAGTAATTATGTAACTTTTTATTTATACATATGTATTTTTAATCAGAATGTTTGTATTTCTCATATTAATATTATTCAATTTATAATGTGACAATGTATTTACAAAAAAAATCTTGTAATATTTTATTGAAACACCGATAAAAAAACAACAATGAAAATAATTGGCGCTCCGGGGCGACTTCATTGATTCCAGTGACGCATTTGCTTTTTCAGCTGCAGGAAAACTCGGAAAACCTGCAGCACCACATCATCTGAAGATCTTGATCTGCCAATGTGCTCTCTCTTATGAAACAAAATGTAGGGTGTCTCTAGAGGCTCTCATAATTTCAATACATCGCCAAAACACCGTGACACGACTATAGTCAAACTTAAATCAGTCCGTTTCGTCTTTGACCAAGGCGTAATAATGACCAAATTCAACGCCAGAGCCACAGTGAACAATGACTGCATGAATATTATAATAGTAGTCTGCTAGATTGAAATGTTCATCTATTTCGAACCTTTCGAAGAGTTTAGTGCTTCCGTTAGAGGTTGAGTCTTGTTTGAAGATCATCAGTGTTAGTATTAGATTGACTGGTGCCTCAGATGTACTTGTTTCCTTATAACAGTCAGTTAGTTTGGCGCAAGTTTGGCAATACAGTCGATCATCACCTGTTGAAAATTCCATTTTCAGATGATTTGGCAATAAGCTTTGCACGGACTGGTTATTAGTCATATTAGGAAAAGCTAGATGAAGTTTCATAAATTCACATAAGTTTTCGCTACTTCTTGAACATTTACTACAAAGTAAACAAGTGAGGATTTTTCCAGCAAAAGATTTACAAACACAAGACGTGATGGACTGTACGGAATCATTCAGTCCAGAGCGGTTAGGAGTATTGATTTTGCTATTGTTTTGCTCACGAAGAGTATTCAACAAGAACCCCAAGAATTCGGAACAATCCTCTTCTCCTAAGTATCTAGTGGACATCAAAGACTCCAGGAAATCGGTTGGAGGGAAAGATGATACCTTCTTACGTTGTTTTAGTAGAAATAAATGGCCTGTCAAATTGAAAATATGAGGAATGAGGGATCCAAATTATTTCCTCATTGTGTAAACTTTTTGTACATTGTAAATATTTGTTTTGTCCCATACACACCTGATTTTTTGTGTATGAGTTATATTATACAATCATAGTTTAAAAATACTTTTATGTGTGAAAATGTGACGATTCAGTTTTCAATCTGTCCTTTCATCATTTATTTTCGTACATGATTCTATTGTATTTAATTGACGTGCCAAATATACACTATTGTATCAAATATTGGTAAATAAATATTGTATTTTATCAAAAAATTCTAATCGTTTTCAACAAATGCAGGTATGAAACGTGCCCCATCCAGGGTAATCCCTCAACATACATTTTCCCTAATTCCCAATCCCCTTCAAAAACCCACCAGTCATTCCTAATATAAGAAAACAAAAACCGCTAATTTTCTTTGATGATTCCAGCGAATTCACTTGTTCCTCGAAAACAATCCGATCGGCAAGCTATTCACCTTTCCATCAAATCGCGAACAAAAGAAAGAACAACATCTAGTATGCTATCATTAGACAATCTTTGCACAATGGCCGGAGCATATTGTTTCAGATGCCTTGAAGGGTGGGTACTATAGGTAGGCCTCGTTTCATCTGTTCGATGATGGGAAATATGATATAGGATAATAATGACTAATTTCGGGAGAAACGGAGGAGTTCGAGGGAATTTCCAGGATGTTCACAATTTTTGTCGGCAAAAGATTCATCGCTGCAGGGATACAAAACTGTTTCTACGGTTTCAACAGGTTGAGATAAAAAATAAAAAAAGCGATTTATTTCCAACAGGAGTATCCAGTTACAGGAAAATGCTATTAAGCTATATGAAATAAATATTAAAAATAATGGAATATAGAAATGTATAAAAGTAAATGCTAAAACATTAGCATTAGTAAGAGAAACGAATTCATCGATTTCGTTAGGATTGAAATTATTTTTCTCTAGTAATTCCTGAGGTATTGCGAGGTCTGTGGAATTGGGACGCTAGGAAATAAGGAACTAACATCAAAAGAAACCAAAATCTCACTATCTTGCAGAACTATGTTTTTTGTATGTTGTATGAACTCTAGAGTTTTTTATACTAAAACCTGGTTCCGCAATAGAGTTTTTTTATGTTAGTTCCTTATTTCCTAGCATCCCAATTCCACAGACCTTGCAATACCTCAGGGAATTACTAGAGAAAAATGATTTCAATACTAACGAAATCGATGAATTCGTTTCTCTTACTAATTTGTGTATGAAACAAAATCGTTTCCAGGTAGAAGGTTGCTTTTATGAACAACAGGAAGGAACGGCCATGGGAAATCCCTTGTCCACCTACCTGGCAGACCATATCTGTTCATGAGCAGATTCGAAATGGAAACCGAAGAAAAATCAAAGTATTTTCCTAGGATTTGGCTGAGGTATGTGGATGATATTTTCGCGACATTCGATACTAAAAAATCGAATATTGAAGACTTTGTTCCCTTTTTAAATAATAGATGTCCATCAATAAAATGCACGTATGTGATAGAAAATAAGGGACAACTACCATTTCTTGACGTTTTGGTAATGATGAGCCAATATGAAGGGTTAGAATATGATATATTTAGAAAAGAAACAAGCACGTACAGGTATATTCCTGACAGTTCACATCACTGTGGAAAGCACAAACGTGGTTGAATTTTTTGGTGCATCGTCTTTTGACTTTCCCTCTAACACATGAGGGAAAACATACAATACAGGAAATAGCAGCCACTAACGGTTTCTCGAGGGGTATTGTAGATGATATAATAAGAAATAAAAAGTTTAGGTTGAGAATGAACGAAATCTCGACTCTCAAAAAGGACAAAAACCAAGATAAATACATCTCAGTTCCATACCACCAATACACGAAGAAATATTCTCAAGGAACTAATTATGAAGGTGGTTTTAAAACAAGTCATACACTACAGAGTCTTTTGGGAAGTCCAAAGGACAAAGTCGAGAATTCGGAAAAGTCTGAAATTTACGAAATTGAATGTAAGGACTGCGATGCAAAATATTATGGACAGACAAAAAGATCTAATAAAGTGAGATATAAGGAACACATAGCACATTTAAAATATGGAAGACCTGAAAAATCAGCAGTCGCCCATCATATTTTGCAATTAAACCATTCCATAGACTTCAGTTCATTAAGATTAGTTAGACAAGTTAACAACAACAGGCAATTTGATGCCTATGATAGTGTAGGAATAAGTTAACACAATAATATTATGAATAACGATGACGGACCTATACCAAATAGCATACTATACAGGGCTTTTCATGATGAGCAATAATTAGCCGTTTCTAACAAACTATTTAACGGATCAACCTGAAAATTTCACAGCATGCATGAATCAATATGACCTACACGCCTAAAATATTTTAGACGAAGCGGCGTTGTCGCTTCTACTATAAAGTAGCGGCTTCTTTGATTTTTCAAATTTAACACCCCGGTTATAATATCATATTATGATTCATTATCACGTTGTCAACAAATTCATATACTATTTTCCTATACCTATATATTACCGTTTAGAAGATATAAATTAATTTCGATATTTTTTTACCAAACATGAACTTTTATAAATGCAGATAATTTTGAACTCTCTTGCACTAAAACGATCAGATTTGAAATTGATTGGAGTGATACTATGAGGATCTTCACCACGAGTCATATTTTCATTTGCCTCATACAGAGTCTTCAAAAAATGCAGATACTTTGATCTCATGAAAAAATGAGTGGAACTCAATTTTTCCAAATGGAACACCCTGTATATTTCAACAGTTTTGAGCTCTACATCCAACTTAAGATCAACTTTGTTCAGATAATACTATTTCTAAACGGTTCAAAATAGAAATAGTATTATCTAAACAAAGTTAATCTAAAATTGTACTATTTGATACTATTTTACTATTGTAAAATAGTATCACTCCATTCCATTTCAAATTTGATCGTTTAAGTGCAAGATAGTTCAAGATTATCAGCATTTATAAAAGTTCATGTTTGGTAAAAATAATATCGAAATTAATTTATATCTTCCAAACGGTAATAGATAGGTATAGGGAAATGGTATATGAATTTGTTGACAAAGTGATAATGAATCATAATATGATATTATATACGGGGTGTTGAATTTGAAAAATCAAAGAAGCCGCTACTTTATAGTAGAAGCGACAACGCCGCCTCGTCTAAAATATTTTAGGCGTGTAGGTCATATTGACTTATGCATACTGTGGAATTTTCAGGTTGATCCGTTGAATAGTTTGCCATAAACGGCTAATTAACGCTCATCATGAAAAGCACTGTATAGCTTGTTGAAATATTATTCTTGGGTTCACTTATTACTACAAAAGACACATTGTAAATACATTTAGAATTTCAGACAATATTGTGAAATTAATTTTAAATAGCTGAAAATTGTTTTATATATAACAATAACATTTAAACCTACATAAGGACATTTTACATTGTAAAATAATAGAGAAGGCTAATTGTAAAATCAATTTAGGGTGTTATACCTGTATGGGTGGTATTCCTGTATGGTTTACCTGTATGATATATCTGTACAGCATAAATAGCTTTAGTTTCGTGAAGTTTCCAGTTTTATCTCCCTCTTGAAGATGGTCACTTAGTGATCGAAACACATGTCGAGGTGTTGAAAATAACGATTTGGTGTGGGAAAAGACTCCAGTAATATTCATTACTACACCAAAGGTTCCAAACAGTGCATCATAATTACCTGGACTATTAACACTGACACCAACAGCTAACTGTGCTAACTGTGCATCAGTTTCAGTGTGCTGAAAAAATAAATTCGCCGTTTTATGAATGTCTAAGTTGTCAGTGTTCACTTGAATCTAATAGAAAATTTTTGGATCATGGGTTGATAGTTTTTCAGGAGATTTACGAAAGTCAACACCTCTATTAAACCTATTTTCCCCGTGCTAGGCCCCCAAACGCAACAATAAGACCAAGGCATAATGAAGTAATGTAAAGGGTGGCAGGGGGTGCGGAAAGGGTGTGATCGATCCGCTATTAGCTGGGCTCTTTCTACGTGCATTGATAACACCCGCTAACAACGTTTTAAAGCTTTATTTTGTTTGGTTTTGTTTGCAGCTACGTTGCCAGGGCTGGGAGAGAATAAGATTTTCCATTAGATAGAAAACGAACAAAAGGGTTTTGTTTTATGGCTTCGGGTGGTATACAGCTATGTGGCTTGTACAGCGTTTCCCCTTTAGCGTTCAGGAAAAGGTGGAAACAAGAGAAATTTCAGTTATTCCAGAAAAAACGGAGTGCTTCGCGGAAAGATAATTAGGTTGTGGGAGATAAAGAGTTTGCAAGATGGGTTTGATAAATGAATAAATATCCCGCAGAAGAGACTTTTTCTTTTGCAGTATATTATTATACATCCTTCACTATCAACTTTGTCTATTTGTAAAGTTCATCAAACACCTTTTAAATGGAATAAGATATGGGTTCACCAATTGAGCAGCCATGGTTAGGCTTTCCAAATCGTTTTTCTTAATATCTCTCTCATTGCACAAGCTGTCAAAAGCTCTGAACTAATATGGGATATTATTGAGTTTGAAACAGCACCAAAAATCATTACTCGTAAATCCTATCATGACTGATGAATCAAATGACGATTTTGCATTGGTAGTATCAGAAACAGTAGGTAAAACAGAAAAAGCAATGTTCTCCCTTAGAATGCTGAAGAATAATAATATAAACATTGTTTTTCTGAGGTGGATGAAAAAGAAATCGATACTATTTGGAAGGAAGTGACATATTTAAAATGTCAATCAGATTTCTTGAGTAAGTATGTAAGTCATGTAGTAGTACAACCTATCGTATCAATACTCAATAAATTCGTAATCAAAGGAGTATTTCCAGGTGAACTGGAGCATGCAAAAGTTATACCAGTTTTCAAATAAGGCAAAATATTCTAGTAACTTCACACAAATTCCAATACTACCAGTGATATGCAAGATTTTGGAAGTGATATTCAAAAAGTCCATTCCTTTAGCATATTAACATTTTTCAGCAGCTTTCAGCATGAATATCAGAAACAGAAATCTATAATGAAGGCAATGATAGAGATTGTCCCTTGATAATCAAGAAGTATCCCATTTATTGAGCTGTAATTTAGGCAAAGGGTTTGATACTGTCGTTGTCATATTATGGAGTTAGAGGAATTTCATATATGAGCTGCTTTAGTCAAACCATTCCCTTCAAACGACAATGTGTCTCAGACAATTCCAGTAAACTAAGGAGTGCCTCAAGATTCTATTTTAGGGCCAATTTTGTTCAGCATCTACACAAACGACTTTCCCAAAAATATCAAGGTTTATGCAAGTGCATACGCAGATGACACAACCTTTCTAATGGAAGGCAACAGACAGAACAAGCTCCAGTCCATTTCTTCAGCATATCAGCATTTTTCAGCAGCTCGCAGCATAGATATCAGAAAGGAAAATCTATAATGAAGGCAATGATAGAGATTGTCCCTTGGTAATCACGATAAATCCCATTTATGAAGCTGTAATTTAAGCGAAGCTTTAGATGAAAAATTAACTGTCTCAGACAATTCCAGTAACCTAAGCAGTACCTCAAGGTTCTATTTTAGGGCCAATTCTATTGAACATCTACACAAATGACCTTCTCAAAAATATCAAGATTTATGCAAGTGCATACGCAGATAATATAACTTTTCTAGTGAAAGGTAAAGATAAAAGTGACCTACAACAATAGAAAGAGCAAGCTCCAGCCGAAGCTGGTATTTGGTTTATTGCAAATGAAGTCGACCAAGAAATCGACTCCATTTTGGTGTTATTTGAATATTTTGAGTTTGTCCAAACTATCATCAGAATATCAACTTTTCATGAATTGAGAGTACTGATGTACTTAATTTCAATTAAGGCTATGTTTTGGACCATATTTAGCACAATTTATTTTTTATCCCGAAAACAGATAGAGATAGGTATAGGACATTATTAACAAAAAAGTATTAAAATACCAGAGCGATTCCAAAAATGTATTAATATACGGGGTGTTCTATTTAAAAAAATTAAGTTGCTAGGACTTTTCACACTCATCATCAATTAAAAAAAAACGCAAGGATGTGATTATTGGGACGTAAAATTATATGACAAAATACCAAGACTTCGTGACAAATAAAAAATTGAATGAATTATTCATCTGGCTGAAAAATGCCCTAATAGAAAAATATTTTTATTTAATCGAATATTTTATAAATAACTAGTACTTGCCCTACAGATCTTCATAATATTCAAATTGAAAACAGTATATTTTTTGGGGAGAATAATCTTTTGTATAACATACATAAACATATAATATTTTACTACGAATATTTGAATTCATTATGGGTTTCATTGATAAATCAATTTGTTTGGATAGATTTTTTATTTTTATTATTTATTTTGAAACAAATACTTTTATATGAACATTGAATTACACAAAAGACTCTTTCTGTCGTGTCATAATATTCAAATGGAACACTGAAACATTCTTTCTAATCGGTAGCTTGGCAGTGTTGAGATTATATTTTCCGCTCAACTTATTATCTTGTCAATGACTATTTTTTGCAACAAAATACTGCAAAATAATCGCAAATAACATATCTGGGTTTCTTCGACTATGCAACAACGCCCATTTAAAGCATTTATCAATAATTACCTTCTAGGTATGTGGGCAAGTTAACAGCTCCATGTAATAACTGGCTCCTTTTTCCTATTTTGACAAACTAATTAAAACCAACGTTCATCAATAATAACGCAAATACCTCAGAATAGATGTTAACAGTGACCAGAAATAAAAATACGAACGCATTAACATAATAACACGTTAGGAGAAATTATTATTATTACAGTCGTTTACGGAGCGGATAGAAACTAAATATGGAAAAGTTGTTATAAATATGGTTAGGGGGCAAATTATAATCTGTTTTTTCAGTAAAGTCACAAATCTTCTGGCAGACAGGTAGAGGAATTCTGAATACATTCTTTACCTGGACCGAGGAATTCTTAGCACATTCAGTTGAAAATAACGTCTCTGTACCGAACGGGATCATAAAAGTAATTAACTGTAAACAATCTAAAGAGTTGGAAGTCAAGTCCTTCTTAATAAAGTTTATTTATTTATTTTTTAATGGCATCGTAAAACCGAGCATTTGTGTACTGCGGATGAAAGAGGAATTTTACAGCAATCTCGTATTCTAACTGGTATTACATCATTTTTGAATTGAAATTGAAGGTACCAAATTCTGACTGCAGCTGCTAAGAAAATGACTGACTGAAGAAGTGTATCTCAAGAGAAACCATTCTTCAGGAATCAGTGTTGATTGAAATGGTTATCAAACATTCACGAAAACAGAACTTATTGAAAAACTAATAACTGTGAATTATATCTGATGAGTTTATGTTTTTGGGAAAGAGAAGTTTTGACTTTCTACTATTCCATCTTTATACAAAAAATGTGGGAATTTTCCAAAGTAAGAAAGATAGCAATTAATATCTGACTCGAACTGGAACAAAAAATTCTCTCGACATAGCTAGTTTTATTTTGGATTATACAAAAAACAATTTTCCCCTATTTAATTTGTATTCCAAACATTCGTTATGGAATTGAGTCAGATATCATTCACGGGATTGCTACACAATATAATATACGAAAGAAGTAAAATTTCACTTACATGGAACACTGTCAGTGGCGGCGCAAGTCCTAAATTTATTGTGGGAAAGGTACATTTTGCGAGGTCCTCTAATGGTGCAAGAAGAAAGGTTTATAAAATGAAAAAAAAACACTTGATGTTTGCATTCATAAAATCACGGCTGGATGTCACAAAGGAGTTGAATTCAGTCCATGTCATCGATGACAGTTGACGTAATGACATTCGTTCGCTTATTTGATTTAATCCCAGCCATAGGAATCATGTTTGAATTGAAACGGGTGCATTTTTAGAAGTGAATCAATTGTTGGGAAAGAGAGGTTTTGGCTTTCTACTTCTCCATCTTCAGTTCAAAAATAATATTCTCTTTTAAAAATATACACCTTTCAATTTAATGCATTTTGTGTGTTTTCAATTACAACAGTTATTTTTCACTTCAGCTCAGTTAATACACTCCTTCATACTATCACTCACTACAAATTCTGCAATGCATTCCCTTGTTCTCATCATTTTACTATTATCAACTAGCTGTTAAATTTTTGAGTTTTTCCAGCGAAAACCTCATCTTTTTCCCTACTTTCGATAATTGAACAAATCAAATCGTTTTTCACCCTAAATATAGTTATCCAAAGTTGTAGTCACATCAAATTAGCAATATTCTATACGACAAATGTTCGACGTGAGCTTACAAATTGACAGAATCATTTTATTCAAGAACCGATAAAAATGAGTCATACATTGAATGTCAAGTTAAGTTTCCCTCAATACGTTAGTAAAAGCTGCACACAAATTAAAGCCGTTTTTGAGATCAGTACACAGACAAACAGACACATACTAATATCAACAAACGAATTGTTCCTTCGCATCATTGAATAGGTCTCTAAAATACACAACTTTGCCACAATTTAACCGACACTCTATCTCTTATCGTCTACGAGATCCCCATGTTCGGAAACGAATTTGAATAGCCCTGTATATGTAGGATTACATCAAGACATATACATTTTTTGTGCATGGTCCTCAATCTGGTTTCTCTTTATACATTTCCAATACGACATGTGTCTCTTGCAGATGTCTTTGAAAGTGAATCTATCTTGTCTTCATTTCAATCTTTAAACTAAAAGAACAATTGAAAGTGGAGAACAAGAAATCACATGTGGTGTACCCCAAGGCACGGTATTAGGGCCTGTATTGTTCTTGATATATCTGAACAATATTTTTCAATTGGAGAGAAACAGAAAGATCGTTAGCTTTGCAGATGATACCGTCATAATATATAATGACAATAATTGGTATGAACTCAAATTAAAAATTGAAAATGACCTGACAGATCTAAAGTAAATGGAACTTCAAACGTTCCAGCCAGTCTCTATATACCTACACAGTAGGTTTAATGTACTGACACCTATCAGAAAACAACTACTCCCTGGCTAAAACCACGAAGGGCGTTGGATTATATCCGACAGGCGTCAGTGCAGGAATTTTCACAGAAAATGTCCTGCATATGCAATTGGCAATACAACTGAAAGAGTCGACCTTCAATTATGGAACGGGCACACTTGCAGACCGGTTTCGGGCTATCACCTGCCTTTCCGCTTTGGCTATTGCCTGCTTGACATGTTCCCCGAAAAGCAGCTTGTCGTCTATCTAAATACCGAGGTACTTCACCTTCTTTTAGGTATGACCATCTCTCCGCAAAGGTTGAATCTGACCGCATATCGTTTCCTTGGTCCTTTGATGATAACCGATTCTGTTTTCTCCGGCGCAAGTGAGAGATGATTGTTCCTCATCCAAAGGTCGATTTGTACCAGAGCGCTGTTTGCACTTCTGGTTCCCAGATCGAGTTCTCTCGCACTTAGATAGTTCTCTATGATATTTACGATGTAGTCGCTAACTCTTTTGCGTCTGAGCTCACCGACAATCAGACTCCACGTTGCCGTGTTGAAGGCATTCTTCACGTCCAGTAATACCAGCGCAGCCCACTTCTTTCGGTCAATTGTCGCCTCACCGATTACGTGTTTCACCGCATTGATGGTGGATCTTCCTTTTCTGAAGCCAAACTGAGTGTTTCCTAGGATATGTTTCTCATCTATCTCTGCTTCTAGTCTGCTCTTAACAAGATGTTCGTAAGCTTTCCCGATTACGTCGAGAAGACATATCGTTCTTTATTTCATAGTAGATGCTTCGTTCAAATCGCCCTTCGGGATTAGAGCCACTTAGGCTTTCCTCCATGGTATGGGGAACCTAACCTAACCTAACCTAACCTAACCTAACCTAACCTAACCTAACCTAACCTAACCTAACCTAACCTAACCTAACCTAACATAACATAACCTAGCCTAACCTAACCTAACCTAACCTAACCTAACCCAACCTAACCCAACCTTCAATTACTAGTATCAATATTAAATCAATATTATATTGAAAAATGAGAAATGATCATTTATATTGAAACAATAATAATACTTAAACAACTCTATGCCATTGTTTCTCAAGGATCATCCAACGCCGCCAAAAAAGCATTCGTTCCATTCACATTTTCACTTGATGCTGATATCACATTCATTTAAAACTATTTTTCGTATCTCTCCTTGGAGTAGCAGAGAGAAAAAAGCAGAATAAATCTCTCAAACGGATGCCGACGTAAACAAGTGATACCGAAGGCAACAGAGCGTCCTCGCCGTCGATGTCAGACAAATCTGACGTGTTCGATGTGACGCCTGACGTCGTTTGTGCCGGTTTCGACTGAGAAAGCGTCGGAAGTTAGGAGAATATTTTCAACTCTTCATCGCTGACGCTTCTATATCGAGAGTACATGAACTGTGTCATGTTTTTCGAAGAGTTTTCAAAATGACAGATTTGATGCATTCTAGTGGGGGTGGTGTTTTTGGTGATTAAGTTTTCTAAGGAAAATGTCACATCAACTCATTTTGTCGGTTACTTTTACTATACCCAGTGAATCGGAAAATTCACGCAATGATTTATGCTTAGATCAAGGCACGGTCCTTGGACGATATTACTATCTCCATTCGTTCATACATCCCTAGGTTAACAGAGACAATTGGAAAAATCTTAGGGAAGCATAAAATAAAAACAGTGTTCAAGCCCATCAGGAAAATACATCAAAGCCTGAGATCTGTGAAAGACAAAAGAGATCCTGCGGAAAAGTTAATACCTATCAGTACCAACAAAAGATCCACGAGTACAAGGATGAACATAGTAGAAACTGTAGGTTAGGTCAAATAGACAAATCGGCAGTAGCGGAATACGCGCTAAGTGAAGAAGACGAACGTTACTGTTTGACGATGTGGAACTGCTTGCAGTGGCGTAACTACAGGGTGACAAGTCGGCAAAATGCCACGTGCCCCCAGCCGGAAGGGCCAGGTCAGAGGAGAATCCCAACCCAAATGCGGTTCATGTCCAATGTACTGTTCATAATTTGAATTTGGCATTGAATGATGCAGTAAAAGAGGTCATAGAAATACAAAAATCATTCGAAACTGTGCATCAAATTTATAATTCTATGGGCCATAGTGTTAAACGGTGGAATGTGTATTATCTAGTTTTATATCTGACAATAAAGGAGAGACCGGGGTATCATCAAATTCAGTAACATTAAAAACAATGAATCCATCCAGATGAGCAGGATGCTTTGATGCTATGTTTGCTTAGAAAGTTCGGTTTGTTGATGTTCAAAAATTGCTTACAAAAACTGTTTTATTAAATTCCAAAACATTTTTAATATGTTATTGGGTTTCCATTGCAAAGTCTTACAAACTAAATAAGTATTGCTATAGGCTTCAAAAAATGTCCAGTAAACAAAGATCCATTGATTTTTGCAAAAAAGTATATCGAGCTGCCATCTGTATGTATTATGTAGAATTCCTCTAAACTGAAGTGAAGTTTATTGCAGCAGCTTCATTCATGAATTTTGTTAAGACCTTTCTGCTATAGCACCCAATCTCTGTATGAATATGTTTACATCATCCCCAAAAGTGAACATTTCAAAAACTCCAAAACAGACGGCAGATTATCCATAAATATAACAAATGAAAGAAATCCTAGATTAGAGCCTTGTGGCACTCCTAAACTAGCAATGTGTTACCATCATGTCTCACTGTGAGAAATCTATTTTCCCAATAACTTATCAATTCCAATGAATGTCTCGTTGATTCATTTTCATACAATTTTTGTAACAGAGTGTCATGATCTACCTTGTCAAAGGCTTAGTAATATTCAGTGGAAATCGTATCAACTTGTATTTTATTTTCTGATCTGTCATAGGACTTTTTACTGAGAATGAACAAATTACTATTCATCGATTTATTCAGGCGTTATAAATTTCTGCAGATGGTATTAAAGTTGGGTATAAACAATTTATTCGAAAAATTTAGAAGAACACTTGATTGAAATAAGTCTATAGTTTTCTCTAGCCATTTGGATAGGGGTGGTTACAGCTGTCTTTCATCTGGCAGAAAAAACATTACATTCGCATTACATTCATTGTTAGTTTATTGTATAAGTTTAAAAATGCCCTTATAGGACGAAACTGCAGTAATGTTAGTTAGAAATAAAAGTGGTAATAAACATAGAAGGTTTCATTTCTGTTTTCTTCATTATGATTTCCTACCACGTAGTAACGGCTACATACATAAATTTATAAAAACATTAAACTTAATTATCAAATTATAGATGTATTACATGTATGTAAGAGGTAAGTTATCCTGAGAATCAGGAATCAGTCATAAACATGTTTTTGAGGATCCTTCATAAGTAGAAATTTCATCCATATAAGATCAGACTAGGTCTTGAATTGAACGGAGATGATTTCGATAGACGTATACAGTTTTTTGAAAGTCTTACTGAACGGATGAAATTGCAACAGAATTTCGTGTATGAAATTTCCGGACCTCACTCCTGCAGATTTCTTTCTATGGGGTCATTTGAAGTCTAAAGTGTATAAAATAGAATCAACAACATTAGAAGATTTGAGAGAGAATATCATGAGGCATTGCAGAGAAATAACCCCCGAGATTCTCAACCATGTAAGGGCGGCAATGTAAGTTCCTTTGCACAATTGTATGGAAGTTGGTGGAAACGTTTTTGAACAATCACTATAGAATAAATTTTTCTTCAAAATGGTAATGAAAAATATTTGTCTACAAACAATTATACGGGCATTCTCAATGTTTCAGTTACTCAATAATTATCCTCACTTCACATTCTTCCAGTCAATTATGTGAAAATATTCAACATTGATGAATAATCTGCGTACCCTGTCGGCATTTTTTGCAATTCAAATTATAACTGAACAACGAGCACCTGTACGCAATCAATAGGCAAGGTGGCAAAAATTGAACTTTACAGATAGTTTCCGCTATAGGGGTTTGTTTTATTCAAAGCGGCTGTAATCGAATTTGCGACGACAATTTTCAATTAGTACTCTTCCTACATAGCCGAGTAATGGGTTTCTTCATCACGACCTGAGGGTACGACATTATGGTACTGATCTATGCATGTGTTAATGAAAGGGGCTATGAACATAACGCGTTTTCCTGCAAATTGAATATTAAATTCTCATCAAGAGGAAGAAATTATGCAAGCAATGTGCAAGATATCGCTCTGTTATAGAAATACCCAGTGAGATAATAATAATAATAGTAATAGTAGATGTAGTAGCCTAAAAGATAGTTATCGGACAGCAAACCATGATGGTTAAACCTCTGAAGAAACTAGCCATTCGCGCCAGCGAAACGTCAGGAACAAATTCCAAAAATCCACGGCTTTCAAACTCGAAAAGCAATGACACTGAAAACCTCAGCCGTGAAAGTCTAAACCATTTTGTCAAAGTACAACATAGTTGAAATTGCAGAAAATCTGATACATGAGCCAAAACAAAACACAAATACTTAAGAGAATCGGACAGCTTGAGTTTTGTCTATTTCTCAAACTTACATACACACATATACACAGTCTTTACTTTAGGGAACTTTAGGGAACATCGATGTATATTCGAAGTAGAAGATATAGTGCATAGTTAACGCTATCGGCGATCTCAACGGCCAAAAAAAACCAATACAGAGAAATAAAGTCGCTGCCAACTAGTCTAAGTGGACTGTAGACTTGGCGGTTTGTATTGGATGATTTTTACTAACCGTGTTTTATGATTGGCTGAATTAAATTTGAAGTCATGTTACGGTGACGAATAGAATGCGAGGATGGTTATAAGAGTCGTGTTGTCAATGTTCAGTTCAGGAACTGATCGCGATTTGAGTGTTGAAATTCGATATTGGTGCAGTTATAACTACTCAAAATTGTTGTCTGTTTGGAATGTGGGGTCCTTGGACGAGTACTAATAGTAATAACGAGTGTGATAACAACGCAGACTTTTTCCTGTGTAGTGATTCCAATAGCGATGGCGAACAATGCGAAAAAGAGATACCAGTGAATGAGATTTGGATGCATTTGAATATTGAAACACAGAGAGTATATTTCAATGTATACAGGGTGTCCCGGTTCTTGACGATAAACCTTGAGGTGGTGATAGCTGAGGTCATAACTAGCTCATAACACGAAAAAAGTTTAGGTAAAAGTGTTTTCGTTTTCGAGATATCGGAAATTTTCTTTTTTTCGAAAATCGGCGACTCAGTTTAGTATTTTCAATGTTACGTCATAAAAACATGACATGACATGAAAAACAAGTTTTTCACCCAGTGCTAATGTTTTGTGATAATTGATATTGCCATTTATTCTTGGATTCTTAATACCTTTTTTCTTCTAGCTTCAATATTTTCTTGGAGGTCTGATAGAAAGTTAACTATTACACCATTTTGGAATCTCCATTAAATGCGCCAACTTTCTGAAATACTTTTCAGCCAAGCACAGTACATTTTTTTTCACTGTGATAGGTCAAAGTTGACCAAAAAATTTGTTACATTTCAAAATTTATTTTATTTTATTTTTTGTTCCAGTTATTTCCAATGATCACAAGCTTTTGGTATTACTGTCGTGTGCGGATATTATTTAGCTATACAGAATAGTTTTTTTGCTGTGGATAAGTCATATTTTTATGACGTAACATTGAAAATACTAAACCGAGTTGCCGATTTTCGAAAAAAGGAAAATTTCGGATATCTCGAAAACGAAAACACTTTTACCTAAACTTTTTTCCTGTTATGAGCTAGTCATGATCTCAGCTATCACCACCTCAAGGTTTATCGTCAAGAACCGGGACACCCTGTATAAAAATCTCATCTCGAATTTGATTTCGAGAGAAACAAACCTTCAGGTGTTCATTTGATAAAAATAATTGAAAAAATCAATATATGACTGTTACAAAAGCAATAAGATACCTACAATTGAAATCATAAGGAAGAAATTGAATACTTGCAGCCATAACGTGAGCTGCAATGACAAAACTCTTCAGAATTGGATGAAGAAACTAGCATTTAGATTTGAAATAATAAACAAACGTCAAGCAGTTATGGAAAGCAGAAGAATAGTGGAATTGCGTAACAGATACTCAGAACAGATAACTAAATATAAACAAGAACTACGGCAAATTTTCTATTTGGACGAAACTTGGTATGACACTCACAACACAGTTACGAAAGGGTGGACTAATGGTTCGAGAATGCGTAAGCCTAACATGCCTACAAACAAAGGATCGCGACTAATCATTGTGCATTGCGGAGGAAGTGAAGGATGGGTTACGAATTCTTTGAAATTATGTGGAAAAAAAAATTGAGGACTGCAATGTTGACTATCATAAGAACATGGAAGATAGTATTTTTGAAAAATGGTTTGAAAACTCATTGATCCCAAATTTGGATGCAAATAGTGTAATAGTTCTTGACAACGCTTCCTATCATTCGCGACAGCTTATCAAAGATCCGAATAAAAATTCGAGGAAAGATGAAATATAAAGTATTTTAATAGATAACAATTTGTTTTTCGAAGATAACTATACCAAAAACCAACTATTTGAAGTTTTACAGACAAAAACATTTGAAAAAGTGTATGCCCTTGAGAGTATTGCTGAAATGTATAGACATACCATCAAAATAATTTTCCATGGAAATAATTTTGTTTTATCAGTGGATTCACATGGTTTTCCTCTAAGAGACACTCAACCAGTCCAATTGTTTCAATTGGCGGAATACTGGGAAATACATTTTAGACATCAATTCCACCAAGAGCGGTACACATCAGAAATACGCGACGGACTGTTCATGCTCATCGTTTTGAGGTTCAACTCAGTACACCTCAAACTTCACTGTTTGAGAAGTCTTTCATTCGCCTTAAGGATTTTTCTGTAGTGCTGTGTTTTGTCCTTAAAAAAAAGTTCATGTATTTCTTTGGGAAAAACGTTTTTGCAAAGCAGCAACTATCAATAAGTGAGTTATCTTCATTATTATTTCATTCGGATTCCAACCTGGCTCGAGAAATACCAATTTATGTACATATTCTCCGCTCCGCCTTTATGAAAAATGCTTCTGGTATCTCCGCGTTATAAATATAAATTTCCTTTGACAGTAACAAGACAGGCTCTTACAGTTTTTAATATTTGATGATATAATATGCACCGCCACACACATTGAAGTATATTTCACCCCATTCTGCGTATTCCCTCACTCGACCCACGCTACTATTTCATTCTGCAGAGGGAACTTTCACACCCTTTGATCAATTATCTATATCCTACATTTTTGTGAGCCGAATGCGTTACACTGTGTCGAACAAGTCGAGGGTTTTCCTGTTTCGGAAAGAGGAAATTATGTCAAGGAGCAAGGGGTTACACAACATCTGGTGGAAAATTCAATCTTCATTTCAGTTCTGTCAGCTGAGGAATTGTTTGATCCAAACGTTCAAAACACCAACAAGAATAAAAACAATCGAAAAGGTCTCCTTCTTCTCCCCACATGTGGGGTAAGTGATCATTGGGTCCGAGAATCATGTGCCCTGAGCAAGCGCAGTGAGCCAAGATTGACAGCCTTCTGCATCTGTCCGGCTAAGATTTCTGCCTTAGTGCGGCAGGCCGGTATTATTTTAAGATTCGAGAGTGGAGAGGACATCATGCATTTAAGCTATCAAAAGTTATCGCTCTGTTTGAAAACGGAGACATTTCTCTTGTTAACAATTATCGTCCCATTTCAATAATATGTATTTTCAGCAAATGATTGAGAAGATTATTGAACAACGTCTTTACGCATAAAATATAAATTATTGAACGAATCTCAGTTGGTTTTCGTAAGTACTGCTCTACAGCAGGGGCAGTTCTCAATGTGGTGAGTGAAGTAGTCGACAATCTCGAGCAAGATAACCACACAGCTATTACGCTTGCGACCTCTCTAAGGCGTTCGACTGCGTCTCTCATGACATATTGGAAAAACTGTATTACCATGGCGTCAAGTATCTCTAGCCCTCATAAAATCATATCTATCGAAAAGATATCAAGCAGTCAGTAGCAATAATCGCATTTCGAATTCAAAACTCGTTAAACATGGTATTCCCCAAGGATCAGTATTGGGACCACTTCTGTTCACAATTCACGTAAATGACATTAGTAATTTCATGCATCCATATAAATCTGTTTTGTTTGCCGATGACACTACATTTATTAACTCTAACAAAAATTCTATTGAACTATCTAGAATATCAAAGGAAGTCGATGAGAAGGCAGAAAGTTGGTTCGTGTCAAATCGACTCAAACTGAATACAGATAAAAGGCAACAGTTACAGTTTTCAACAAGCTCCGCCGCTACATCCAGTGTTGAATTACTTGGGTTAGTTGTCGAGAGTACTCTCACTTGGACCTGTCATATTGACCAATTGTATAAAAAATTATCTAGAACTCTTTTTTTATTGCGTCAGTTGAGAAATATAACTAGTTTCGATACACTGAAAATAACATATTTCTCCCTCTTCCATTCTCACATTAGCTATGGTGTTATGATGGTCACGGACCCTACAGAGAAGGAGATCCGAACACTTGACGAATTTACAGGCTGTATCCAGTACCATTCTGTCATGTAGACACTCCAAACTCCACGGCCTCCCTGTTGTCGGGAGAAGTACAACCGTGAAACGGATGATTTGGGATGCAAACTCTAGAGATGCATCATTTTTCGTGTCACGATAATTATCTTTATTATTATTATTACTAGAATTTCTCCTGATGTTTAAAGTCCACATTAGTCTGCTAAGTTCAGGGGGAAAGTCACTAAATTCAAATCATCAAATCAGCCCAGCACACAATTTTCAGACACCAGATTCGATACTCAGTTTTCCGACCAGGGTAATAACAGTAACACAAGATGACTTCGAATTGAAAGGGTTATATTTTTAGGAGTGATTAATTTTTTGATAAGGAACGTTTTTGGCTTTCTACTACTTCATTTCGATACACTTTTCTCTATTCCGTTTGTATTCCAAACATTCCTATGGAATTGAATCAGGTATACAACAATCACTTCGATTGAAACTTCAACTGTTATTCGAATGCCTAGATCGCTTCGCGTACCGCATAGTATCTTCCACTTGACTGTCAATCTATCCCCAGTGGCTGTTTCCAGAACAGGTACTACTGATAATTTCTGTTACTAAGCTATTACTGTTGAGTCCAATCATGGAAATCGAATACCTGGGGGTTTGGGATGCAGCAGCCAATGTGACCCCTTAAGACTGACTAAATTTAATTTTCCGAACCCCGACGCTCTAGTTCGGGTGATCCCAAATGCCAGTCTCTTTTTTGCCGCAGTTATAACAGTTAGGCCGCCTCTTGCCTTGGGGGCAATTCCATTCATCAAATGTTTCTTGAAGAGTTCTTCAAGACCTACCATGAGTCAATCTGTTCCTTCGTCTTCCTTTTCATTGATGGCCGTCACTAGATCTTTTCGTTGTTGTCGCGAAGCATTTTTAGCAGCTTCAAATTCTAGTGCACAAATTATGGCTTCATTCGATTTTTATGACGTTCCATCCTCAATGACTGCTGCAGCTCCGTGTCACGAACCCCGTCGGTGAAACTATGGGCACTAATCCAGTGGGTGAAGTTATCCGTTGGGAATCTTACTAACCTTTTGACTGCAGCTCCGAACTCTTTTCACTTTCGGTTGAGCTTGGTAGACTTGAAGGTGCTCACTACCATATCTGACCTGTAAAGCTGATATGACTGCTTCATAATCCTTCTGCCTATTCACTGGAATATTTTGCAGAATTTCGGAGGCCTTCCCTCGTACTGCCAGTTGAAAAGCTATTGCTTTCTCCTCATTTCTCCACCCAATATTTTCCGCAGCGGCCTCAAATTGTCTACGATAAACTGACCATGAAGATTCGCCATGGAAAGTTGGAATTTTAATAAAACTCCTGCTAGAAGGGGAAGATGTCGTTTCGATTTACATTTTTTACAGTAATCCATTTTGAGTTCTTCAATTTTTTTTTCAACCTTTCAAGCTTCTCATCGATTCCTTTTTCGAATCCCTCCTCTAATCCCCTTTACTCACTTGGGAAAATTTCAAACCTTCCAATAAATGAAGGTACATCTGACTGTCTTTTCCCGCTTTTCCTGTTTTTCTTAAATATTCAGTAGTGTTTCACGATCTTCATTTCGGCGTAATTGTTCTTCCTCTCTGTTGCGTTCATCTTCCTCTCTATTTCATACTCTGCCAGGTTCGCTTGCAAAGCCTGAAACATTTTCTCAAGGCTTTCTATTCCGTCGTTATCGACACTCCTTGTTTTCACCATAAAACAAAAAAACAATTTCAGTCATTTATTCCGCTTCCGACATCAAATGTTACGCTTTCCCCCCTGGGTTGATCAATAATTGACATGAAATAATCAAACTTAACTTTATTTCATTTTAAATACAACAATAGTTTAGCAAAACATGTAGGTAATATACAAATCAAAATGATCATCCAAAATACCTAACACATACAGGGCCGGATTTGGAAGTCTGGAGGCCCCTTGAAAAGAATTTCATAAAAGATGAATTCTTAACTTCCCGTCAAGATGAATCAAAATTTTCAAAAAAGGAGAAGCGGGCAAATATCGACGCGTTCAATAGACCTTGTCGTTTAAGTGATTTTATCAATTGATTTTCAAAATTTTGAGCTCGAAGAAGCGAGAAGTTGTAAGAATGACCTTTAGGGTCAACCGTTTTTCGGATATTTTTTACTTATTTTATTTATTCTCAACTCATGGATTCAAATTACAAATTACTTGCAATTCAGAGCTTTCTGATATATCGATAACAATATTATTATATAACCATTTCACCTCTAGATGAATTTATTAAAGTATTTGAATTTTGCATTGAGTCGAACTATTTTAACAACGACGAAGTTTTTTATAAACAAATATCCGGACTAGGAATTTGAAACTGTATGCCACCTATATGTGCAGATCTAGTGATGTCTGAACTCCTACAACGTAGTCTAGAACAATTATCTTTTTCAGTTCCGTTTTTCAAGAGATACGTTGATGAAATTATCACTTCAATACCCAAGAATAAAAAAATGGAAATTATTGATGTTTTTCAAAGCTTCCACCCAAATTTGAAATTTACAGCAGAATTGGAAAAAGACAATTCTCTAGCCTTCTTAGACACTAAGATATCGACAACACCTAACTAGATTTTAAAAGTCGACTGGTACCTCAAAACTACTTTTTCAGAAAGGTTTATTATTTATTTTTCACAACACAGTTTCAATAATAAAATTAATATCATTAGTAACTTAAAATCAAGAGCACTCACAATTTCTGATACTGAGTTTCATAACAAAAACATCAGAATTATAGAAGATTTTCTTATTAAAAATAATTACCCTCCTTCATTGGTGAAAAAAATTATAAATGAAAATAGACAACCTACACTGGAAATCAACAATTCAAAATATTTCAAAATTCCTTGGATCAGTTCTAAATAATGAATACATCAAAACTGCGTTTGCAAATGCTAACACTGTATGTAAAAGATTTCTTTCGAAACAAAAAACAAAAATTCCGATGAATTTGCAATCAAACGTCGTTTATGAAATCAACTGCAAGGATTGTCCAAAATGTTATGTAGGGCAAACGGGACGTTACTTAAAAAACAGATTGTCTGAACATGAAAGAGATACAAGGAAGTTAATGTTGCTAATCCAACAGCCCTCGTTTAACACACAAGAGAAAACAACCACAGTTTTGACTTTGCAAACCCCAAGATTTTAGATATTCAATCTTCATTAGGTAAACGACTGATTAGTGAGATGATCCACATTTTCGAACAAAAAAGTGTTAACACTAGAAGGGACATAGAAGGACTGAATAGTACTTATTTCAATTTACTAAATCGCATTCCTTAATATTTTAATGCACATAAGTTTCCACCATCCTGTGTAATCTGATATCCTTCTATTGTTTATAATTTTTTTTTGAAGGCAAACAAAAACGTCTATTTCTAATCACTTTGTCTCCCTTGATATCGTTTTCATTTTTAATGTGTCTGTGGTGTATGTGTTTTCATTTGGTCAGTCATGGATAACTAATGTTTGGTAAGTGCAACTGTATGTTTCTCTTTTACATAATATGAGATTGTATAAACTTTATAAATTTTACAATGTTGTATGTATTGGCATATACTGTTCATTTTTTAAATTATTTTATTATAGAGCACTGATGATGGATTCAATAAAGTCCGACACGTTGGCATAAAACTAAATCATTTATCTGCGAACATTTTTGATCCCTTTCCCAACCAATAGAAAAAACCGCATTTGAAAATGTTATTATGTTTATGCAAGTATTCTGAGTAAAAAAGTTTGGAAAAATGTAAAACTTGCTGACTCGTCAAAATTTGGATATTTTTGTCATCTTCATTGTGGGAGCCCCTCTCCTGTGGGGGCCCCAAGGCAGTAGCCCCGCCAGCCCTCCCAAACCCGGCCCTGGTCACATGTAACATTATAAAAAGATAAAATAATTGAATCCTCCAATTAATCAAATGAGTCGTCATTGTGAAATTCACATCAATCATGGAAACGATTTACCGAAGATCACCGGACAACTAGCCAGCTTTCCAAACTTATAATTTATTCAAATTCCTTGATAAATATGGAATTATCCGATTCCGTAACAGCTTCCATCTCCCCAAGCATTAATCTATATTACGTGTAACGGTCTCATTGTTGAGAATAGCTTGTCACCTGTTCATAAAAGGCCAACATAAATTATCGATACCTTTGTTGGCCTGTTTTGAGATGATAATCCAGTTTGAGCGTCGTGAAGAGATGTATGGGAACAGATCTAGAGGTCTGCGCTATCCTTCGATAATCTCATAAAAGGTTAATGCAACTTTGAACTAATAAATGTTGAACCGGAACGAAAGATAGGTATTAGTTGTTTTTGATGACATATATTTTCCGTGAGAGGGGGGTTGGACGTTCCTCAAGGTTGATTTTGAAGAAAGGAGATGAAAGTATGGAGGCAATTTGCATATTGTTGGCAGTTCGAAGTCCACTTCTTAAGAATTGATGATGATTATAATTTTAAATTGAACAGGAATTTACAAAAAATTGGTTTCATCTAATGAAGAAACAACACACTGCCCTTCTTTGATTCCTTCTCTTCTTAGAGCCTTTAAGAAATCTAACGCTTTTAAATATTTCCTGTTTGTTGTTGAAATTGACATGAATTCCATTTTGACAGGGCAATTTTCAGCTTTTCCCAAGCAATATAAATTGCCAAAATGCTATTGTAGGTCGACTCTCAACTCTCGAATGATGTCAGAGTCAGAAATGGTTTATTGTCATAAAAACTTTGGTTTTTCACTCTTTTTCGAAACTGTATGTAGCAGGTTAATTTTCTAATTGAAAGAGGGAGAAGATTGAAATATTTTTTGCTGTTAGTGTTCATTTTTGTAAAAATGTATATGCCCAAAGGTTTGTTACGTACTTTTCAATCAAGTTTCCATTGAACAGAGAAATATAATAAATATTAATAAGCGCAAGAAAACAATTAGATCCTTCGTTGATCAAAACTTTGATTGATTAGTAGAAACAGTTGAATCCATCCACTGAATTAAGCCTGAATGATTTTTTATCTCACTTAGAACTGCCTCCCTTTCGCCTGATTGTCTGGTCCAATTCTCCTGAGGGTTGATCATTGATTTCTATTAATTTCTGTTAATTCTTATTTCTTACTGAAAGGAATAATAGTTCTTTTTTCTTACTCACATTCATGGTTGTGTCCAGAACTAGGAAAATATGCAACACTAACTTTGCTTCCAAGAACACCAACACTTAATTTATGGTTATTTATTTATTTATTTTTTAATTTACTGTAATTATTATGTGGTATGTAATTATTATGCATTATGAACAAATTGATTGATGCATTTTTATGAAGAATCGAGTCTTTGAATTGTGCTGTTAATGGGATAGAAGAAGGAATATTGAATGTGACACGAGTAGCAGAATTTTGAGTTCAGTTTGAGATGTTATCTCTGTCCTTTTTGAGCATTAGGCAGTCTGTTTCTAAAATAAACTGACAATATACTGTTAAGGTGTAATAAATATTACTGAAGTTTTATCCCAACACCTCGATACGTGTTTCGATCACCAAGTGATCATCTTCATCTTCAGAATTCATTACTACACTAAAGGTTCCAAACAGGCATTAACAGATGTGAAGAGATAAGAAAAATGCTTTACAGGGATCTTGGAATCTTGCTCTGGTCATGATCCTCACTGCTTTTTTTTATTGTGAAAACTTGACTCATTAAGTTTTGACAGCTGCTTTCACAGAAACAAACTCCGTACCGCAAGTGGAATTCGCAGAGTGCAAAGTATGCTTTTCCGGCTGAGTAATAGCCCAAAGAGTTAGAGATAGACCTTATCGCATAACCACTTGAGGATAATTTTTGCATAGTACACTAAAATGGGTTCAAAATTTCAATTAGTTGTCTACTTGTACTCTTGTTTTTCATTTAAGGTGTTCTTCAAGAATTATTTGACCCAGATTACATTCGAAGGACATTATATTAGTCTTTGATATATTGAAAGGTTTTAAATTGGCAGCACACCATTGTTCAACTTTGTCAAAGTATAGGGCCATCAGCAAAATTTGTGAATTTACCTTCAATCGATATATATGCCAGATCATTTATATATAATAAAGATGGCAAAGGGCGGAGAACAGATTCCTGAGGTACTCCGCATTTAATGCTCATTTTATCCGAAGATGAGCTTTGCAAATTCACTTCCTGAAATCTATAGTTTCTTTCTCCAGACTAAAAATAACAGTATTATAAATGATGTCCAAAAATTCTAATGGAATCAAGTGAAAAAATTACGTGTTTTTGATGCATCCAGCCGCATCGAGTAGGTCGGATATTGCTGAAAAATAAGAGTTCAGTCATTTTCTTAATCTGTTCATAAATTCGAACAAATTGTCTTCAATAGTTGTACTTTGAAAAATGTTCCTGCTGAAATTTCTGGTTGTTCAGTCAATAAAATTGATTTAATTTTATAATTGACATTTCGTTCCTATACCGATTCATTGAGCTGAGAATATTCAAAAAATTATATCCCCAAATACCACTTGACTCAAAGATTTACTCAGATGTCCATTTTTCTTCTAGTCAAACAGAGTCGTGGTTTTATTTGCCCTCATAGTATTGCCAAATAACAAAGTTTTCGTTGAAAAATAAAAATTAATCAATAAAAATTTGAGGTCTTGTTATATTACTATCGATAATCTTGAAGTTGAAACCAGCTAAATGATGATAACATGGTTGATAAACTCGCTTTAGCAACTACCCAAGAAAAAAAAAGAATAGAGAACTGAAAGAGAATAATTCAGATACTGAACATGTGAAAAGTTTAGTAAGTTCGAAAGATCTGCTTCAGATGAAAACAGGTTTTGAATGATAACAAGAACAGATTATTCAAAAAACCTTGATGGTGAAGCAAACCGAGATGTTCAAATTAAGTCCTGAAGCTTTATAGTGACACTAAACATAATGCCTCAATAATAGTCTATATTTGTTCATATCAGAAATATTTCCACATTTGTTGCTTGACGTATGAACTCTATAGATGTATGTAAAAAGTTAATTAAATCACACTAATCATTTTACTTGATTATAGTATTTATTTTGACATTTAATTAATTTCTGGGCTAAGCCGTTAAAATATTGCTGAATACGACCTAGGTTTAATTGTGTATGAATTTTTTGCAAGTTATATATCATATTTTTTTGACCTAAATAAAATGAACTAACGCTTGCAAATGTTGTACCCACAAAAAACATGTCATTTGTTGTTACCTTCAAGTACGAGAGATTAGAGAGGAAATGAATATATTTTGATATTACGCGATTATTCTGTTATGTTCCAAGATTTGCGATGAAACATAAAGTTGTGAAGGTGACATCATAAGTTACGAGCTGGCAGGAGCTTGTCCAGGTCGGATTTAATTTGTCCACTAAATCTCTCATTCTTTATTTAATCTAAGAACAAAGTAGGGTAGCCAAAACGGATAGAAATAAACGCCTGAAATATTGGAACATTCAGAGAAGCTTATTTGCAAGGTCTGTTTAAACATAGTCACAAATATGATTCATTTTGTTACAAAGTTTCTTTCGTTAAGTTGACGTATTCTGAAGATGAGATATTATTCACTTTTCACTGTGCAATTTGTTATAACACTCCCCAAAGTAGTAGAGTGGTGGAAAGCCAAAAACTTACTTTACAAAAAAATCAATCACTCCGAAAATCATTACCCTTTCAATTTAAACAAGTTTCCTTTGGCTGGGATTCAATCAAATAAGCGAACGAATGTCCTTATTGCTACTGAAGAGCCCTAAAGCAAGTGAAACATCGATGTCTTCTAGTGAGGGTGACAGTGTGCCATGTAAGTGAATTTTTCACCTTTCATTTAGTATATTGTGTAGGAATCCTGTGAATGATATCTGATTCAATTCCATATCGAATGTTTGGAATACGAACTGAGTAAAAAAAAGCGTTTTTCGTATAATTCAGTGTTCATATAAAAGTATTTGTTTCGAAGTATTTTTTTTCAATATTTGCAATCACACGCATACATAATATGTCAGATTTCAATACTTCTGATTCGACAAATAAGAGGAATCCAGCTGAAATATTATCTTTTTCAATTTTTGAACACTAAGATCTTAACAAAAATATGATATTACATAATAAACTTGTTGAATTATTTTTCATTTAGATACATATAACGTATTGTTTTGAGAAATCGCTCATAGATTCGGCAAACAATTTATTTTTCTAGAGATTGCTGGCGTTTGAAGTAAGATTTTCCAAAAATTGAGGAAAGAATTCAACTTTCTTCCTTCATTATAAATTTGGGAATGCTACTGAAAACAGTTCTTTCAATTTATCACTTTTTCATCAATGAGGTGATTCAAAAAGACATTCACATGTTATTACAACTTTTATTAGCTGAACACCCAACAGTATTTTAACTATAGGAACATTTTGCCGTTCTAGAAAACAATGAAGAAATGCTGTCACATGGATTGTTTCCATTTCAAGATTTTCTTAGTATCTAGATGATCTAATTTGAACATTACATGAACCATTCATGAAAAAAACGAATTCACCACCACCAAGAATAACCAATCAGTGACAGAAAACTGCAATAAGATTGACGTACGGTGTGTTCATTTACTTGGTTATAAATCCGAATGTCCCCAGAATTCATCATCCTAATCAGTACTTTAGATGGAATTAATATATTTTTCAATTTCTTCAATGTCAGGAAAGCTACGATAAAATTCCCAAGAAAATCAGTAGAGAAAAGCAGTCAACTTTGATTTCTTGATGAACGAACGTCAAAATGTACAAATTATTTTGAAAGCGTTAAAAAAAAGGCATAATTGGGTATGTCAATTTTCATTCAAGCTATAAAAGTGGTGCGAATAGAAATAAAACTCTTTATAGAGTCAAATGACTCCATCCACACCACAAAATTATGACAAAAAACATCTACAATCACTTCGAATTAAATCATTTTCAAATTCAATGTCCGAATAATTTCAAAAACTCAAAATAATCAGAGATCTTCATAATATTCAATGTGTGGTCGAAAACTAGTGAGATTTGTGGATCCTTCCGAATTAGAAAATCTGAACACAAAAACAACATAACAAATCAATAAGTAGGAAAATCTAAGTCGGTAGAAAGGTGAAAGGAGCGGCTTGAGAAACTGAACAGAACTTTTTTGATCAAACATAACTTGACAATACTTCTGAAAAAAAACTGAATTGAAAGACTTTACACAAGTGGAATTTTTAACTTCCATAAGTAAGTTGTGAATGAAAAATCTAATTCAATGTTGAGAGACATTGAAATCAACATTTTACGATTTTCAGTGGAAGTTTTATTAATTTCTTCAATTATTTGATTTAAGGAGCAGAAATGTTATTCAAAAAGAGTATGGTTTTGATTCTCGTTGAAAATTCGTTTTTATTTTCTATGGGAAAATTATAAGTAGAGGAGTTTTGAATACTGAAATATTAGTCAAAATACAGAATTCCAAAGGAAATTATAATGAAATCATTTGAAAATAGAATTAAATTGAATTAAATTACCTGAGCTTATGTCCGAGTTTCCACATTCGAAATGATATTTAGTAACTGGGAGTTATTCAACTCTAATCAATCATTCAGTAAATTACCAGAATTCCTGGATCTATTGATTTGTAAACATTCAAGAAGATTGAGTTTCAAACTCGTCTCCTCTAAATGTAACACGTCGTATTCATGATTGAATTCATGTCCTTCTGTTAAAAGATGGTTTGCAAATGTAAAATTGGTCTTTCACTTTACAAAACTAATTTCATGTTCTTCAATTCTTTGGGAAAATGTTCTCCCTGTTTAGCCAATATACAGTTAGGGCAAAAGCCACAAGTCAGCTCATATACTTCTGATCTATCTGACACCAAAGTTTCGTCTTTATTGTTTTTAATAAATTTACTTAGACTAGTATTCGTTCTGTGAGCTACGTTCACGCACTCTTTCTTCAAAAAACGGGCAATACTATTCGTTGGTTCATCCAAATATGACAATGTCCTATAACTAACGTTATCGCATCTTGAATTTGAGTAGAAGGTCCATGGTTTGCTATTGTAGTTTTTTAGAAAGAATGCAGTCTATAATATCTACCTTATAACCGTTATTAACCGCGATTTGCTTGGTCAAACTCAGCTCTCTCTGGAAATTACTCTCAGACAGTGGAATATTCAATAGTTTGTGAATGCAGCAACTTTATGCTGGTAAGGGTGTGTGGAGGAATTATGTATGATAATGTCCGTGTAAGATGGTTCGTGGAACATTGCAAATTCATGTTCATTGTTATTTTTCGTTTTGGTTAAGTCAAGTAACTGAGAGGGAGGTAAATAATTCAATAAATTACCAACAAATCATGGATTTTATTTCACCATACAATAATGTTTCGGTGTAATAACAATCGAAAAGCCACTCCAAAGCATTTCCTAACCGCAAGGAAAACAACTATAAGGACCAAAATTCGTAAAATCACCACCACACTAGCTATTTTCCATGATTTCGAAATTGAAATCGAGAAAAAGCTTCGTTTATTATCTGTAGAGTAACCGATATAACAAAATTCAGGGTGCAGAACTGGAATTTCTCAATGCCACCCATAAGATGACTTATGTTTTGTAAAGAACTAGACAGAGAATGTTTCTAATGCCAAAATACTGCCCGAATGAATACTGTTATGAAAAACAAAAATATGGTAAATTGATGGATGAAGCCGTTACTGCGTGTTAGGAAATCATAATGAAGAAAAGGGAATTGAAACTGTCTATGTGTTGTACCACATTTATTTGTAACTAACTTTACTGCAGTTTTGTCCTATAAGGACATTTTCATTTCATGTATAAGTTAGAAAATGTCCGTATAGGACGAAACTGCGGTAACGTTAGTTACAAATGAAAGTGGTAAAAAAACAGAAAGTCTCAATTAGCTTTTTTTCATTACAAAAATATAGCTTTTCATTGGAAAAAATGTTTGTAATATAAAGTAGATAATTGGGTGGACTCGATTATAATAATTAAAATCAACGAACCTTGAACTGAATCTATAATAATAATAATAATGTTTCAGATTCAAATCACAAAAAGAAATAACTAAAGTAATACATATAGTTTAATAAACATTGTAGAAACCACAGAAGCATCTGATTTTGCTTGTATGTGGTGAAAAGGAGATCCAAAGAAAACCAATGAATATATGATAAATATTAAATTATGATTATGAATTATGTAAAAGGGATTTGCATATGAAAATGAACTGCTTAATATATGGAATTAAAAATACATAAGATGATGTAAAATCACAAATATAAGTATAAATATAAAAAGTTGTCAGTTTTGACGTATAATATTATTTGAATATAAAATCATACAAACATAAAATTGAATTGACAATTAAGTATAAAATCACAATTATAAAATAGTCGTACTAGTAATAATATACAAAAATATGTTGAAATCGATATGGATGTTGTTGAAAATGGATGTGATATATATTAACAAAACGATAGTTCTCACATATACACATATATACATACATATATAAATACATATGTATTACAGAATTGTAATATAGCAAAATTACGTATGTTTTTTTCCCATCTACTCAAATAGACATACAAGTTCAAGTCTCTGACTTTGAAGAATATGCTCTTTCAACTCTTTTTTGGAGCGATTGATATTTGAGATATCTTTTATATTTTCAGGAATTCGGTTGTAGAGTAATGCGCAAAGTAAGTAAATGATCTTTGAGTAACTACCCTGACCATTAGGGGTGTAGTATACTGATCTCTTTGGCGGGTGTGTTACTGATGTGAAGGAAGCGATGCCGTATGTCTATTTGTATGATATTTAGTGCTGGAGCATAAAAATACAACTGTCGCATGTCTAACATACGAGTTTCTATGTATAATCTAATCCAAGACATCGGATGAGGCCTACAGATGGAGTCATTCGAACACAGGATATCAAATAAATGTGTTAGTGCGGTCTCCGTGTTTATTTCTGTCGAATTCTTCTATTATTTGCAACTTTGCAAAAGTTTTTGAGATTTTGCTGAAGCGAGTTATATATCGGCATGTAAGTTGCAATATAAGTATAAACCAACACGGTTTTATGAAAAATCGTTCAACAGTCACCAATCTTCTGACTGTAACCCAACATATTGCTGAATATATTGACAATAGATACCCAACTGATGTTATTCAAACAAACTTATCTAAAACCTTCGACAGGCTTGACGATGGCTACTAAACAAACTAGTAGCCTTTGGATTATCTCCATCCTTATTCGCACTCTTTCCGTCCTATATACGGGATCGAAAACAATATATTCAGCTCAATGATTTCAAATCTACCGAATATAGTACTTCTTCCGGTGTTCCACATGGGTAAATTCTGGGACCGTTGCTTTTCAATATCTTCATTAATGATATTGCAGATGTTATAGATGTGTATTTCCTTTTGTACGCCGATGATCTAAAACCATACTGCCTCGTTGAAAACATAGATGATTGTGTGAACCTCTCAACAAACGTAGGACGGGTTGTAGAATGGTGTTATCGAAATAACTTGTCATCAAACCCGGATAAATATAAGGTTATGTCCTACAGTTTGGAAACGAACATCTTGATCTTTGATTATTCAATAGAAAACGTTTTCCTGGTGAGACCAGAAATATTTACTGATCTTGGCGTCACATTTGACACTGCACTATCATTCAATAGGCATATCGATAATGTTGTAACCTCCTCCTGTCGTTTGTATGGATTAACTGCACGTAACAGAAATGATTTCAAAGAAACTTCAACCTTAAAAACTTCATTCCATGCTTTCATTAGATCTAAGTTAGAATACGCGTCAGTTGTGTGAAGCCCCTTTTATCAATATCATATTGATATAATAAAAGCAATTCAACGACAATTTTTAAAACTGCTAAGCCTAAAGACCGATGGCATTTATCCTTCAATAGGAACAATCCACTCTGAATTGCTACATAAGCATAAATTTTATCAGTCTAGAAAGAAGTCGTGAATATTATAGTGTTGTACTAACCTATGAAATCATCAAAAGTATAGTTAACTGCCCAACATTCCTGGAAAAGTTAAATATTTGCATTCCTGAAATCTGTTCCAGACACCCGAGTACTTTCTATATAAAAACATCTCGCACAAATGTTCTGAAGAATTCTCCAATCCATACCATGTGTAAAGTTACAAACTCTGTTCAGATATAATTTAGATACATTTAGTTGCAAATTGTCATATATAAAATCCCACTTACCAAAATAATTGTTTTGTCACCTATAATAAATATAAATGAAGTCTTTATAGTCACTTGTTTGTATTATTTGTAGTGTTTGTAGACTTCACAGTCACTTGTTTGTGATGTATTTATTATACTGTTATTTCTTGCTCTGTACTTGGGTTATGTCCTGTATAGTATTGTATTACAAATGAATAAATACATAAAATTGATTGAAAAACATAATCCAAACAGGCATAAAGTCGTTCATGAAAAGAACCTATTCGTTTATGAAAATGAGTAAACCATCTTAATGTGAAACTCCACTTCAAATAAAAATAGATACAGTCATGAAGAGATAATGTAACACGGTCAGTAAGATTTATATAGGTAATATGAATAAGTTTTCGGACCAATGCTTCATCACAGTCGTCACCACGCTTGCCATTAGCCAAGCATACCCATAGAAACATCCACCCATTCATCCCTGGAGTTATCGAACAGAGCGGATATACCCCGCCGTTCCTGCAAAACCCGATAAAAGATCCAGCGCATCGTGGCAGCAGCAAAGACAACCCCGTAAAGGATGCGCCGGCCGTCCAGGCCCATCATAGCATCTCACTACTCGATTGTTTCGACGCCGCCGCTATTTTTTGCCCATCGGCGACGGACGCCGACGTTCGGCGGGAGAGACTAGTGCTCGAACGGACCGCTAGAGCGCGCGCGCCGAGCCGGCTGTCGGCCGCCATTGGTAGCGGGGCGGAGCCGCGAGCTGACAGATCATTCATCTGAACACCCCACTCTGCCCCCTTCGAGCGGCGTGATTGACAGTTGGCAGACGACTGCGGAACGCGTAGCACCACCGCACGCGGTACATCGGAAAAACGACACCTCAACGAGAAAAATATCCATGATCGGGCCGTCTTCGAGGACATCCATCGATACGTCGGTGTGACAGTGAAGTGAGACGAAAGAGTGCTCTGGATAGTGAAAGTGCGCGAGAGTGACACATCGGCCACCCTAAAGTGCGGGCAGAGTGCTGTACATGGCTCAGCCACGGGTACGAACGTAATCTAGGAGGCGACGCTTTGGATACGGCACTTTCGTTCATCAGTCAGCACCACGTTCAGAGGACCATAATTCATCCGGCAAATTAATGGAGTCTTCCACGATCATCAATCATAACCACTACCCGACGCATAAATCATAGCGCATTTTATAAACCGTACGGCATGCCCCTAAATTCAAATGGCATACCTCTAAACTCAAGTAGCGCGTTTTTTAACCCGAACGGCATACCTCTAAACTCAAATAGCGCGTTTTATAACCCGAACGACGTATCCCTAAACTCAAATAAACGGGATATAACGCGATTTCCGTATAAATAACGCCGATAAATAATAAATCTGTTTCAGGCGCGGTTCTAAGATAAAGCAGAGATTTCCACTGAAATTACAAAAACGTATCAATAGTTCACCAATGAAAGTAATTATTTAGCGGGCCTTTTGAAAACAATTGATAACAAATGAAATAACTACATACATGGTTGAAGTTCTTATCACTTTCCACAATAAGTCCGCGAGGCTATGTGTGTAACTATTATAATAAAGTCACAATAAACGCTAGAGATACAGGTATAATCGGAAGATGGTGACATTTGTATTCAGAGATCATACAGAAACGGGAAATATCCGATTTTTTGCATGTTCGTTTGTAATGGACCAACTAAACTGTTACACTTTAACGATTTCAAAATTTCTTTCACTTATGGGAAGCTACATTATCGAAATGTCATATAAATAAGGAATATCCGCGGGTCACAATATACGCTTTTACTTCAAATTAGTCAATTGTATCGCTGATGGAATCAAAAGATGGAAAGGCACTCCTTTAATAGTATATTGATCTGTATCCGAATAAATAGTTCCACAATGACGTACTTCTCTTCAATTGATTTGAGTTAGACGTTTGGTTGGGATAAAAATGCCAGGAGTATAACAAAGACTATTCAGTGATTTACGGGGGTAAATTATTTCTGTATTCGACGAGGACCAAGTTGCTGGTAAAAGCTTTCGTCTATGGAAAACATCTGTATAACAGATTCAGTGATAATGAAACTCAGACAGTAGCAAGTTGAAGTACCTGAATTTGTTCAAACTTTTGAGCCGGGAACTTGACCTATGTTTCTCTAAGTTGGGCTTCTTCTTCAAGTGCGTAGCTACACCAAGATGGGTATACAAGGAAAAAATATTATTCCTCGGGTAGAGGAAATCTACATTTGGTTTCACTAGTTCTGGTTTCTTTAGGCTACAGGTTTGATTTTCTTTCAGAAGCTGAGATAAATTTTAAGAATTTGGCAACGTAACTTAGTTTCTTTGATTTTATCAAAACAAACAATGGCACAAACTCTAGTGAAGCAAAGAATATAATTCCAAGACCAGTCCCTCCGTCTTTTTTGCATACAAAAATTCAAAAAATTTCGTGGGATGCACGTGCTCCAGATTTATGTCACCCTGAATTGTACCCGTGCGAAACCAGGGTGTATTTTTCACGGAGCGACGGCCATTGACAAGGCCTTCGACCTTATTTATATTACCAGCGGATAGATATAATGCCGGGTTCATCAAGATGCGTCGTCCGACGCTGATCGTACTTTGCGTGCATACGCAAGTAGTTTTGTCGTTATTATGAAAACGTTTGCGTCCGTATTCTAATTCGGCTGTAATGAGAATTCAGGTGATGTGTAGCACGGGAATAGATTTGAATAGGTCTTGGCGCAATGGGGGTTTATAAAACATTCGATCCGAGGAAAGATAGTTCAACACGAGACATAGTAGAGCACTCTTAGAAAGATATATCTAGGAGCGATTAACATACGCCACAGAGCACCCTGGAACGTTTTGTAAACCGAGTCATATCAGACACAAATTCACACTCTCATGGAAAACCAACTACTATTCGGCTACTGAACCGTCTCAGACATTACGATCTGTCAAAAATGCATTTTTTAGGACAACTTAGAAATTTTGATATAACCAATACAGTCCGATTGATTATCTGATTCATCTCATCCTTTCATTCATCTGTCGATGAATATTCAAAGCCAATTTTAGGGGTTACTATATAATCGTTAGTCGTTAAGACCTACTTCAAGTAAAGCCATGTAATCTAGAGTTACTTATAGCAGAATGAATAGAAGCGTTCAGATTTTTTTTATTAATGGAACTGTTTTTCCCACATTCAGATCCAAAATCAATTTCCAAACAAGTATGTTGATACAGAGTACTTTCTATTCTGATGAAGATCTTAGAAACGAAAAACGGTTTCAGAATACTGGCATAGCGTCGAAATTGGTCATTTCACCGTAACAAAAATGAAAATAATTTTCCAGAAGAGGCAACATTTACGTAGTTGATTTTTCGGAAATAAAAACACCAATCACTCAGGCAGCGCGTTCTTTAACCCGAAGGGCATACCTCTAAACTCAAAAAGCGCGTTTTTAAACCGAACGGCGTATCTCCAAACTCGAATAAACGGCATAGCATCGAAAATGAAAATAATTTTCCAGAAGAGGCAACATTTACGCAGTTGATTTTGCAGAAATAAAAACACTATCCGCTTTTCGAAAATTTGTCGTTAATTGCTAACGCAATAAATATACAAAAAAATTGCTTCAAGTAATTTTCACTGACAACGACTAAAAGAAAGAGGTCTGCAACAATGAAGGCAACACATACTAAAATCCATACTCTCATGAACTGATACAAACAAAGATATCCCATGAATTTGACAAAGAAATTATTGTAGCTAAAACTTCAATACTTGTTCTGCTAAATTTACGACTGTTTTTCTCTAAAATTATTCCTGAATGCGCAATGAACGGTGGCATTGGACCCCAACTAATTTAAAATAAATAACAGGCTTTTATCAAATAGAAAAACCCATATCGTTCACCATAATTAGCGAGTATCGAGTTTGATATTACTAAAATAATTGAATTAAGGCATTTTACTTCATGTTTGTTTACGAATAGTGACGTGCGCGATAAAACTTTTTATAATGCCTTACAAGTTATTGCTCCTAATAGATTTTTAATGGTACAATTAACACGAACACTGTAAATAACAAATTAAACAAGGATTTAATGTCGAAATTATGTCATTCGCCAAACAAAGTATTTCAACAGAATATTACATGGAATTGGAAATAACCACAATAGCTAGTCTGAATGGAAAATGAGCATTTGAGTATCCGCATTGAATTCAAAAGAACGGATTGGTGAAAATTCTTGATACACTGTTTTTTTCGCAACCTGATCGGAAAACTCTGATCTAACGCTTTTATAACAGCGGCAAAACCCCGTCTCAGTGATCATGAAGTCACGGATCGGTGAAAATTTTTGCTATACTGTTTTTCTTCCTCAACATGGCTGAGAAAAAATCTGGCCCAACACTGATAACAGCGTCAAGACCCCCGTCTGTGCAATTCAAATAAATCATTAGGCCATAAGTGTGTACTGCCTCTTGAGTAAGAGTTGCTAATGGATCGAGAAAGATAATTGTAGATTCGATTAGTCAATAGCATCAATTAAACCCGAGTTTCTACGGCTGATCGGGCAAGACTTATATTCGACCCGTAATTACGGTTTGGCACTCAACGCATTCTTTTAATTTTCTCTTAAAACCGATGATCCAGCACTTTGCTGGACCGAAAGATATCCTACCTGATTATATGCAGTAAAATGCCGTTCGAAAAAAGCCAGTCACCGTGATTCTGGATTATCATCGAGGAATGCCGTGAAGAATCCGAGTCGACAAAGAAGTTGTCGAGGCCAAGTCGGTTGATGCGAGTTTGTCTTCTACCGTCGCTTGCTTCGATGTTGTTTGTTGTAGCGACGCTTGCTGGGATATAAAAGTGAATAAGAGAAGATTCTTCGGAACGACACACGGGAACTTCTATATCGGTGAACAACTCAATCTGTTAATAACCTCACCGTTCAATGATTCGTTTTTTCTCTCGATTTCTTTTTTATTAGATTTTGAAAATATACCCCAGTTCTGAACGATATTCGAGATCATTAGTTACGTTGAATGACTTACTCTAGACTTAACCTAAACTGTCAATGGTGTGCTTTTTTCTACCGAAGAGAATTTTTATTCTCTTGAGATTTTTTAGAATAGGTATCGCCTAGTTTGATCAGGTCATCTCTCAATAGGAAGTAACAATTTTTTATAATCATTTTAAAATTTTATCTAAAAGAAAGGTATACCGAAGCGAATATATTTCAGAAGAATTGACAGTTAAATCAAGTTATAATTTTGGGATCCGTTATAAACTTATAGTTATCATAATAAAGTGAAATCTTAAAACAAAATAAGACCGAAATTATTTTTATAGGAATGTTATTGGACGGTAAATATATCTTGCAGTTTTTGAAAATGTCCCTGAAATGTAGAAATTAAGTGAATTGACAATTAGTATGATAAAAATATTGTGTTTGTTGACAGTGAATAACAATTTTTTTCATTAATATTTCAAATTACATATCTCGATTCGTTAACATCATTCATTTTGGTTTATTTCCATCCAAATGAACAACGCTGCATTGAAGTGAAATTATTTAAAGAAGATCAACAATTTGATTGTAAAAAATCAGATTCATCAAGAAGATTGAACAATTGTTCTGATATTTCAATAATTTATCAACAACAAAAAATGAAGCTATATTTTCATCACCATATAATACAAATAAAACCATTATTCATAATTTATTTTTAGGTTAGTTTCGACCTAGGCATTGAGAATCGTCCACAAGATTAACCAAATAGCTTTCTACATATGCTTCTCTGAACTTCCAGAAATACAAAAATATATCGATTTTACATTCAAATCAAAATATTCTAATATTCTTTTTTTTTTCTTCGCCATTCTTTGTTGGAATATTTCAGTACACAGAGTTAGGGTCTACTATTATTATTATGCCTCATTTCTTGAAATAGTTAATACGAAACATTATCTTCAGGTTATTTCTTTAGGTATCAATTACATTTATCATCAAGTTCAAATATTTCTCTGTCAGGTATTGTAACATATAAAGTCAAAATCAAAAACTACAGTTGGTATCACTGTACGTGAAATTCTGAACTAAGTGATGGCAATGGATTGTTGAATAATGAAAATGAAAAATTATGCGACGGATACTTACGAATGTTTGAAATTAAATTGGTTAAACCGTCAAATTTTGCTGAAAAGTCAAAATTATTCATGATGATTCATTTTGATCGATGACATCGAATATAGTTGTCTATAATCGCTGTAAAACTTCGTGAAAGTTGGCTAGCTTCAAAGTTTTTCATCGTTTTTATATATCAAAAGAAATAACCATTCATGAATTGATTTTAAAAAGGGTCAGTGCTACTTAAAAAAAGCGTCAGCATTCATTTTTCGAAAAAAACAGCTCAAATTTTCATCCATCTTTATTCATTGCTGCTGTTCCGTTTTCCCACTACGTGGCTCCAAAAGTAGAATCGGAACCAGGAAACAAGCGGAAAAGTCGTGTAAACTGCGGGAAAACGGGGAAAATTCGTCTCGAGCCGTCGGACCCCAACCTAATTGCCGCGTAGCAGCAAAAAGGCCCCTAAACGGAGTAGAATCGTACGAATACTATCAAAGTGAAATCGAAATTTAAATCAAATCAGCTTATACGAGTTTATAGCTTCGAATAGAGAGTTTTTTGGAGTTTTTCTGAAAGATACATTTACACTATACATAGAGCAACGAAAAAATTGACTGAAAAGCACTTTACTCATATTATTCATTCTGTGGTGAAGTTATATTTCATTCCATTTTCCAATTCTGATATCTTGCAATTTTAATTTTACAGCATGCGGAATGTTAGACAGAACCATTTTCATTTTGAGGTTAAATTTTTCAATTACGAAATGTAAGCTTCTCACTGTGAAATTTGTGAGGTCCACACACAGTTTACTACTTGTGAAAACAACTACTTGTGTAGTATGAAAGAATTAAAACCGTAGAAACTTTTGAATCAACGACATTTAGCTGTGAAATGTTTGAAATTCTAAAAACTACAGAAGACTTACGTTTGTATAGCTGTTTCTCATCGATGGACCGAATACAAGCTTTAAAATAAACAGTAGTTTTCTCTGATTTACTATTTTGTGCTCGCATTTCACTGTAGAACGAAAGAATGCTTTGTTGAAGTATTTTTTATTGAAAACGCATGTGAGATCTTTTGTTACCCTAACTGTAGAAAGCATCATCAACCATCCCATGACTTTTTTTGCTTAAAACTAACACGCAATACTTTCAATACCAGTCTGAGGTCGCCCTAGTCGAAATCCTTCCTCTATATGGAAATCAAGATTCAAATTGCACGCTCATAAAATTTTACTGGCAGACGGTTAAAGAGACGTTTTGAAATCATTCCCGAGCCCTCAAAATAAAAAAAGACCACCATATAACACAGTCTGTTTAGTACTCCATGAAATTTAACGACGACAACCATTCCATTCCAACAAGTTCCTGGTTTAGAGCCACTAAAATCGAGACTAAAAAGTGAAATAACCTCCATACACTGCTCACGTCGCGGGTAAATACTTCATCATTGGCTGAATAGGAGCATTGTGCACACTGTTGCCAAAACAATATAGGTAGTTGTTTTGCGAGAGGGTTTACGTCAACAATCATAACCTTAAAACGGTGCTCTGTGCACGAGAAATCGAACTGTCCGATGAAACAACCAACAAAAATAAAGTAATAGATGAAATGATCATGTTACGTTTTGTTGGCAACACAGATTGTGGGTTGAGAAATTTGAAATGTGGTACACGTTTCAATTTTCACGAAGGAAAATCCACCCTCATTTCTATCGTGAGTTAATAAAAAGTAAATTTAAAGGCAATAAAAGTAGAGAACTTTTTCGGTTAGAAGTTTGGGAAGATGCTTCCCTACCTTCAAAGAAGTTTCATAAAACATTTCCGGGGAATACAAAAATAATTGATTCTTTTGATAAAATTTCACAGTGAATTACACCATTCTATCGTATTTCAGTGGGTTGAATTGAAGGACGTTACAAAATAAATAAAAAAAGAAGATGACTGTTTATGTTTCGATAAATAGTATAGATCTATCCATCTATGATATTTCAATTAAATTCTTCTAGAATTTATGAGTTTTTCATACTAGAATCATATAATTGTTGATGTGATCCATACTGAATATATTCTAAGAAAGTAAGCATTCATTTTAGATATTGAAACAGAAAAGTCATCAATATTTTTAGTTCCAATAGATGCTTGATGGAAAAACCATAAAAATTCAACTGCAGAGTCGATTAAATCCATTATCACTAGTGGTTAAAGTCTAAAAAGATAAACTGAAACTTGTACGATATCTAGTAGAAATAATGATAATCCTCTAATCCCCAGCTTCGATAAGCGCCGATCAAGAAAAATAAGATAAGATCTCCGCCACAATCACCTTTCTTTCACCTGTTTAGTAATTTTTCCAATGTATTTTTTACGAGAATAATTTGTTCGAATATACCGTCCCGGCTTCCTAATCTTTGAAATGTTGCGCAAACGGAATTGACGAATTATCGATGAGCCTTTTATGAGGCATTTATCATAAAAACCAAATTTCTAAAGTTGCAATAAACTTGATACATGAGAGCTTGACTACCGTTTTTATTACACTTTTATCTTTAATGCGGACATTTATTTTTAATTCTTTAAGCTGTTATTTATTACCTGACGATTTAGGATATTCATTTGAAACAATTACATGGAGGTGCCTAATTTCACAAATTAACACTTAATAATTGCCCAGCAGAAATAAGCATGCACCTAAAAAAAAACCGGACAAAAATTTCACTATAAATCACACCGAATACAAAAATTGGTTGTAATATAATTAGTATTATTCTAACGCTAGTAGCGGTTTATCTACGCGTTTTTCTGCAACTGCTGACGAGGTTATAAAAAACGGCATGTCAATTCAGCACTCTCAATTTGCCGCTTCCAGTGATTTTATTTATTACTGTTGGACAGCATGTAAATGTCCAGCCGTGTAATCGGTTAAATGCTTTTTTGTCCGGTTTATCCAGTTGGAAATTTATTTTCTTGTGGTGTATGACTCCATATAAAAAATATTTCTCTAAATAACTTTGTTCAATGGGTATTTTTGAGATCAAAATGTACGCATACCAAAATATTTCCTTAACAAATGGGTGCGAAATTTGAATCTGCAACATATTTTCAAATCATTACCGATCAGCAACATTTAAAAGCGTATCAAGTCTGCCGAAAAAATTTATTATTATGGTACGACAGGCAGAAGTAATCCCGTGGTCACAACATAAATGTTCCAGTTTTTTTTCCGTATCACTTTGTGTTTGCTTCTTCATTTGGGGTTAAAACAAAATCGCGATTAGTGAGTGGTCCTGTGGTTTCTGCGTCAAGATAAATTGTGCAGTGCCGTATTCAAAGTGTCTTCCACGATGGACTTTGCACCAAAATTCTCATATGAATCATTTTTAGGTGTAACTTATAGCATAAGGCCGTTACCTAGTCATCAAAATTCTCATCATGGATGTTCTTCAGAAAAACGTAAATATATACATGTTTCATATAATAGATATTAGTGTTGTCAGTAATATAACCTGAATTTATTATTAAGATGGAAATAAACTATTAATAATGATTTTTTCAAACCAATCACGGTAGTTTTTCTAGAATTTTAGAACACAGAAAAGATTATGTTGATTATTTCTAATACTTTCACGCATGAGTTTTTTTCAATCGTGTAATATTTGTATATTTTTTTAAAACAATTCGTTTTCAATGAATATTTTTCATTATGATCATACTTAAATACACGCCGGTGGAATAATGTACTAAATAAGCCTTAGTAGTTTTCAACAAATCTCTGTTAAGCTAGTAAAACCACTTTGGAATTCAAAATAATTTTCAGGCCATAATTTGGGGCTAATTTCAGCCTCCTGTTGCCTCAATTTGTAGGGCTAGTGAGCTCAATTTCACAAAATCCATCAAAAAAATAAATTACATGTATAAATTCAAAATTTGAGGAGTGTGAAAACTCTGCTTCCAAACAATTCATCAGTATACTTTGCTAGAGATTACTGGATCAAAATGAGTTTCAAACATTAACTAAAACACAATTTCTGACGAAAAAGATCAGTCATTCAAGAAAAGTTTGTTAAAATCAGAGCAGGTTATCATTATTCAATAAATCAATTTATTTTCGAAATTCCAGTAACATGGAAAGATCAATAAACCAGCTGAAGCAGCCTATCAAACAAAATATTGAAGAGAAAGTTATTGCGTTGTTTATTTCAGTGAAATTCAACTATTTGTGTGAGAAAATATCACACAAACATAGCAATCCGTCATGAAAATGACGAAAACATCCGCGACGGATACTTGAAATTGAAATAAAATCGCCAGTCACGAAAATATAACACATTTATTAGCTTTTGATATGAAATGATTTTATTCTTGAGTTGATGTTTCCAAACTATCAATCAAAGAGTTTCAGAGTTGTCAGAAACTTTGACTATTTGAAATTTTGCATGTGTATGTTCAAAAATATTATTCATCTTGACCCAAATACTAAAAATGTTCAGAGTATCACTCGATAAAATCGAATGTTTGCATTCACGATTGGATTTGTAAGTAATTGATGAAACATGAAATGGGTTTGCAAATCTTTCTAATGCTTGAGTGTAGAATAAATGGGTTTTCGATTTGCAGTTGCTACAACATTGTTTTCTGTATGAGTGACGGTATCAAAAACAATATCAGCGATATTCACGTGAATCATTATTATTGTTGTGCTGAACAGGTGATGTTGTTGTTCAAATGGGAGTGTTGCAAGAATTATCAAAGTTGATAAGTTTTTTTTTTGTATTTGAAGAATAATTTCCCAAAACTTCTCAACGTCAACCTTTTTCTTTGAAGATAATTTCTGTAGCGGTAGCAGACCACGTATTTCAAAATTAAAAGTAAACATCAGTAGATACATTTATTATACACCATAAAATGTTTTATTACTTAATGATCGAATAAAATAATTATAACACCTCCAGTGAAATCATTCAAATCCCATTCATCGTATTGTGTTAAAAATTCAATAATTGGATTTGAATAAAAAATCATACTTTTGTACAAACAACATACAAAATTCCACCTGTTTGTTTTAGAATCAGGATGGATTTAATGAACTGTATCATACATATTCATTTTTTTTTAATCTTGGACCAAATTAATTAATATTTATAGTTTCTCACAATTCTAGTTTCTCACAAACTGCGTAGATATAAAATCTGGTTGAGATTCTAATTTATTGAAAATGGCTTGGAATTCAGAATAAACTAAATGCTTATGTTAATCTTCTTTGTATTCAATAAAATATGCCGTTTGCTTGACGCAGGTGAATATTTTATATGTTTGATATTTCAAAACAGCGGAATGGATAAATTCAAGCACAAAAGAAAGTTATATGGCCTTACAGCGTGGGCTACAAAATATTTCAGGTGCCAAAGGAAAAGGTGTGACGTTTGAAACCGTAGATTCAATAAATTTGGATGAATACCTTTACGTTTTCTTGGTACTTTCTAGACAGTGGTATTATCGAACTCAAAATTGAAAATAAAAAACTTTTCACTTGTTGTGTGAAGTGAAATCAAGCTCTAATTACCATTTGGACTGAAAAACTCAGCGGTCATTACTTTTTTACACCTGAACAAAAATTAAGCGCGTCGAATGTTGTACACACTAGTCGTTAATTTAATTGTTAAAGTCATTTGTTTTATCGTCCATAAATTACTCGTGGTAGCACTAAATAACGTATCGCAAATATTAGTATTTATTTTCACTTCGATAGTTGAACTTCTTTTAAGTCAAAAAATATCCAACAGCAACTTGAGAATTTCGCACAAATTTTGTGTTCAACAGAATAAAAACATTTATTTCAAAATAATGATTTAAAACATTTTTATTTTATGTTTTTTATGTATTTTTATTTTCAAAAACAATACCATATATATTTATTCATATGTATGTTGAATTATTGAAACTATCATTTGTTGATCCACATATGTTATTTGAATTTGAAAAATCTTTAATGCAAACTCTATTTCAAATTAATCAAGTTATATTTCTACTCGCATTTCTGTAATAAAACATATTCACAAATTCCTAATATTGATTTATATGCTCTGATATAGTCAATCGATAGGTTAACGGTCTAATAAAAAAGTACATACTGTACATTGTACATACTTACAATCTAACTGCAGAATACAAAAATTACTATGATTTTTATATGAATATTCATTTGATATTTTATATTTTGAGTGAATCCCTAATATACCATTTTAATATATGTTAGTACATTTAAATATATTCGGGAAAGAAAATTTTTGGCTTTCTATTACTCCATCTTGTTACCATTCATTTAAAGTAGAACTCATGTGAATGATATCTGATTTTATTCCATAACGAATGTTTGGACTACAAACTGAGTAGAGAAGTGTATCATCTGTAAAATTCAGTGTTCATATAAAAGTATTTGTTTCGAATGATTTTTTTTCTTTCGTGTAATTCAATGTTTATATGAAAGTAGCTGTTTCAGGAGGGCTTTAAAATTGATTACTTCCTTCCTTTCTTTGGAAGATTCCCACATTTTTTTGTATCAAGATGGAGTAGTAGAAAGCCAAAAACTTTCTTTCCCAAAAATTAATTAATCACTCCTAAAAATATAACCCCTTCAATTCATTTAAATATAATCTTGATATCCTCAAAAAATATGGAAACTCCAGAAAATTGCTGTTTTATGCACTTCAGTAAACTGCATTGTACTTGAAAATCCAAATTTTTGGAGGCTAATTTACTTACAAATATAAAAATGATAATTTAAACAAAGAAACAAAGTGGAGGAACAAAGAACAAAGGGGAAAATGTGATATTTATTTAAAGAAGAAACTGAGATTTATATGGTAACTGAAATAAATAATTTGTTCGATAATAATTATTTGTAGGTTATATATTTCCCGTGCTTGGAATCGCATTTAAAGGCAAGACCTCGTTTATCCTCAGCTCGCCCAAGTTTCAATTTCGTGTTTGTAGGGGAGCGTTACGAAATAACAGATTTTGAAGGATTTTCAACGGAATCATGTTTTTGCGATCTGGTCAAAAAATTTTGGAAATTTTCACGCTTTTTCCAAAATCACAATATGATTTGAGTATCATCTGGTTTTCCAAAAAATAACACTGTATTAGAACTGGTTTATCGCAGGAATTTCTGGAATAGTTTAGCTTTTGATATATTCCCGTTTAATTAGTTTGGAACTGACTCACTACGGTGTATTGAGAATAATAATTATGTATCATATATCACAGTTCACTTGACGACAGAGTTTAGAATTATCCACACGCCTGGCAAAATTCTCATTCGCTTCTACCGGCTCATACTTGCTCTCTAACATGATTAAGCGACATCATTTCTTATTCTAATTATTCATCGGAAATTATCAACAATTTGTTTGAAAATTAACGATGAGAAAGTCCGGCATATCTTTCGAATCGAAAATAAAACCTTTCGAGAATGTGAAGTTCACCAGGGCTAGAACATGGAAACACGATAAATGAGTTGCTTTGAATTTTTGGACGCTATGCGTACTTTTTTATATATGCGTAACACAAAAACGTTGAATATTCATGCATTAAAAACCAAAACAGCAGAGTGAAGTTAACGTGAATAAATGGAAAACACGATTCATATTCATATTAACTAAAATAGAAATGGTAATTACGAGGTAGTTATTAGCCATGTTTCGTGTTCCCATTTATAGGAATAGAATGGAGATAACAAGATATTTACATCATTATTGGCTCTAAAAATGAAAAACAAGTATAATAAATGAAAAATTCATTGATTGGAACCATTTTCAATACAGGTTAATACTTGAGGGATCATTATCGGTTTTTCATTGATTGTTTTCATGTTTCATAGTAAGTTTTTATAATTACTCAGAAATTTTATAGGAAACAAAAACTACTTGATATTACTCTACCTATATCAAATTTCAATAATATCATTCTGGTTCCTGATGAGTTTTCAAAATAACTCAAAAATTTAACGTTAGTTGGTCAAAGCAAACAATTGCAAATCAATATTGTGTGTTATTCCATAATAAACTTTTATAATTACTCAAAAATTTCAAATTGACTGATCATAGCAAACAAAAATAAAGCAATAGTTGAAACTGATGAAAATTCAAATCAAACTCAACACTAGCTACATATCTCTGGAAAAAATCTATTGAAATGAAAAATAAGTAATATAAACCATTTTCGGTAATAAATAATATAACATGAAAACTTTCAATAAACTTTTTGTGGATTGCTTTCAGATTTTGAAACAAATATTTGAAATTATTCGATATCACTTGACAAAAACTCGAATTTAATTAAATAATAGTAACAGGCCTCTACAAATACAGTTTAAAAAAGATTTGTTGATAAAAACCTTTATCATTCAGAGACAAAAAAATCTATCAAAAAATGGAAATATTATTTTCTTTTCGAAATAGTCCTCATTTATCTCTTATCTGAAAGAAGTGTTGGAAAAATAAACTCGTTAACATACTAAATAAACTACATATTACAAAAACAAATCAATTTTATGCTATTTTCAGGTTTTGTGAAAAGCTGTTGTCGTCACTTAAAAAAATTTGATATTCACCAGTCACATCAAACAAAAAACTGGTTGTTATCTGATAAAAGCTTGAACCAAAGTCAATATTGTTAATAATAACAGATCTCTCAAAAAAGCAACAGAAATAAAAAAGGAAATATAAAAATATTATAATTGATATAAGCCTGTGGTATTATTATTTATTGTAAAACGTGACTGGCAACTACCAGATTCGGAAAATGTGATATATGGATTATCTAATTATTCTTTTTTTGAAATAATCTATATCTTGGACCACAGTAAAGCATTTGATTCATTAGACCACGATATTCTGTGTAGGAAAATTTCATTTCTCGGATTTAGTGAGGGGACTGTAGACCTATTGAAAAGTTACCTCAGAAATCGGACTCAGTCAATATGATTGGATGGAAAATGTTCTAGTGCTTTACCTGTTGACTATGGAGTACCTCAGGGCTCTATTCTTGACCCCATTTTGTTCTCTCTATACATATCTGACTTCCATAAAATAATTGATCATCGCACAGTTCGTCATTATGCAGATGACACTCACTTATATAATCGATTTCCTCCAAGGGATCTATCTATAGCCTATAACCTGAAATTGAATTCTAAAAACTCTCAGCTTATACTTTTTGGCTGGTTGGTTACCGATTGCTAAAATCTGGCAGTTCCAACTACTCGTCCATACATATGAATTCCCCATTTACAAAAAGCCAAATTATATTTATGGAAGACAAACTTTCAAATCTCAGAATAATTTGAGGACACAAAACCGTCACACTTTTATTATTCCAAAACATCGACAGCCTGCTTTTCTCGTTGTTTTATTTACAACTCTATCAAACAATATAACGCTCAGCCCAGTGAATTCAGACACTACTCCAAATATAATTTCAAGAAAAAGTTGATAACATATCTAAAGTCTTCTGGATAGATAATATATTCATGTTATGCCTTGCTCATATGGTTTTCCCTTTGTCTCACTTTTGTGTATGTTTTGCTATTTTGTGTTTTTCTAAGTTTCACAAAGATTTATGTATACTAGGTGTATATATACAATGTATACTAGGTAATTATTTTTATATTTCTGTGCTATATTTCTATGCTATTCTCTAGGTTAAGTTGTAAAACAGCCTTGGCTGAACTTTGCCCTTTCATTGATTTTTGTATCTACTTCTTCTTTATAAACAATTTATGTCAAAGAATAAAGCTCATTTATCATTATTATTACTATTTGGAAACTACTTACTGCTCTACTGAATAACATAGGTACTCAAAGAAAATGAAGGTCCATTTTAGGTTTGGCAATAAAAACAGCAAATCGAATCTGTTAAAAAAAACCTATTTCACCGTTAACCAGCTGTCGCACCCCTCTGAACGACAACCCTCAAAAGTCGAAACTTGTGCAAGCCAAGTATTAACGAGGTCTTACCTTTTAACGTTTGATTCCCAAGAACTCGAAACGAATTCATTCATAAGCCCAAATTGAATCTTTTTTGTGGTAGAAATCTAATTTTTGTATGATTTTTTTTCAGTATGACGATGGCATTCACCCGGGGTACATGGACAGCGCGGCGGGTGGCATGTATGAACCCCACGTGGCTCACAGGCCCAGTTTATCCGGTCTGCACCACTCCCCCCACCTCAACCATGCCATGCATCCGTACCATTCAAACCATGTCAACCCCACCAACCACATTATGGGGGGAGCAGTACCTGATGTTGGAAAACGAGAAAAGGACGCCATCTACGGGTGAGAAACAGTATTATCATTAACCGATAGATAGTAACGGGTGTCCTGTTTGGGCAACGTACCGCGCGCTTGGCAATGTGGTGGAAAAATTTGAGTACGCTGCTTCAGTTAACGATCAACCAACACCCTTACGTCGACGAAACGCGAGATCTGCCAAAACCATCGGCGTTGTCTGCGAGAGTGTGCAGGAGAATCGGAGGCAATCGAATTCGCGTCACAAGAACTGGGCCTTTCGCAGACCACAACCAGGCGGCCCATTTCTAAATAAAACCTTTTGACCCATGCTGAGATGTATTTGAACAAAAGGGTGTATTGATTTTTGGGAAAGAAAATTTTTGGCTTTCTACTACTCCATCTGATACAAAAAAATGGATGAGAGAATCTTCCAAAGAAAGGAAGGAAGTAATATTGATATTGATAAGTGTATTGATATTTCCCTAACCTAACCTAACCTATTTTCCTCTATATAAATAAATAACAAAACAACTGTTTTTTTATGTAGCTTGTGGAGGTGCTATTGAACTATAATTTATATTTTGCCTTAATTGTTGATTTATTAAGATAATTTTCCTTTTTTAAATTAGAATATCTAGGTACGTATAAATTATTTCAACTTGATATAGGCGCTGTTGCCAATATGTGAATTAGAAACAAATCTTTTTAAAAATCAAAACCCAACATTTGAAACATCAATTTGAATACTTTCCGAAGTGAATTTGAAAAACTCATGAATTAAACTCAACTTTATTTTGTTCATACTTGCATTTGTTTTAATAACCCAAATTGAGGAACATTCCCCATTATATATCAAAATAATGTAACAGAATTTCACTAGTTCGGCCTTCCATTGTCTAATATATAAAATGATTTGATATCCCTGAAACAACTAACAGAAGAATTAAAAATAAATAGCTGTAAATAACAATTATATTAAGCAAAACACACAGGAAGATCAACTAATCAGTTTCGACGTGGAAAGCCTTTACACCAACGTTCCGGTCGAAGAAGCACTCCAAATCATACAGAGAAAGCTATCCGAAGACGGAAACCTGAAAGAGCAATAGAAGTAATTATGGAATTACTAGGATGCTGTGTACTGTTATTTCCAACTGAAGGACGAATTCTTTATACAAGATGAGGGACTGCCAATGGGATCGCCACTTTCACCAGTCATAGCCAACATATATATGGAGTGGTTTGAAACTCTGGCCATTGAAGAAGCCCACAAGAAACCTCGAGTCTGGTTGAGATATGTTGACGACACCTTCATAATATGGAACCATGGGAATACTGAACTAGACGCCTTCCTGAAACACATCAACAGCGTGAGACCTTCCATCACTTTCACAATGGAGAAGGAAATCCACAATGAATTGCCATTCTTAGACATTTTGGTGAAGAGGACCGACACTAAGTGGGAAACATCTGTATACCGATAACCCACTCACACGGGACAGTATCTGAACCACGAATCCAACCACCATCAATCGACTAAAAGAGGAATCATCAAGACTCTATTACACCGTGCTTTCGGGTTCTGTAACACGAAGGAAGGTCTCGAGAAGGAACTAGACATTATCAAAAATGATCTTCAACGGAATGGCTAATCCAAAGCGATGGTAGGAAAGATTTTGGATACAAGACAGCAGGAGCCTAGCAAGGAAGAGAAGCCGTCACAACCAGTACTTGCACTTCCCTACATCAGAGAATTATAGGAGAGGATAAGCAGAATTGGTTCCAAGTACAACATCAGAACCTGTTTCAGATCCGGCCTCACGAAAACTAGGCCACCAAACGCGGACTGCGATTCCAAGAATTGCATTTACCGGATACCCTGTGAGTGCGGAAAATCCTATATTGGTGAAACTAAGAAGCCATTGAATGTTCGCATTGCCAAGCACAATAAACACACACAGCGAGGGAAAACCAGCAAATCAGGAATAGCAGACCATGTTTGGACCCATCAACACAACATCGACTGGTCTTAAGCTAAGATCTTGCACAGAGAGGAACATTGGTTTAGGAGAAGATTCAAGGAAACCATACATGTTATCCAACAACGTATTCAGCCAAGCCAGCGTAGAAATACGCAACATATGGAAACCTATCATCAAGCGAAAAATGGCCAACTCCCGCCAAAACGGTTATCTTCCACTGAAACAGTGAAGCGGGAAAAATGGAAAGCGGGGATAAGTGGAAGTACTCGAACGACCCATAAATAGTCATCTCTCGGAGAAATTATTTCAGTCGTCACCCGAAGACGATTGTGGATACCATCAATCGAAACGTTGTGAACTAATTCGGCTTGAAATCTCTTAACTTTTTCATTTTTATCTTTAATTTTATTTTGTATTTCTTTACTTTTAATTGTTGTTCAATTGTTTCATTTTTACTTGTATTTTATGTCACTATCATTTCATTTCAGTTTTTTTTGCTTAATATAATTGTTATTTACAGCTATTTATTTTTAATTCGTCTTTCAGTTATTTCAGGGATTTCAAATCATTTTATATATTAGACAATGGAAGTCCAAACTAGTGAAATTCATCATGAAACATTGTCAATCACCTCCAAACAAATGTAACAGAATTATGGCGCCCTCTCTGCTAGAAAAACAATTTTAAAAATACTAACAATTAATGTTTTCTACAGCCTTTAAGAATTCGTAAACTATTGCAAAAATACATAATTTATTTTATTACTTGTATGTAAGTATGTCCCTTGCATGAATACTGTACTTTCATAATAATTTATGGACCTGTTCCATTTTGTGTATTTTAGAACTTGGGTTCAAAATCATCCCAATGTATGACCATCAGTTCCCCCACACCTATATACTACTGAGATGAATGATATTTGAACTGGCTAACCCACTAAACATTGAAGGTAATCCGGATATACATCCAGTGGGGTCCTATGACTGATGTTTTGTTCTGCATAGCAATAATAATGTGCTACTAAGTGTAATATGACTTGCCATATTCAAGCACAGCTTGGCTACAAATGGGTAATAATGAAACTGAAACTGGAGCTGAATAGGCACGTGAACTAACAAAACTGTCGAATTTGGGACGATACCAACCCACATGAGACCGAAAAGCGTCCAATTCATCTCGAAAAAATCACTGTTTGGTGGGGATTTTGGGCTGGCGACATCATCAATCCATATACCTTTGAGAACGATGTTCGCCAGATCATAAGTGTCAACGACGACCAATCTTTTTGGCCTGACTTGGATGATCTGAACACCAACAACATGTGGTTTCAACAGGATGGCGCTAAAGGTGCCACACAGTTTTTACCACAATGGAAATTCGCCACCGGGATCGTACGATTTGACTTAGTTAGACTTTTTCTTGTTGGGTTTCCTCAAGTCGCAGATGGATACGAATAAGCCACAAAGTACAGCGGTCCTCAAAGCTAACATAACCCATACCATCTGTCAAATTTAGCCTATTTATTCAACAGAGTCATGGAAAATTGGACGTTAAGGATGCGTTTCACGCTTAATGAAATACCCTATACTAGCGGCTTTGGATAATGATTGAAAAGATCTACAAAGACTGACTTCTTGTGCGAAAATTGTGACTGAATCTCTTCTGCACCAACAACGAGGACATACCTACGCATCAGTATTTATTTTATTCAAAAATATCGAATAACTACACCGTTGGTTTTAATCTAGAATTTCCCGTTTTGCACGCGATGTTATCAGCTGCTGAATTCACAATATATTTTAAAATATTACTCATAAATAAAAGCTGATGCACAGTGTCAATGGCAGTTTATTTATGCCAATAATTCATTTTCGTTTTTTTGGAAGTGTTCACCTGAATCTGGGTTCTATATACAAACACTGGTTGGGTGGAATTTATATCAAATATTTATCTTATAACATTAGACACGATACCATAGATGTCAGTCATCAATAACTGTACGATCCAAGGCATTACTTGCCTTGCTTTCTATTCAAAGCAGCAGGATTTTGTAATATTGCTAAAAATGGTCGATACACGTTAAAATCGACGGTAACACTTTGTCTTCACTCAACAGTTCAAAAAACCGCGTAACAGCAAAGAAATTATGAGTGACAGTTCTGCTTCCAGGCATTATCATCTCTAAAAATGAAAAGTGATTATAATGAGTGATAACTTCATTCATAATAACTATTTTTGATGGAATTTGAAATCGAATAAAAAAACATTTTGTGATTACTGCTTGGCAAAACTTGAATCAGCGCTTTATATAATTCAACAATTTGAATCATTTGACCTTCTGCCTAGAACTGATAATTTTACCTTTGTTTATGCATAAACTAATTAAAAATTTAAACATTAAGAAAGACCCTTCACGAATTCATTTAAATAGACTTGTAACATATGAAAATTACCTGAAATTACGTATAAACTGATTACCAGTTTCCACATTATAAAAAATATTCGATGAAGGGGAGTATCCGATTTTATTCATTTATTTCCGAGCATCCCAAAAGATCGAGTTTCAAACCTTCCTCTTTCAAAAGTAACACGTCATAGTCGTAATTCAACTCATGCCATTCTGCCAAAACAAGGTTTGCAAATGTGGAATTGGTCTTCACAAAAGACTATTCATATTCTCTTTTATTCTTTGGAAAAAGTTCTCTCCGTTTGGCCAATATAGAGTTTTTGATAAGAACCAGAAGGTTGTGAACCTTGTAGAAGTAGAGAATCTGGAAAGTATTTCCACAACCACATATTTGCATATCATTTTCTTTCTTAAAAATCGTTATTATCCAGTGAGTCCAATGTTCAAAGAAGACGCACTGGTATTATCATTCGTATATATTTTTACCATTATCACCGTATCAAATTTCCCCATATTCCATACTTTTGAAAATTCATAGATTGATATTGACATCCTGACAGTTGAAAAAAGGACACCTGATACGCACAACATTTACATTCTTTTTCAACATGCGTAGAATTCGTCTGGTAATGATTATATCTTGTCATAGTTCGATAGATAATTACCGCAACGCATTATAATGCAGCGGCCGTAGGTAATGAAACTTATTAATGAGAATGATTAATCGGTGATAAGGAGTCATTTTATAAACGTGATATGCATGTTATGCGTAACGTTGCTCGTGGGGGTATTGGTAGATTCAACATACGAAAGAAGGAGTCTAAAACAACATTAGAACAATTTCACTTATAGTTTCAAAGAAGCTTGTTAGAGAACTACTCATTTGATTTATCTGCGGACAATAGCCTAGAAGGCTATTTCTTGAGCTCACTAAATCTATCCATTTGAGAATTCCAGACTCATAAATAAATATGTTATTTCAAGTTGTGGATTTAGATTCTCAAGTTTCTAAAGTTCGAGTGAGAATTTTATCAATGAAGGGATTTTAGACATTTTCCATGAGTAATATCATTGCTGAACTTAGGTTATAGATAATAGATTAGTTTTAAAGCCGCTTATGAAAGATTCATTGAAAATAAAAATCAAGTTCAATGCTTAAATCATTTTTAAGGCATACCAAATGAGAAAACTTGCAGTTTTATTTGGAGTTCAAATGGTAGTCTTCACTTTAGCACTAAGTCAAGTGATATTACCAAATCAATTTCTGTTTATTGATATTTTGATTTTTCAAGAAGAGTCTTCAACTTAAACATATCACTTGTCGAAAGCCCTATCAAATTAGAGGCAACATGTTATCGATGCACAATTCAATGACTTTGGTGGTCAATTCAATTCCAGATTCGATTTAGACATGGGAATTTCCAGGATTCAGGTGATCGTCAATTTTATTATCTATGAAAAAAATTCACTCGTGATAGATTAATACTGAAAGTGACAGAACTGGTATTTATTGATCATATTGACAAACTGATATAACGGAAATTAACAATTCAAGATGAAGAATCACTCGTATATTCCTTGCTTATAATTATCATGATGAAATTGTGTAGATTGTATATATTTCTAAGGATTCATAGGATATAAATTTTCACTGCGTAATGCGTCTTTAGAAATTATTGAAGATGTCATTAACTAATTCCCATTTTGACCAAAATATCCTCATGAATTTGATTATATCTTCGATTTCTACCTTGTGATATCATTTGAAACTGAAAAACAGTAGAATTGGAGCTAAACACACGACATCGAGACGGACAAATATATTTAAACAACCTTATAGTTGAGCAAAAGATATAACAAATACAAACAGTTCTTTTTTCGGATTATATTTTACTTTAAAATTTGTTTAACTTGGAAAAACTGCTCGCTTTATTTATAGTTCATACAGTGAAGATCAACATATAATGAAAATGCTCTTATAAAACCACGTATGCAACAACATGAAATATTCTCTTGAATCAATGCTCTCTGCAGATTTCCACCAACCTCAGGTTTTTCTTTCCTGACCCTTCATGAGATAGATCAGAGAGTCTCCAGAAATCTTCCGTATCAGAAGAAGTGATCTCAATTCATTTCTGATTTCTGAAGGCTCAGTTAGACACTAAATATATTCCACAACATGTAATGAAATAGTTTTTCTCCCGGCCCCGCCACTGCAAATTGTCCCATTCCACGCTCTACAAAAGACTCGCTTCCTTTCCAAAATCGAGTTAAGCTGAAGCAGCTGACGATCCGTTTATTTTTATGGGGCCGTTCAGATGGTTTCTGAGAGGATACTCTGTGTACAGAGAGATAAACATGTACGCGCCAACTAATTACAAACACCTTTAAATAAACATTGTCTAGAGATGTACAAATATTGAACTTAGCTAGCGGACGCGGAAGCTAAACGCCTATTTGTCACCATCTTGATTTGTTTTAAAAAGACGATGTGGGTTTATTGGAAGAGAACTTAGTGTGGTCAAGGCTGATGATTATTATTATTACCATTATATAATGACATAAATGACGTTAAATTATTACTGCGAGGAGCCAAACGTAAGACGTAAGACTGTTTCAATGCATTTCTATTCCTGAAGTCTCAGGAAAATGGCCGATTTTTGAGTCAGAGTATTTATTGTCATTTCTTTTTATTGCTATTTTTGTTCTTTCATCTCTAATTGCTGTCTGAAAAGTTAGCACGCCACTGGAATCATTAGTTGAGTCTGAATACTTTAGTTCAACATGAATGTAGACAAAAATATGTATTGGAAACAAGGAACCAATTTTGAAAAAAACGGCAGAATTAGTGGAGGTGAAACATTACCGTGTCAAATTTTCGTTGAATCGCTCCGTATATATTTCCCCAATTATCTATGGTGGAAATTTCGTTTTGGACGTTAAACACCCTTCTATATTGACGCAACCGTCATAAAAACGATATAAAAATCAAGATGATAGTCCATAAACTTGATGGCAGATAACCGAGCGACATTGATTTTCCTCAACCATGTCCGACTCGTCTGATTTCTCGGATTCTCAGAAAAGTAGCACTCCTGCATAATTTTTGGTTACAAAATCCAAGAACAGTTTACCATTCCTAATATTTCTGTACGGAGGTAATAAAAAAGATATAAAATCGAGAACTAGGTAATAAATTTTATGACATGGTACAGAATGTTTTATACTCATCCTAATGGTGTTCTTCAAATTCTTGACTTTCGAAGATCGCTATCAGTATTTTCATCATGTAAATGACATAACGTTAACAGTTTGTGGATTATCGTTATCTTTCATTAATTGGTCAATAAAGTGGCTTGAATCATGAGAATATACATTTTCAGGATGTTATTTACATTCCGTAGCTGGTATCGATGATTCATGCGGTAAGCTATGACGACTGAGAAGAAAGTATATTGGTCAGACTCAACGACTATTTGAAACTACTGTCAAATATCATTCTACTATTTGGAATCCTAAAAAATGATTTTTTGGTACCACATTACCCATTACTCATTTGCTCCCCATACATTTCATGGGTTCAGGAATATATATTATTCATAGGAAAATTCAAAAGTCCTAGAGAAATAATTTGTGGAAAGTCAATAATAAATAAATCAATGGACTCATGCTTTCAACTATCACTCGATTTGTGAATGAAAAAATCTCTTGAGGTGTATAAGTCCTTTTATACACATACACTATATATTCATTAGTTTTGCAAGAAGAGCTACTTCACGGCCTTCAAACTAGGAAAATAGTGATACTGACAATACAAGTTCCTTCTCAAAAGACCTGAGACCAGTATACATAAAAATTATATTATACAAAACGGACTGCAAGACGTTAGGTATCAATTTCAGTAAGACACATTGAATTGAACCACAGCTTAAAGATTTACAATCTGACTGAAAGATGTTTGTGTTTGAGAAAAAAATTATACACATCCTTTCACACATCTACACCAGAACCGAATTATAATAATCGGATATACAACTTCAGGTGTGTCCTAAGGTTTGAACCTAGGCCCTTTCCTATTTAGTATTTACCTTAACGATATTTTCTGTCGTATTTCAATATCTGTGAGCTAGTAATATCACTGACCTTACGTGTATCTAAAAGTAAAATAGATTTCAGATTATTTTCTCATTCAGAATGAGTGGGAAAAGTATATGAATACTGACGTCTCTAGGAACTGATAGCTATTCACTTTTATAACCTTGATTATATGTTTTTCTATGTCTAAGATGAAACCATTTTCATTTTCTACAAATACCTACTCTTATTGTGATTCAATTCGATTCTAATTCAGAATAAAATAATGCATCTTCCCGACTCAAAAACAGTGTTATTTTGGACCAGTTGATTCAATTCGTTTGAAAAGAGAAAAAACACTGCGTAAATTCCTCACGTTCATCATTTCATAGTCTATAATTTTCAATGACTCTTTGTGAATACACGTAATAGTAAGAAACATTCCTGCCAACTTTGATGAGCTATCAACTTCCCCATTAACACACAGAGAAAACAATATTTTTAACAGTGATATACCCAAGTGGCTACAGTATCAAAATAAAAAATAATTTTTCTACGAGATATGAAACAATGCTTTGGTAAATGGCATATTATGAAGGGCCCAGAACCCATCCTTGTTGAACACCTTCATCAAGTAGTGAGTCTTTGTGATTAATCAATGCCTCTAATCCAGGAAACAATTGAACATGTGTAACTGGCAAAATCATTTGGTGAATTGAAATTAAATCAGCAAACCTCAACCCAAGAATCAACATACCGTATTGCTAACAGCTTGTGACATAACGTTCGAACAGACCTATGAAATAAATCATCAACTACACATTAACTGCTCTGTATCAGACATTAAGGATAAAACGACATTATGAATGGCATGTCTATCAAGAGAGGCAGTGCAACCACATTCATAAATGTACCGATTTATTTATGATGTGCCATCTTCTGATAATTTACGGGTCAAAGCATCAAGATAGCGGCGGTGGCCACACTTGATTGTTCGTTGTTTGTATGCTATGACGCTCTCTTGTTTTCCGTTCGAGCTAGGCCAGCTTAGATCTCTGATGGGCAGATGTTCGGCTAATCACTGGAAAAATAGCTGAGGGCAGAGGTTCTGGTGGATATCGGAGGAAATGGATGGATTTTTAGATGCGGTTTTTACGGGGAACGTGATAAGGTTCATTGAGGAATTGAAAATAGAGTCGAGAAGTTTGAAGGAGACTTCTTGATCGTCGATGAGGGACTACTATTTATGATGCATATGCGATCTTTCTTTGCCCCATGTGTGTTTCTCGGTGAAGAGTTGCAGTGCTTTCATCATGCTTTTTCAAATCTGAACCAATCAATCATTTTTGTAACGACAACGACGAAATGATTTTTATCACAACTTGGTTTTTTCTGCCGTTGATTACCTGGACTGTGAAACTATGCTTAATCTTTGCACCCTGAGGTCGACTCATATACCTATGATTGACTCATCATATCATTCGACGTTCCCCTTCAAAAACCATATTATTTGCTGGGTCGATTGATTTATCAACTTTGCGAGAATGCAGGAAGTGTACTTTTTCAGCAACGCTTCTAATCTGTTCAGGTTTCGATGACCCCTATGACAAAGTCATCGACTTCAAGTTAATTGACAGTTCTATTAATTGGAAAAATAATACTGAAAACAGTACTTGTTTTTATGAATTCTATAAGGAATTGTTTTCGTTTGTGGAACAAAGAGTAATTGATAGTCTGCTAATTGGGAGCGCAACTATATTTTTCATGTCACAGGAATTCATGCGGAAAAGACGAGGGTATCCTGAAATGAAATAACATGTTTTATGCACTTGTTTATGTTGTGAGGCCTTATATTTTGCTTCTGTGAAGCACAGCAACCATTTCAAATCAAAAAATCCTGTGGCCTTCTTGTGGAGCATTTCATAGTGCAAATGGCAAACTTAAAAAATCAACAAACTTGTAAAATACGTGAATCGTAACATTCATTTCTCATAAATGAGTATTCTACAGATGAATATTCCATCTAGAATATATGTCTACTCATTTTCAATTATACATAATTACATATTTTAATTTTCAGGAAAAAAACCTGCAACATATAATTTGAATTCAAAAATTGATTCTTATAGCTTACTGATCATTTTTAATGTTGGTATCCAAATTTAGCGAACCTCATCAACAAATTAGCTTAATCATTGATAGGATCAAGGGTCAAAAAATTCAATTAGGTTTTTTTTGGAACTCACTTTTCTGAATATATTCCACAAGGATTGTTCCTATGTTGATTTTTCACACCGTTGATCAAACTGATTTCATTTTTTGTTTCAGACATCCTCTTTTTCCCCTATTGGCTTTAATTTTCGAAAAATGTGAACTAGCGACATGTACACCAAGAGAACCTGGAGTGGCTGGAGGAGATGTTTGCTCATCGGAATCCTTCAATGAAGATATAGCAGTTTTCTCGAAACAGGTGAGTGATTTTTTAACATTTGAGTATGGTATTTTATCAGCTCGTTATGAATGAACAATGGACCACCCTTCATTCGTTGTGGAAAGCACCCCAGAAAAATGCCCTCAGGTATATTTACATAAAACTTTATGGCCACCAAAGATTACAAACGGCAGCTAAACAGTTGTCGCTGTTATGCCGGGGATATATATATTAAAAAAATTGTACAGGTTTATTATACAACTATCTCGTATGTTTTATTATATTTTATTTACCTTTGATATCCACACGGCTTATCAGTTGGATTGCCTTATCACCTTCGATAAACACAAAAACACATGTAAAACATCTTCAAAATTTATATTATACTCCAAAAGCGGAGAGATAAGAGCTCGTATATGCCGTGAGTAGTCACTATAGCTTTCATTTATGATATACCACTTCATTCGGACAAAAATGTATACAAAATTTATTAAAGTGGATTATAGATCAGATACTGAAATAAAAGATCTGAATATGCCTACAAATCAACCAGCTGTCGATTTTCATTATGCACTACATGAAACAATGCTGCATTAATTCAGAACTGTGGGCACTTTTCATTTTTCTCAAGAATGCCCACTGTCGATAATTCTAGGAAAACACGCTTTGCTATGCCTACATTTCATAATTGAGGTAATAATACCCATATAGATTCCTGACACGCAAAGAGTCATTTACTGTGCTCGCCTGTTCTTAAAATTTTATGTATTCCCCCATTTGTATTCTCTATATCTATCTCGCATTACTCAAGTTCCTCGTTTGATATTCATGATCGTTAAATTCTCATAGACCAAAAATATTGTTCAGATCTTTAGCTTGTAGAATTATACGATTTCATCAAACCGACAACTGCATACTGGTGTACAACAAAGATTTATAGGTCACCGTCAATATTTACCGATCTTTATTTGTATCCGATATGTAGCAGCCGTGTACAAATAATCTCCACATTTTTATCAAGTGCAAGAACACAAAGGTACATTATATTTCTGTTGAGGTTCTCGAAGAACATTTCACAGATGATTTCTCAGAAGCGATTTGATGTACTTTTATTTCAAGTGCTGGTACAATTTCTATTGTTTAGGACCACTCGATGTTATGTTGATGAGTTTAGACATGTTCTGCTATTCCCGATTTGCTGGTTTTTTCTCGCTGTATGTTTTTCTTGTGCTCAGAAATGAGGACTTTCAAAGGCCTCTTAGTTTCACCGATAACCAATCCATTGAAGATCTTTTCTGATGATGCATATTTCCTTCTCGAGATCTTCTTTCGTATTATAGAGCACGATCCTCTTGATGATTCCTCTTTTGATAGATTGATGATGGTTGGATTCATGATTCAGATACGGTATGCAAATTTTTCCTACTTGGTGTCGGTTCTCTTCACCAATACGTCTAAGAATGTTGTAGACTTCCTTCTTCATTGAGGAGGTGATGCCTTCTGAAGCACATCAACAGTGTGCTTCAGTGTGGAAAGTATTTAGTTCTGCATTCTCATGGTTTCGTACTATGAAGGTGTCGTCAACGTATCTCAACCAGACCCAAGGGCTCCTTCAATTGTCATAGTTTTAAACTTATATATGTTGGCTATAACTGGCGAAAGTAGCGATCCCATTGGCAGTCCCTCATCTTGCGTAATTCGTCCTTCTGTTGGAAATAGCAGTTCCTAGTAATTCCATGATTACTTCTATTGGTATGTTCATTCTGTCTTCCAAGTTCTCGTTATCGGATAGCTTTCTCTGTATGATTCAAAGTACGTCTTCAACAGGAACGTTGGTGTAAAGGCTTTCCACGTGGAAACTGTATTCTTGTATCGATAGTTTCTACACTCTGGTCCCAGATCTTCACATCATGTCAAGGGACACATGAAAATACTATTCATTTTCTTAGAGAAAACTTGACAAAAAATTTACCCCGATTATTTGTGGGCCAACTTTGGATTTCTTTCAGGTTTTTATTAAGATATGGTTCGCAGAGAACCCAGAAAGGAAACAGAGATGCGAGAACGAGACAACAGACCAAGATCAAGATCAAGACGAACGGTTTTCTTAGATATTTATCAGGATGTAAAGTTGAAGATTCTCACCACGAGCCAAGAGATTTAGAGGCGAAAACAAGTCAGAAAACCGAGAAAGGAAGCTAATACGTGATTTTGTTTGGTGTTTGAAGATCGCACGGAAAATCAAGACACCAGACAGAAACCCAAGAACGAAATGAAGGAGTGAGACTGGAAATCAAAACGCCAGATTTTCAAAGTAAAGATTTGCTCAGTGACGTACATAGATAAGCGAGACAGGAGACAGGACCAAAAACACCGATGCAGTAGTCTAATGCAAATATATCTTTAATTCGTCGAGTGTATTGTGCACAAAACAGAAGTGATCTAAAAGACTCGCCGTCTTGTTTCTCGCATTACGATCTCATGTCTCACATTTGTGTCTCACGTCTCTGACTTATGCTTCGACACATGTTCCATCGATTGTACTCTGTGCTACCGAGAGGCGATTTGAAAGGAATTAACAACTATACAGTTATTAAAAGACATGTGACATGTCAGCGTGAAAATCCAACGGATTGTCTTCTGTCCCGCACCACGATCTTATGTCTCAGTCTCGCTCACGTTCATCTCTCACGTCTTGGTCTCACGGCTCGATGAGTGTTTCTGTGTCTGTCGAAAAACTTATCGGCACTTGATGTTTGGGCTGTTTATTCTAAAGATGAGTTAATACGTATATTTCGTAATATATAAACAAAAATCAGAATTTATCATAAAAATAAAGTGTTAACCACATCACTGTTTTTTTTCGTAGACATCAAGTGCAAAACTCATTCGTTATTTCACCAGAACGGCTATTCCCAGAACTGTGTCTTTATACAATCAGACTGAAACCGAATTCTTGTTGATATTGTTGTAGTTACTTTTTCACTATCAAGTTCAGAGTAATGCACACGGGTGGACAAACATTCACGTAGTATTTCACGATGACATTTGTTCACCGGACGTTCAAGTAACAGCTGATTAGCAAACAAACATACCTATTAGACACCGGAAATCTAGTAAAAACACAGGAACTGCAACGGCCCAACTATTTGTCACATTATTATGGAAAAAAACAAAAACGAATGATCGCAAATTATTGGTTGACACCGCTGTGTGTCCGTTCTATTATTCATTATCGTAACACCGGTGATATATTTGTTATTTGGCTCAATGGGTTACACACTAACGATGCATTCGATTTCCTTTTCCAGTGTTTTGGGATTGAAGCGACCTAGAAATGATCAATGATCAACTCGAAACAGTTTGTTTTCACAAATTGTCACGTTTTTATGGTCATCCGATCCTATGAAAATATATAGACTCATCTCCGTATTGATGTTTCTCAGGCTATCATTATGGTCACGAGTTTATTTTACACATACCACTCACAGCTGAAAGTGGTTCTTGCCACCATTCGTTTACAGAGGTCAATACAATCTACATATTCATTTCGTCTTGGTTCGTTCAAACAAGATTTTTTCAAAGTCTCACCCGAATGCTTTCTACTAATTATCTTCAACCGTTTATACCTCCAGCCCTTTTGGGCATAAGTCTATTAACGTTTCTGGTTATATTGTGGCTTTTTAATTATCGTAGAGGCAATCGTAATAACAGCCCGTGTGTTCTCGGTTTTCGTGATTTATTGTTCCCCCGACTTTGTAACATTGTCCACAATCCTTTTCTTCTTCGATTGCTGCATGATGTAACAACATTGTTCCAGTCTTGAAAACGAAGAACGAGCTGCATCATGTAAAAGTGTTCGTGAAAGGACATGCATTACATCATATGTGGTGTTTACATACGTTCACTATCATGATTCAGTATCAACCAGTATGTGTTCATGTTAGTTTGCGTGTATATTGATTTCTGCATGTTACAATAGTATTCATTCCGTCCTTTGTGATTGGAAAACAAAGTTCCTTGACTTTTATGACATTTACTTTCAAGGACCTTCCTTCAAATAAAGTCATCTGTGCCTAGAAGTCACTACTAAGTGTGTATTCTCAATATCATCGATATACTCTGATGATTTTCTACATTTCAAAATCGAAAACTCTGGAAATTATTGTTTTGGGTTCTATTGTGTCAAAAAAGATCTTCAATAGTAATTTTTTGAATATATATTCCATGAATAGTCAGCGAACAGTTACACTTTCATTATTTGTATTGGTCCATGTGGTACTATAGAAGTTTTTGGTATGCCTTTTGGTTTGAAAAACGCCCCCTCTCATTCACATACCATATCAATAAACTACTGTGAGGATGTAACTACGTAAAACCACCAAGTTTTTGTTCACTAATATTTCATATACAAGTGAACTTGTTTCACAACAAGAAATTGGCATTTATCCACACGAAATGTTGACCCCCGAAATATTATCTTGGCGTCGCTAACGAAGTTCCCGGACAAAAGCATTCTCTCGGGCCGAGTTCGAGAGCAATTTGATACCGTTGGTCGCCTCTGAATGGAACAAAAGGCACAATTGAAATTCTACAACTTGTACCTACACCGGACACAATTAAAAACTACAAATTAATTTGCGCTCCGAAAAATTTACGAGCGACTCGCAACGCCTGCTTATCGATCTTTGTCGGTAGCGTGTTGTTGTTTTACCGGAATAAAAAACAAGTACTAGAAATCAGTCGATCTCGCATAATCTTCGGGTGAGTTGGCTTTGCAAAAACTCATAGTAGAGAAAAGTAATCAATAAAACACAGTAATTACCTACTCCTCTGATTCGTCTCTGGAATCCTGACATAAATAATAATAATAATAAACGGCTTTATTCGCCGACAAGAATAATAACATGCAAAAGTTCAGCATGAGTTGTTTTTCAACTTAACCTGATTGAAAGGACACAAATATACACAGACATTGAAAAAGTTAACTTTGTAAAGAATATTTGGGAGTTGTTCAAGAAAATAAAATAGTAAATGAAAAAACAATAGAAAACCTGTAATAACAGACCACAAAAGGGAACATCAACGATATCCAATCGGAGTATTCAGTTAATTTAGAGTGCACTTACAGTTTCTTCTTGAAGTTATATAACGTGTAGCATCCGAACTCACTGGGAAGTATAATATAGAGGACAACTGAATTATATACGGAACTACAAGTAAAACAAGCTGTGGAGTGTTTGGGGATGATGAATTTACCACGATTTCAGAGTGACTCTGTTTCGAATAAATAGTTTGATTCCCTTCCAAAGATAAATTTGTTAGTTGTGGGCCAGCCAGACTCCTCAAATTTAGCTGAGGAGTGATCAAACTTTCCTATACCACAAGAGAACCGTATACAGTAAGATACTCTGGATAATATCAGGGCTTCGCAAAGCTTCAGTTCAAGTCTGGATGTTATTAATTTCCTACTTCCATACAGCTACCGTAAGATATCATAGGAGTTGTGACAAATTTTTTCAATATTGCATACATTTTGCTAATTATTACCCTGAAGGTGAACCATGTTAAAACGTATAGTTTTCCTACCAATAAACCATAATTTAAAGTGGGATAGAATACTGGTTAGCTTAGTGGAGACACAGGATAGAGGTTTGTTAGGTGTTTTGAATGATGATGAATCAACATCGTGGTGGTTTGAAGCGCCCCACGTTGGGCGCCGGATGCAACAATGTGGGTTCAGGCAAATGAGATCAATGGAATTGTGGTGGAGTGGAGTTTATTGAGTTGGATAAATCTAAAACAAATTTGGAACAAGGTCATCTAACTTAATTTCGTTACAGCGGAACTCTTTTAAAATCAGGCAATGCCGTTGTATTGAGCTGTGTAAAATATTTCAAGTTCCATCAGGAGATTTTCAACATAAATTCAATTCAATAAAACCTTGACTGTAATGTTAGGCACGAGACTGTTCAGACCATGTAATAGTTCGAACTAAATGGAAGTTTAAGTTATAGTTGCTAACGAAATATAAAACTCTAATCAAGATATCCATCATCTTACAGTAGAATGATGTTCAAATCCCTGGCTATAGCCACAAAATTTTAAATTCCCTCAGGTATCGCTCAACAAAGTAACATTTGCGTTATCTAATTGAATTTTGGAAACCGTGGCGAATGAGATTTGATTTTTTAAAACAAGTTGTATACCTTTCTGTCAGTCGAGCTTCGTCAAGCAGTGACAGAAGGTAATGAAAAGTCAGTAAATTTCGAAATTTTACCTGCTCGGCAGGTATGATTTACGGCCGCTTTGAAATGATAAACTTTCCAACCCAGCTATCTCGAGGTAAATATAGATATTAGAAGTATAACTAATAATCATCCTCTAACGGGCTGCCAGGAATTCAATCCAGTTAGCTTTTTTTTGTCGATGTCATTAATGTGAAGCGACGTTTTCTTTCTGTTTCTGCATACTTTCTGTTCGACATTCCTCATCAGGCGACTTCGTTCAGATCTCGCATACTTGAGGAAGGAACACCTACTGTTATATCTTCAGAACACATGAAATATCTCGGAATTTATTTTTTTTATGTCGTCAAGTTTCTATATTTCTCGTGCGAGAGAGATGTAGTCGTCGATTCCTTGAAATATAATTTGCATATTCGTATTCGAGATTCCGAAACAAAAAACATTTTGATGTTTTTTCTCCCGGACGATTTGCATATTTATATCAGACGATAATGAGGAAACCAGATAGTGTTATGCAAATGAGCAATATTTGATTGATAAATTGAACGTCTTCTGCTCCTTCTCGGGCTCTTAATTATAATAAAAGAGATTCCGAGACGATAGTTCACTGTTTTCGATATGACCGAAGTTCCGAAACACGGCACAATAGTGATGATAAAAAAAGCTTTTGCTTCTCAACAAGCTTTCGACTTTTGGGTTATCCAATGAATTAATTACCCTCTTCAAATTGTATTTTTACAACCGTAAGCAGTACGTCTAACTCAATGACCTCAAGTCTATCGAATATATAGCCACATCAGGTGTACCACAAGGATCAAATCTAGGACCCCTACTGTTCAATATGTTCATTAATGATATCGGAGCTGAGATTAATGTCAATTTCCTTTTATACGCAGATGACTTGAAACAATATATCACAATATAACATGTTCTAATGATTGCCAACGTCTCGCTCTGAATTTAAATCGCGTTGCTACATGGTATCGGAAGAATGAATCTATATCTCAACATATCCAAAAGTGATGAAATGTCTTACTCACTGAAAACGAACTTGAATTTACACAACTACGTCATAAAGTTCTGGAGCGTCCTGATCTAGGTGTTACTTTTGATTCATCTCTCTCTTTCAATAAACATATTGGCACTACTCTAACCGCAGCTTATCGCATGTATGGCTCTTAGTTAGAAATACAGAAGACTTCGAAAAAGCTTCGACATTGAAATTACTTTATTTCACTTTTGTTTGATCTATGCTAAAAAATGCATCTGTTGTGTGGAGTCCCTAGTATCAGGTTCATATAAATCAACTAGAGACGTTTCCTAAAATATGTCTTTGAAACTTGAAGACACGTATCCTGCTGTAGGAATACCCTATCATGAATTGCTTGTGACTCAAAATTTTTGTAGTCTCGAGGTAAGGCGTAAATATTATTCATTTCATTTTTTATTCAAGGTTTACGGAATCACCAATATGGGAGCAATAAAGCATTGAAAATTGTTGACTGTTTACAGCTTCATGGCCAAAATATTATTCGGATTTTTCGAAAAGCTGTCTTAGTTCTTACTGAAATGTGATTTCACCAAAAAATATCACTATTCAATATGACACCCAACTCAGCCAAAGGAAATATGTCACAGGACAATTACATTTCAGGATCTACCACACTCGATCAGAGAAAACTGACTTCTGGGGGTTTTCTTAGCGTTCAATTCATCAGGTTGATTTTTTCCATATCTTTGTTGTTAGTTTGGGTATATAAAGTGAAAGAAGACCAAAATGTGCTGGCATCAACAAACCAATATATTCCATTCTTTCTATTTTCTAATTGATCATTGGTGTTCGGAAGAACACCAATGATATTGGTCTACTTGTCACCTATTTCCCAAAGAAACGATATGTTACAAACAGATTCACATGATCAAGTTGAAGCAATCATTGAAACTGACTTTCAAATTCAACACCTCCCAACTACATGTTGACAAGATTATGTAATATCTCCTTCCACCAATCTCTGTTGATGTTTTGAATCATCTTAAGATTTTGTTTGGTATACGTTAACTAACACAGTAAATTCTATGTAATTTTTTCAAATTCTTTTTCAGAAATAGAATATCACGTATAACAATCCTTAAACTCTAGAGCCCCAACTGAAGACATTTCAACAAAATAAACGGAAACGAAAGTGTTAATGACCCAAAGTTCTCAATGTCAGCATCTTTTGTATCTTGTTTTTCGTCGCAAGAATTTGCCAAATGTGTTTCTTAGTATGAGTCATAAAAAATGACTGTCAGAATTGGCATTAACTCAAACAAGATACACTTAATTGACAAAAAAGACGAGCGTACCCACTTACACTATCTTCATTATTTTTTTATATCGCGAATGGCACATCTGGCGGTTCAGATATATGTTTCAATAACTGTGCTAATGATGTCTTTTTAACGTATACCTTACTCCTTATCCAAAAGCAATTCAATCATTTAGCCCGAGTATTTTAAAACCACTAATGCTTTCTATAAAGCAGTTACTCGCATTTTTATTGAGATCTCAGCAGTAAAAGACACATTCTGAAATGAGTTGGGTTTAATCCTGATGCTATTTATAAGCGGGCTGGATCGGAGAAGACCGGGAATAAATATTTGAGGCTAATCCTGCAGAATGCTTCCATCTCTTTGATAACTCGTGTTTGCCAACAACAAAACAATACTTCACGGGGTATAAATCCCTAGGAATGAAGCAAAAATCGGATTTATCGCCGACTGGAATTCGTACCAGAGTCGTTTTGACGTCTCTCCGGAACTTCAAATTCGCATCTATGTAGCGCGACAGTGATCTCCTTAATAATTAGAATTCGTGAAATGTTTGACTGGAGCGTAGTCGAGATAAAGTTCAACTAATGCTGAAAGCTCGAATTACGAGGCAAATATTTCACAGTGTTATTCACAATTCCAGATTTTTCGTATTACATGATTTATTTTTTTGTATGTAAAGACAAATTTATAAATATCCTTTTATAAAAGAAATAAACGGGAAAGGAATTCATAGCAAAAACATAACAATTTGCCCTTACAGCAGACAAGCCCTATAAGCCTTCAACAGACAACGTGTTATCTCGGGGCTAGTACTAGAGCGATATGTCGATTCAGGGTAGAACTTCTATTGCGAACGGTGTTCCACAAGGATCTACGTTTGGGCCTCTTCCTTTCATGACTTCCATCAATGACCTGTTTTTCCAATTTCTGTTACACGAATGTTCTCTATTGAAAAAAAACTTCAAAAATATCCTTGACAAAAACGTTATAAGAAAAATATCTAATTGCCTCTCGTACTCGTATAATAATGTTCATTTTTTATTCACTGCTGGAGAAATCTTAAGAAAAATCCTTTAGATGTCAATCTAAATACATATTGCTAACCACCGTCAAAAATTCATCCTATACAGGTTTGGAAGATATAAAAAAGGTCCTCGGTAAACCCTTTTAAGTAAATGGCTGATTCCGTGGTAATGCCTGGTTTCACTTCTCGATAGATACTTCATGAAGCACAGTATTTGAATCATTTGTTGTATCTACACACATCGGAAAAGTCTAGGGATATTTTTATAACATACTAAATATCATAAAAATAAATGCATGAGGTCGTTTAATTTCGATTAAATTGGTACACTCGACCACCCTGTAGATTTCTATGGGTTGAACAAAGCCTGCAAAAACGGTAACTAATCTTTTATCAAGTTTTTTACAAACTGTAGGTTTTCGGCTAAAATGAATAATCTGAAAGTGTCGAGTTTGTACATTCTATGCAGTTCTTGCTCAGCAATTAAACTGGAAATATTGTGCTTTAACATGGAACGCCATCACTTACCATTGGCTGAGATGAATAGAGCTGTAGGGCTTCTTCAAGGTGGCATGCGTCAAAATGATGTAGCTCTTCGTTTGGGGGTCTCCCAAAGTGTTATCAGTCGATTATAGCGGCGTTTCCGTGAAACTGGCAGTCCAGCCGAACAACATCCAGGGCGAGGACGCGCTACAACTGCAGTTCAAGACCGATTTTTGGTCTCAACCGCAAGAAGACAACCGACAATCACAGCGCCTGAGTTGGTTAACGTGTTGCAGCAGACGCACCAGGTAACCATTGGTCGTGATACTGTCAGAAATCGACTGCATGAAGCAGATCTCCACAACAGAAGGCCACTTAGATGTCCACCTTTGTCGAGAGGCAGTCGCGGTAGAAGATTAGAGTGGTGTCAAGAACATCAAAACTGGGATGCAAATGATTGGGCCACAGTTTTGTTTACAGACGAATCCAGATTTGGATTTCATCCAGATTCTCGTCGAGTAAGAGTGTGGAGACGACCTGGAAATAATGAACGTTTGAGACATGTCCAGGAAGTCCACACATACAGAGGTGGTACAGTAATGCTATGGGGCGGAATCATGATCGGCGGCAGAACCGATCTCGTTTTTCCAAATCGCTCCCTCACAGCTCGACAGTACCTCGACACCATTCTTCTACCTATCGTCCGTCCGTCCGTTTGCTGGTGCTGTTGGTGAAAACTTCCACCTAATGCACGATAATGCTCGTCCACATGTCGCGCGTCTAGTGACTGACTGGCTCACCAACGAAGGAGTTCATGTATGGCCATGGCCAGCACAATCACCGGACCTGAATCCCATCGAGCATGTGTGGGACATGCTTCAACGAAGAATTACTCCGCATATGGGGAACATTCACACAACGTTTCAATTGGGAGAGCTTTTAATCGCTGAATGGGCAAATGTACCTCAACAAGACATTGACAATCTCATTTTGTCGATGCACGATAGATGTAGGGCCGTAATAAACCAGCGTGGAGGCCATACTTTGTACTGATTCCAATTTTTTTGTATTATAATTTTTTTTCGGGGTGCCAAAGAAGAGCCATATTTTTTTTTAGTTTTGCTTATATGCGCACTCAGTATTTTTGACCATTTAATAAATTTTGTTGTAAGTTACATTCGTTTAATAATCACTCGTCAACTTTTTTTTCCCTAAAGCGATCTAAAAAAAATTATTGCCATTTTTAAAAATATCCCTAGACTTTTCCGATGTGATTTTATAGTGCATGTTTTGATATAATCGTTGAGCTTCAATTAGTCAGTCCTCATTTATACCTACTATATATATTTTTACGTAGTCTAATATAATATTGTATATCCACTGCTTAACGGAAAAACACATTTTTTTTTAAACCCAAAAAGCATCGTTTTGGTTGTGCAAAAGCAAAGAAGAGCAGACATCAAGACGTGATAATTTCTGTCGATCGTTTAAATCGTGGAGCACCTATTTTTCGAGCTCTTTGACCTGTCTAAAACGTTTACAATAATCTAAAACTTTTGGGATAACCAATATTTTATCAATTCTCTTTATTAAAACTGTGGAAAGTTTCATGTGAATGACTTCTCAGCTCTTCTCAGCTTGAAAATTGCTGTGCAAGTAGATTTCAAGGCTACATCTCTTTTATTCAAATTCTCATCAACACTCACATTCATCGCGTTGAAGTCACTCAGCTCGATGACGGATGCTTTTCAAACCGACCCGAAAAAAACGACAAAACAATCTCAGATAATGCTCATTCTTCGATCAGATACATAAAAACACAATACTGAATACGTTGTAATTTAGCCCCATTCATCCAGATAGCCGAAAAATCGTGACAGATGTAAAAAATTGGTCTTTTTGATGGGGATACCGAACTCAGGTGACTTCCCTTTTGTGATGCAAAACACCATCTGAATCGTCAGTTAGTTCAATCATTTAGAACCAGAAGTGATGCGTGAACTCTTATGGAGGGAGAGTTAAACTTGTACCTTCTCTCCGTATGTAAGAGCATTGTGTAACCCCGACCCCCTCGGTAGTATTGTGTGATAGATGGTTGCCGATAACTGCTGCTGTTATTGTCGGTAATTTTTTGGTCGCTTGACTGGAGATCAATGTCGAAAATTCGACTCCCGCGGGGATGCTGCAAAAGAGCAACGACAAACTCGATAATCTGCACATAGGTGGTAGGCTTTGAGTTAATTGTCTGTTGACCCGATGGGCGTCATCCCCTGACGCTGAGCTGACCAGGTAAATGGACAAAGTTAAGCTTTGACAATGAAGAAAGCACATTCTTAATGTGCATGTTGGCCTTTTTAGAATTTTTGTTGTTCATGGACATTCTCAGAGTGGTGCATTTTCAGTTTGCCAGTACATCTACTGAATATCGGATTCATTAATGATGCTTCGGCAATTTTTTCAATGAATCTCCGTAATTAAGTCGTTTCATCTCAATCAGATTTCTTATTTTTGACTCGACCGAATTTTCAACATGTTTGCAAACCATTTTTAGCTTCGTATGAGTGTGTGTCAATACATTTTTTGACCGTCTGATCATAATTTCAGTATAAATCAGTGAATTGTATTCCAAATAAATTGCCTATGAACGTTAGCATAGAAGATAATGTAGACTAGTCTAATGACAGTGCCGCCATTTTAAATTCATCGTGGAGAACACTACGAAATGGTCATCAAAAAAATAGCTTGATGAGCTGAACGCGATAATTGAAGTGACATCATTGTGGATCCATGAATTGAATGGAACTGGCGTGACAAACCTCACTGGTGAAATTTTATTTTGATTTTTACTATGAAAAATTTACTAAACCTCTTGAGAAAAGTCATATTTATCGCAATCATATCAAAGAGGTTCCATAGTTCAAGGTAAATATATGTATGCATCATCCAAAAATGTTTCGACTTTGGCCAAAATGTACAGACTGTAAAATCAACGCTTCCATCGAGCAACCATGCCACATGCTGTGGAGAGATGAACACAATAAATCTTCCGTAATGGGATCCACGCATAAAGAGAAATAAATCTCGGCAACGTTAGCTGCATCCGTCTTCACAAGTAGGATTATGTCAAATAATATATATCAGATCTAAGGAGACCATGTTTCAAAACAAACGAAAAACTTTTTACGATTTACTAACAAAATCGACCGAATCTCTGTAATACACGCTATCTTATCTGGAGTGGCTTTCGAAAAATAGCCTCAGATACGTGAAGAAGCATGAAACGGTACGGAATGCGAGCCACAGACGTAAAACTGAGAGAAAATGGCTCTTTAATGGTTATGCGGTCGTGTAAAAGCGGGTTAGAAGGGGCAAAGTGTGATTCACTGAATAATGGTCTCATAACTATTTATCACTCGGTAGATTTGTTTACAAACAGCCAAGGGGTTGAGAGTTTCGTGTAAAAATGGGAATCCTCGCCATGAGATCGAAAAACTATAGAAACTAATGTGGAAAATGTTATATATTCTCTTCTTGCAGGTTTGTTATCACTCAAATCATCGTTAGAAATAAATGTTCCTGTTTCATACAAATATTGAACGTGAATTGAAAATCGTGGTTATCTTAAAAGAGAGTGGTCCCCTCTGCTGTAGTCCAACAATTATTTGGTGACACTCTTTGATTGATGTGTTCCTTAGAACAGTCAGAAATCTAAAAGAAAATTTCATGTCAATGACAGGTTATGGTCCACCATCCCCTACAAGGTAGCTTTATTACCTTCAAGATCAGTATTGCCAAGAATCCAAACCAGAGAAAATTCGTCAGGCATTTCTATGGGAAAAGACTTTTTTGACTTGCTAGTGGGAGGTTATCAACGGCGTAGATTTCCACCGGAAAAACTTGGCAGCTTGGGTCTGCGTCTGTATTACCTGCACCAGAAGCTGAAGAAGTTTTTGGTCCATCTGGGAACCTATACCTATCTGGTCTTCAATCAGGATTATGACGGCATAAGTTGGTCGTTGTTTAAGACAGTTAAGTTAGATGTTTAGTAGGAAATATGTTGTCTATCTAGTCTCTCCCTCCAAAACTGGTTATCAGGCAATTACTCCATACGTACATACGGTGCAGCTGCAGTTATCACTGAAGAGGCAGATCTATCTCTGTTCACTTAAGAAAGCTTCTTATTGCCAGGAAAATGGTCCTTATGAACATATCTTTAAAAATAAGTTCAGGATTTTCATCATATCCTTCGATATATCCTAAGGATAGTCTTCATTTGTCTAGAACTTTTTTCCACATGAACGTTCCAGATGAGTTTTTCATCAATGATGATATCTGTATACTCATTCAAGCTGTGAATTAAATGACCCAGATGAATTATTCAGATTCCTCTTCCTGGTGAAGAGGACTAGCGCAGTTTTGCTGAGGTTTACAGATATTTGCTCCCTTTGGCACCAACTTTGTACTTTTCCATGTGAATGATGTACTTTTCCAATATCTCTCTAAGTATGAAACATTGATCAGCAAAAGGCGAGTTCTTGAAGGGTTCATACTGTTATTTTATGATAACAAGGCATTTGAGCCCTAGAAAATCGATTAACTTGGCCAGAAGACTCAGCATTCGTACATCCATGCAATTTACTTGTTCTCCCTGTGTACAAATTCTCATGCTTGTGAGGTGAAACATCATAGGAACGTTTTTGCCTCATAAATACTCCACATAACAGTAAACAAAGTGTAACTTACGGTTGAGAGAGCCAGATCCTTCGATGTGATTAATAACATAGCAGGCTGATTATGTAATTGTGTAGATTTTCTGAGATAACAATGAAAACTCGTGTTGTATTGTTACTCTTAATATGAGGGAAATATAAATTATAATAAACTAGATGATAAAGCTGGTTAATTAAATTTTGTCATTACTATAATGACACTGGAAACAATAGAAATGCCCTGCCCATTGAACTATTCACACAGTGGGTATACGTTGGGTTTGTTAATTATTTCAGTGGCTGGACTCTTTGATTCTCATCAGAAAATTAAAATGTGCTGATAGTTTTCTCATAAGTCCAGCATGTATAAACAAAATTTTAAAATGATTGTAATCGATCAGTGCACTAGAGCTGCACGTTTATTTATTATTTCAACAAATCGCCGTATATGTCCTAACTTGGATCAACACAGATCACTTTACATAATTAAAATATTATGGTGTGAGGTTACATTCGTTCTGGAGCAAAGATGTTTTTTTTTGGTCGAAATACTTCCACTGAGAGCTGAGGAATCTGAGTGTCAAATTTCTCAGACCATGTGGCTTTAATATTGTTCAAGGCCTCCAGAAGACTGTGTCTATTCAGGGGGTTGAAATTTCCGTTTTCAATACAGGGGTGGATTGAGAACTAACGAAATGATTTTTGAATGAAAAAATTCAAAAAATCAAGATTGCTCACTTTTAATTGAAAAATAGCTAAAGTTTATAGGTTTATAAAAAATTACCATCTTGAATGTTGAATCATATTCACTAATCACTATCTTATCACTCAATTTTTTTTTAATATTATACTCGTTCGCTGCCTTATCGTCTAAAAAACTATGTCATTATTCACGGAATATACAAAACAAATCATAAACTATAAGGAACATGAGATATACAAAAACTGAAATAGTCAAATGACTACGTAAACATCAGATAAATTATGAATCTTTTAGCCCCATATAGAATTCAAAAATGTTAATGATCCCGCATAATGAAAGCAATTAGGGAAATTATCTCGGAACCGAAACATAAAATTGACATTTACGACTGTTAAAATCATTTCGTAGCATAAAAACGCTTTTTTACAAAAAGTGTGAGTTATTCAGTAGTTGTTATCAGAAAATGTGAGTAACCTGAATTGCAGGAATATAATTTGTTCAACACTGTTTTATAAAGTGGTTCAATGATTCTGGACTTATCAACTAGGTATTGCAATTGATCGTTGAAGATTTTCTCAATTAGTACATAGAAAAAGGCAGATTTTATCCTACTTGATTCATCAGATCGCGCGATTTTTCAGTTCAGGGCACTGCAGCTTGTTTCCCCGACTAATCAAAGGTTTTCAACAGTTTATTCGACTAATAGACGAACCTATGAACAATCTCAACTTTATTAGTTTTCTCTTCGCTGGCAAATCAAGAACTTCAGGGTCTTTTAGTAAGTACATCTGAAGCAAATTCTGACGTTATGCATGAGTCTAATTTTATCTGTCCTCTCCCAGAGTTCTCTGACAGAAGAATGTGATAGAAATGGTTGCCTATTTTCTGGACTTTTCTCTTTTTATGGCCAGTTTCTTTGAGTAGGTACCGATTCTGTTGAAGAGTTGGTGAAGACACGCCTGAAGAAGCTAGTATGGATCGGAACGCATGGTGCATTTTTGTGAAACTTTTCATTGAAGTGTTTTTTGAACGTAGACAACGTTTCTCGTTTGTTTCAAAGTAACCATTGATAAAAACTATTCTATTTAGATTGTGTGGATGCTGGAGGGTAGATCTCTTACTGAAAAATATAATAATTTCTTTATAAAGGGGATTCTGATCCCTCATTTTTAGGAAGTGGGAGGCTTACATTAATTTTTCAATAATATCCTTACATTTTTTTCGAATCTACTTACAATATTCCTCTAAAAACGACTCTGATAAGTATTACCATGATTGAAAGTGGATTTTTGGAGGCAAACAGTTCTGATTTTCTGAGAATTGATGAGCTTTTTTGCTACAGAGATTATCGTCTATTCTGTTGGAAAGACCTCCAAGAAAATTATGTACTAGAGTGCTAAATAAAATTCCTCTAATTTTTTAACTGAAATGCCCAAAAAAACTACCAAAAATTATTGTCAACTAACACATGTTACTTTGTTCATTTTCTATCAAACCTCAAAATTCCACTCTTATTTCCGAAAAGTGTTTGGGAACAAGTGACGTCAGAAATGTCACGTGAAAAGTTTTTCTGAAATATGTACCACATACAACTCTTCACCTCTGGAATATTAATGTATATCGTTCGCAAAATTCAAATTAAACTACAAGTTTGGCAATCTTAACTTTTTTTCTTTCGTTGTTCTTCTTTCTATATGAAATTAAAACATTCATTCCTGAATGCATATGCATATGCATGAACATATAGAATATACAGGGTGTAACATAATTTCAAAATGATTTCGAAAGGATTATATGTACAAAATTTAGGTACGTTTGCGTGATTTCAAACAAATTTCAAATAACTTTCAGTTATTAGCACAACATATGAAAGCTTCCTCCAAATCAAAAAATGTTGTGTGTCTGAATTTGGTATTGACTGAACGATTCTAGTTTTTACTTCATTTCCTTCTGTCTGATATGCATCTTCATCCAACAGGCTAAGCCCACCCCTGTTCTAATGCACCCTCTTCCTCCTGCACCACCTTTGGTCTAGGCATTTCTCGGAAATACATCTGTCCCAACTTTAAAATATCTTCACCGAGATTAAACTGAAGTCATCGATAAGACGATAAGAAAAAAGAAAGTCGACGAAACTATTTTTGGGATCTGTGAGTAACGCCCTTTTTACAAGGCATGAATAGAAAGGGTATTTTGACTAGGTAGTGGCATATAAATAGCCCTGTCTAAGAGTTACTCCAATTTATTGTCTCACTAGGGCTTTTACGATGTCGTAAATTCGAAAAAATGAAAAGATATGTGCAATAAAATTAAGTATCTGTTTTTAATATGTCATGAAAGAGTTGACGGACGTCAGTCTGAATTTAACGACAGATATTAAGTTCGTTACTCGAAGTTTAACCGGCGTTTGAAATATTTATCGCTTCATAGGCTGAAAGAAGATATCGTAAAATGAAAAGTTTTGAATATGCATAAGAACAATTAAACACATGTTAATAAGCGACATAGCCAGGCTGGTATTCATCTGTCAGTTTCGCAAACCACAACTTGGCGGATTTTGCGTCGTGACTTAGGCTTGAACCCGTACAAATTCAACTGACCCAGGAACTGAAGGAAATGACCATAGACAACGACTTGAGTTCGCTATATGGGCTCTGGAACAGTTGGCAAGTGACCCTGATTTTCGTCGAAAAATAGTCTATAGTGCTAAGGCGCATTTCTGGATAAATAAGTACGTGAAAAAACAAAGTTGTCCAATTTGGACGATACCATGAGATCCAAGAGCGTTCAGTACATCCCTAAAAAGTCACTATATGCGGTGTCCGGTTGAGCTAACGCGGGGCCTGTCAAGAGACCCTTAACAGGTTCTCAAGTTCACTGTTACAAATAAACTTTTCTGGATTAAATATGGGTAAATTCAGAGATGACACTTTCATATATCGACCTCTTTGGGCAAATCATATTCTATATTCATCAAAGTGATATGATTAGAACGTTCGCCACTGCAGTTAGTGATCATGAGAGACAAGTAAATACGAAAGGCAATTCCTACGTTTGAGAAACATGATTCTAAGGAATTATTTGATGAAAGTTTATAAAATTGCAGTTCCAGAAGCTCTTGTTCCTTGCTGTCAATAACAGTAGCCACATATGTTTTTAGCAGTTCAGCGAACTGCACTGATTTGTCGCCTAGGTGGTTCTCCAAATCGTCTTCGTAAGCACTGGCACTGTTCATACTTGAGGCGTTTTCCAAAATCTCTTCTGTTGTAAGGGATTTTAGCTGTGGAAATACTCCAAAACCACAAGAAATTTCACGATATACTTCCATACGTTCAGATAAAGCAGACAGTAGTATCAATAATGACAATAAACACATGAATTTCAAAACGTTGTTCAACAAAGTCGTCGACTGGAGTAGATCCAGTGAAATGGCCGTACTCTGTATTCCGCGCTTGTATCGTTTTGAAGTCTGTTGCTGATATTCTCTTCATAGCGGGTCAGATCGTTGGCTTTTGCCTCAATATCTGGAAATATGGATCACATTTCTTAAACGTAGCTAGTACTCGAAGCAATGTCAAAACAAATTTTCTCAAGAATGGCTCACATCTGAAGTGCTTTCAGAAGTTTTTTTATGTTGTGTGCCAAACGTAAATATAAAGCATTTTATTATTGTTTGGTAGTCGATAGAATCCTATTTCATTTGATCGGGTTGTTACGACTAGCTCGTTCGATGACATACTCAAGGAAATCCCTTGTTAGTTTTGCAGTGCTGCCAACTTGCGTGTAGTGCAAGTAGAAAAACGTATAACTTTTGGTGTAGCCAGCGCTCAATTTTGGAAATGTGGTGAAATTTTGAATTATTGTTGTATATTTTGATACCAACGTTTCTCGTGGTAGGTACTATACCTATAATGGAACATTTTGCTCTTAATTAATAGGAAAAGTACCGTTACTAGCTCTCAATAATAATAATAAAAAATAATAGTAATAATATCAGTTCATTTCAATCAATAAGGTTGTACACAATGATAATGGGTTTAATGTACACTATGACAAAATTATTGTGAAAGACGTCAATGGGCGCATTACATAATATATTATATATAGCTGTATATACACAATAAGTAATGTATAAATTACTTATTGTAAGTCACGCAGATTAAAAAAATTAAAAAACTTCAAGTTCCAGTTGAGGAATTCTTCAAAAGTGTAACAATTTTTTTGTAATATGAATTGTTTTGTCATTTTTTTAAACACATATATGTTTTTACAATTTTTCACAGTCTCGGGTAAAATATTAACAAATTTGCATCCATTCACTTCATAACTTTTGTGAAAGAGGGCAGTACGATGGCATACTGGTAGTAGCAACTGTTTTCCTCTACTGTTATAGTTATGTAAACGTTCAGTCATATTGCTAGATCTTTGTTTAAAAACGTGCACACAGGTCATAGGTCCCTGTCACTGTTGAACTGTTTAATTCTTAAAAAAAATGTCTGCACGAATTTCTAGAGCCTAGTTTTTCCAGTATTCGTATGGCATATTTCTGTAGAGTAAACACTCTATTTACAGAGGAGCAATTTCCCCAGTTTTAAATGTCATATTTCAGGTGAGAGTGTAAATTAGCATGATGCAGGATCAGCAGCATCTCTTCACTACAATGATTTGCCATAAATCTCAAAGAGTAGCACGACTCAGTTTTGTGCATAGATTGTCAATATGTGGGGTCCAGATTGAGTTTGCGTCAAAAGTTAACCCCAGCATTTTAACCGATGTTGACATTCCTATTTGACTGGGGGTACCATCAAAAAGTCTGCAGTTTAGATTGTGTCCACGCAGAATAATCAACATAGCATTAGTCTCTGATGTATTCAAATTCAGATTATTGTTTTTTGACCACTTCAGCACATGTTCCAGAGTATTTTCGGCTACAATTTTCAATGCAGTCACATCGTTCTGCGCTACTAACACATTAGTATCATTGGCATAACACACCATATGTATATTAAAGTTGTTAGTCATGTTGAGATATCTTATGAGGTCATTTGCATAAACTACATAGAGAAATGGTCCCAGGATCGAGCCTTGTGGAACTCCTTGAGGTATGTGTGAAGTATCTGAATAATCTCGAAACATGATCGATATGGTAATTGATTCAAAAAAAGGTCAGCTATATTCATTAATGAAATTATTCTGTGTTTTATAATAAATCAAGCAACCAGAGATCATGACTGAGTTGAAAAAATAAACAGTTCGTCTTTTTCTCTAAATACATTAGATATTATATAAGGTCATACTTGTTTAAGTACAAATATTTTAAGGGTTTGTTCGGGCCATGAAACTGAACAACTTTCGTCTCTCAAATTGATAAAAAGATTCGATGATAACTCACAGACACTTTGTTTTATTTTAGTTTAAGATAATATTTGCAAGAAAATAATTTGAGCCTCAGAAATTCTTGGCACAGGCATTATAGTAATACAAATTATATTTCGCATTTTCATCCTATAACAATCCTAACTGCATTAATATTAATTTCTCTTATTGAACGTTAACTACTACCTTCTCTAACAATTTTATCGCTCCTTTCGCTTGCAGATAGAAATTAATGCGCTTATAAACTAATTGTTGGCATTCTTCGTGACCTGTAAGTAATTCATATTTCCGTTGGATTTCCTGTTGTTGGATGATATTTAATCTAATGTTCGAGCACCTGCGTTCTGCTGGTATATACGTGCTTAGCACATTTCAGATTCGAATTAACAACAAAACGGTCTATTAATACTTTGAAAACGCCGCCAGCTACGCAATCGAAGTTAGGAAACAATAGCCGTTTTTCTGTTGGCAATATTTACAACTCGCAAGCTCTTTATGTTATTATTACACTGGGGCCAAAATTAAACAAACAGATGTGCGTTATTATGTGAAGCACTTCCATAATGTTTCTGAAAGGTACGTTTGATATATATCAAACGTGTCATTCCAGTAACATTTGATCTGTCACTGCAATTATTAGCCTAAGAAAGAAAACGCGTTTTTTTGTTTAGAATTAAGCGAAATTTCTTACCGTGAGCATTTTTGAGGTCTGTGAATAGCCAGTAGTCACTAGAAGCCAAATATGGCGAATACGGTGGCTGTGGAAGATATTCGCAGCCCATTTCATGCAGTTTTGCCATCGTCTTGATGGAGCAGCTCTTTCTTTTCAGCCCATGTAGTACAGTAGAATTAGAAACCAATAATTCGAAGAAGTTTTCATATCTCACTTTACTACAATTCAACCCGTGCAAACACAACTATGAATTACTAGTATAATCACCCTCATCAACATAAAGAAGAGTTTCAATAAGAAATTGAATTTGATGAACCAAATTGCAGTAAACAACAACTTCAATTCCAAAACAACGGTATTCTCATAATCTATCATAAGATCTAATTTAGTAACATGTTCTGACAGAGTGTCACATCACTTTTATGTCTTGTGAGTCTGCCTTTCGAAAGTATTAAAGTCTGACCAATATAAGAATCATTTTGATTTCCAAAACAACGGTATTCTCATAATTTATTATAAGATCTTATGTATTAACAAGTTCTGATAGAGTGCATAATAAAACACATCCTTCACAGTCACTTTTATGTGATGTGAGTCTGCCTTTCAAAAGTTTTAAAGTCTGACCAATATAAAAATCATTTTGATTTCCAAAACAACGGTATCCTCATAATCTATTATAATATCTTATGTATTAACATGCTCTGTCAGAGTGCATAATAAAACACATCTTTTACACTCACTTTTATGTGATGTGAGTCTGCCTTTCAAAAGTATTAAAGTCTGACCAATATAAGAATCATTTTGATTTCCAAAACAACGGTATTCTCATAATCTATTATAATATCTTATGTATTAACAAGTTCTGATAGAGTGCATAATAAAACACATCCTTCACAGTCACTTTTATGTGATGTGAGTCTGCCTTTCAAAAGTTTTAAAGTCCGACCAATATAAAAATCATTTTGATTTCCAAAACAACGGTATCCTCATAATCTATTATAATATTTTATGTATTAACATGATCTGTCAGAGTGCATAATAAAACACATCTTTTACAGTCACTTTTATGTGATGTGACTCTGCCTTTTAAAAGTTTTAAAGTCTGACCAATATAAGAATCATTTTGATTTCCAAAACAACGGTATTCTCATAATCTATTATACAATCCAATGTATTAGGATATTAATTTGAAAATTTCCATGAGTTCCTTTTAAAACATTTATTAATTTTGATGTCAAGTTTTTGTCGTATGAAAGACATCGAAATTTAACATTGTGTGTTTCATTATCAAATTTCGTCATTTTTAATATTTTTTTTTTCGCTATAAATATTACTACACATTTAAGATAATCCCATGTTCCCCAATCATCAAACAGTATCTAATTGAAATATTTCTATCTCAAAAACCCATCCACCCATCAAAAGCTCATCTCGACCCCGCATGCTCATACCAAACAGATAAAATTTTGACTCCATAATTAAGAAGCGCCCTGTTGTTTGTAGGCAGCGAGTCGCTCAAATCGGGGTTATGAATTTGAATGTGCGATTTAACGAATCATAATGGAAGAATAAATAAACATAGTTAGGCAAATTTACACATTCAGCTGTTGGGAGATCTACGAGGGTGAGTTTCCGGTTACGGTGGGGTTTTTAAATATACTTTTGGGGTTCTGGCTCTTCATACACGCTCGATGTCATCGGAACTGACGTTTATGATGAGTACTTTGGGGTGACAACTTGCAAAATAGAGGCTAGAAAATATTCGTCAAAGATATACCGAAATGGTATTTTGACTGTAGCACGTACACAGCAGTACGTACATTTTCCTGTACAGATTTAATTTCCACGTGCACCTTTGTTTCCAAACAGTCTAACACTAATTTACCTAAATCCCAGTTCAGTACCTATCTGAAAACATTTTAACTTGCAATTTTGATAGCTAATAAAGAAAATATTCGCCAAGGTATGTAACCGGTCCCAGCATATGCTTCTTCATTTCCAAAAACAACTATAAAAACACCACGAGGCATATACCTGTCTCTTTTCGCATAATCGAAGGTATTGAAAGGGGTCCTTCCAATTTCCTTCATCATACAGTTTATCACAATGTTGCTGCATATTTTCCTCGAACATTAACGATTATATCTTTACAAGCACCTGCTCAAGAACCAATAGGATGTTGGAAATTCATAACAACCCCAATTACGAAAACTGTGTTTATGGTCATTAGCACAAATTAATGATACATAATAGGTACAACTTTTATTACTCATATCAGGTTTTTCAAAGAGTCGCTGTTATTGTACGTGACGGTAATGCTGTTATTGAGGTTTGATTTCTGATATACACTCATAAAAATATTTCTTACGTTTTGATTTTTGCTGTTGACAAATTCTTCATTTCAGTTTGATCACTTCTATTTTTCCCATTGACGTTTCTCGAATTATTTATTTCAATTCTAGATTTTTTATGTTAACTAACGTTCATTTATATTGATATTGATTAACTCGATTTGCCCGCAAAACAAAATACTGGATGCCCTTGCCAAAATTACACAACCTCATCTTTCAAATGCCCTATAAAAATTTTTATCATTCTTATATTTTTGCTATCTTTATAAAATCATTATTCAACATGTAATTCCGTTTCAATTTCTTCAATTTTTCGTTCCCTGACATCATTTCATCAAATTTTGTGGTCACAAAATCGTTTCAAAACGATCTTGTGATGTCTTTATTTTCATCTATTTCATCTATCTCAGTAACCTCATAGTGTTGAACCTCTCCGATGTCCTGGAATCCAAATGAATTCATTCTAGTACACATTTTACCCAGCTTGTACAGATTTCAGAGAGATTTCTAAATATGATTTTTTAATGAGAACTGGCCAAACTTGAAAATAAAATGTCGTTGGTTTCAAGAACAAAACGTGTTCCTAGGCAATACATTATGGTATCAGGTAAAGGTATGATTGAAGGTTAAGTTGACACACTGAAGAGAATGAAATGAAACCCATTTCCATCAGTGTAGATTTCAGCATCCGAACTGGAAATTCTTCGCAGTACCAGCCAAGTCTGTCGCCATGCTGCCATGTAAGGAACTTTAAAACGGCATTGTTTGTCCGTTGGTGATCTTAACTCGAGGTCGAATAGCTCACACTCTAAACTGGCATGCCAATCGCTTCTTGTTGTCATTAATCGTCACCTTTTAATTGCTCGGGCCAGTAAATTAGTCCGGACGAGTGACAGTGCTCTATCCAGACGTGCTTCGCAAGTTGAAGTTTCAAATCAACACAGCCGACTGTGTTTTAACACCCTTTGATGATACACGACGTGACGTTTGACGGGTTGTGATTTGGCATCGAGTTCAATAACATAATCGTTATTAATATGCTGTTCAACGGGACGAAGTGAGATCGTACAATTCGCTGATGAATGGTAGTGATAGTGAATGACGGTTTTAGTGAACGATCGGTTTCTGTATGGTAGGTGGTAGAAACTTTTTTTTTGTATATTTGCTCGATATCGCAAAATGGTGCTGCCAATTATCCTGAGGAGAGTTATTTTGAAAACTATTCCACTCGAGATATTTCCCCTTCTTTGTCATTTTTTATTTCCTTCGTTAGATGATTCTCGTGCATGAATCAGTTTCTTTTTGGTTTCTGCAGCAGTTGAATATTTTGGCACATTTTCCTCATTCACTCTCATCTGATATATACTTTTGACTGTCATAGCACCACTGATTTATTTTCATTTGACCTTAATGACTTTCCTGTAGTGCTTGTGTTTGTCCTTAAAAAAAAAGTACATAGAATATGTATTTGCTGAAAAATTCTCACTACTAATCCTGATGAAAATTGTTTTCAAGATTTCATAACCAGTATATTGTAGATTTTTCAAACACATCAATTCACATGAAAGTCCATCCATGATTATGTAATTCTTATAGCCATCATTACTTGGACAATGAGCGCATGTATATTTTATTGCATTCAATTTACATGAAATTATTATCATGGTCGGCAGTCGACGTATTTTTATGAGGCGTAGGATTAAACTGACAATAGTAGATTATTTTGTCTGCAACAACTTTAATTGAATTGGATTAAAAGATCTGGATTTCGGCCTGAAGCATCGGTCTGTTTGTTTATGAATTCAACCTCATTAAAGAATGAGTTTACATATTTCCTAACCAACGCTTAACAATATCGAAAATACAAAACGAATAAACGAGATACAGTTATAATCGCGTTCTTATAGACCAAAATTGGATACTTATATCGAAGTCCACCATTAATATTGAATAAATTTCCCGCGTCGTTAAAAAATGCCTGATAATTTGCATAATGCTGCTCTAATCATATATTCCTCCAATGAAATACAGAATACCACTTGCATAATAATACGGTAATCTTCGAAACGTTTTTATAAAAGTTTGATTGGTTGCGGTGGTGAATATAAAATGAAAATCGAATATAAACGGCCTCGGATACTTTAATATTCAGCATCGAAATAGATTGTGCGTGAGTAAGTTACAAGCCAGGTTCCGGGTTTTTTTTTTAAAATAAAATATAATTTTTTTAAGGACAAAAAACCGGTGCCTGTGCGAAAGTAGCGACTCATATTGGATTTGAATTGCTGGAGATTAAAAATGCATTTGGAAAAACGTCCTCAGAAAGTTTATTCCAAATAAAAGCAGTTCTCCAAATGGAACAGTTCCTAAACAGTGAAGTTCGAGGTGTACTGAGTTGAACCTCAAAACGATGAGCAGTTACAGTTCGTCGCGTATTTCTGTTATGCACCGCTCTTGGTGGAATCAAATGTGCCAAGTCACTTGAACTCTTTAAAACTCTTCAGAAGAGAGACAAATCCCCAACCTGCCTTCGATGTTCCAGATGGAATCTATCAGCTTCAGGGTATGCTTAGGGCCAGAGCTCCATACATGAGAACAGTACTTCAAAGAAGGTCTGATCTGAGCTTTATTAAGCATCAGAAGTTGCTGAGGTGTGTACAGTTTTGAGAAGCAACCTTTGCAATTCCAGCAACATGATTGTGCCAAGACATATTGGTATATCCATTCCAACCCCCGACAATATTCCTGGTTTCTTCTCATACAAAAAAAAATCTCTGTTTTTTTGGAGGGAAAACAGTATGAGGTGACTGATATCGTTATAATTATTCTGGTAGAATCATGAATTAATATAATTAACATATACAAATCGACATAAGAAAGTATCTTTATTTCAGATTACAATTTCGTATTGGTGAGCCACTATTCAATCAGGTGAAGTGATAGTGATCTGTATCTTTGTGAAAGTTTTTAGCCGGCCGATGACAAATGTTGCATGTGACAGTCCAGTTGAAGAATTATAATCTGTTATCTCATTACGAGGAATCTCGATAAGATATGACTATGTGACGGTCAAGTAATCGAGGAATATTAATTTCATTATTATTAAATGTTTTCATCGCCAAGTGACGCAGCCTCCTGTTAACCGTACGTCTTTCGACTTCCGTTAGCACAAGAATGATAGCGTTCAAATGTTGGCACGTTAACTGGATATATATTAATGTTAGCGTTTGCATAAACGAAAAGAGACACAACGACCAAGTCCACACCATGTGTTTTTAATTTGCCGTCGAAAACACCCACTCGTGCATTCGTCTCTTGCTGAAAACACACTTTATCGGGATTCGGTATAAATAATTGATTTAATTACCAGCCGTGCTCTGAAAACCGACAAAAAACTGGTAAACACGTCGGGGCAGAATCGCACCGGACCAAATCGACAGCGGAACATCGTTAATAATTTCGTGTTTCGCGATTACATCGATTTGCTCAAACACACAAAGTCAGCCTTACGAATATCTCACGTTTTTTAGTTTGAATGTCTGTTCAAGAAAATCCAAATGAATATCAGAAGAAGAAGAATATTCATTTATAGAAGTAGGAAGTTTTTATTATACATTTATACAGTATATATTTGCATTTATAAGTGCAGAAAAATAAGATGGTCGAACTTTTAATAATTCAGGTAATTCATTTAATCGAACAAAGAGTTTCCGCTAGTTTTAATCATCGATTATCGAAGAAATAGAGATCGTTTTCCTGAAGATTTTCGATAAATATATTCAATCGAATATTTCTTATTATAAAGGAGATATTAAAAAAACTGTAACAGTTGTAACAATAATCAATGATCCACAATATTTCTAATGAAACCGAAAATAATATCAAAATAATAATAATAGAATAATATTTTAATTTGCAGAACTTTCGAAATTGAATAAATTTGAACTATGAAAAAACACTAAATTGATGGTGTAAAAGTCAATAATTTAACACCGTACATGTGAGTTTCTGGCCTATCAATCTTCTCATCATGCTGGCTGGACAACATTAACCCCAATCATTACCAAAAAATGTTTAATAAGAAAATAAATCACAATTCACCTCGCACATCAAGACTTTAATGTGTCTCCTTTACTGAAAAAAACTCGCACTGGAAAAAATATGATTCATAACCTTCACCTGTGCTGAATGTCATTATCCCATTATAAAAATAACTCTGAATAACGAACTGACGGAATGACGGGAATCCTGAGATCTGACGAGTCGCCAATGAACCGAGACAAATTACGTCGTACACGTCCATGGCTAACGGGACAACGGTATTTCCATCAAAGGGTGCCGCCATACTGAGAGAAAAGTGATAGAAAAATACTAATATGAATAGTCAAGTCGAAGAGATTTTTCTTCAGTCGCATAGTGTATCACCTTTTAAGGTACGCGACACCTTTTAAGGAAGAAAAAATCTTAATTAAAATGTCAGCTCTGTTAGAACCGTGTTGATTTTTCGAACCAGTTGCCTTTTGAGGTTTATGCGTGCGATTAGCATACTTCTATAGGCGTAATTTTGTTTGGAATCCGCGTGTGTCTATATCTACTAGCATGAGCATTTCACAGATGCCAGATTATTGCGTTTTATTATCTAGTAATTTGATAATGATTGAGGATAAACGCGGTGGAATTTAGTAGAAAGTTCTGGGAGAATCTCTCGTTCGCAAGACACATGGTATGTAAAATGAAACGAGGTATATTTAGGGCAAATGAGAATGGTTGTGAATACGTTATATTGCCAGCAAAAATAAGGTTTTTTGCAGTTACAGCTCGAAACCGAAATACAAACAAAAATAAATAATGGGGTGCCTTGAATTATATTTTAATTATGGCTCCAATATGGCAAACAGCTCCTAAACAAGGATTTATAACAATGAATATCAAGCACCCTACATTTTTTTACAACAAAATGATTTTTTTCGTAAATAGATTTTTCTGATTCCAGACATATTGAAAGTCATTAGTTACATCAAGACAAATATGACTTATTATCAATGTTGAACACAATCTTGAATTAGTTTCCAATATTTTCATCTTAAAACTAATAGTAATCATGTTTATCACGTCATTTAATTCGTGTACACAGACTAAAACAATCATCAACTGTTGAAGTACCTGAATTTGTCCGATAAAACTCAGTATAAACCTCTGCAATGTTAATCCGAGGCCATATCGCTATACAAATTTTTTTTTTTACAAAAACTGGCCTTCTAGATATAAATTACCTACACAGGTGCAATTAGTTACCGATCTTGTTTTCATTAATATGTTTCATTAATATATTTAAGTACCACGATGGATTGAAATGATTAACGAAGTGATTAAGTTCCAAATGGTGGCGTCTTGCTTCCAGATGACACTCTGAATATTTCTCATGATGAAAATAAATTGTGCTCGTTATCAAAGTCACTCGTGACAATAACATGTTCAATCTTTCTGAAATTTCATTATTTTTTATAATATACGGAAAAATGGATAATTCATAAATAGAACCATCAGTTTTGTTGGGTGCAAAGTTGGTAACAATAGTTGAAAATATTCCGCTCCTCACTTATAATAAATCGCACTACAACAGTGAAAGTGCGGCTTTGAATTTCAAATGTTTTGAAATAGTGAAATCATAGAATAGAGGTAGGAGAAGTAGAACAATGTTTTGAGTGTTCACAAACTGAGGAAGTCGTCAAATGAATGTAATATCTTGTCTGTTGTATTTATACTATAGAATAGAATATCATGTCGTAAATTTCAAGACAGAGCCAGCTGTATCGTAAATGTCAAATGGCAAAACTACAAGAATAGGAATAATAAGAATAAAACACCTGCTGAAAATCTTTCATTACAAAAACTTCAAACGATCTTCAGATGATGTGGTGCTGTAGGTTTTTCCGGGTTTTCCTACAGCTGAAAAAGCGAATGCGCCATTGGAGTCGATGAAGTCGCCACGGAGCGCCAATTAATTTTTGTTGTTTTATAATTATAAATTCCAAAATCATGAAGTCCTCTATTGGGAAAAAGTTGCGGTGAACTAATGAATCTATGAGTTGATTTTTGATAATCATCAACAAATCACTTTGATGTTATCTGGCAGTAGCCACCCGTGATTTTGGCAAAGATACAATGATATTTCCTCATTTCTAGTACTGTTATCGTTCATCAAACATTTTTTAAAATTGGGTTCATGTTCTTCAACAAATATGTGCAAACGTCCAAGGTAAAAAACGAAGGCAACATTGAGACATTAAACTCTTAAATAATCATTCAATGAGGTTTTATATTCACGTCACGTGCTGAGAGCAGTACCGGTATTTCTATCTATATCATTGATATAGGTAAAACATGATATCGGGCCAAAAACGGATCCCTGAGAGACGCCCAGTTGATTTTTTCAAAAGTCTAATGATCTTTCATTCATTTATTATTGCTGTTCACTCATTTATCTCTGTTTCTCCGTATTGGTGAGTCCTAGGAAGCTGAAATATGGTATATAGGTGCTTTTTAGGTCTTAGATGCGCAATAAGAAAATATTTTCAAATATTCCAACTGGGGCGCCTCACTGGGGACAAAAGGTGGGGCGTTTATATATGAAAATTACTTTTCACTACTCTTTCTCCGTACCGTTATATTTTCGGAGGCTGACATTTTGTTTGTAACTTTTTTTATGTTGTGGATAAGCTAACTGGGGCACCAGCCATGGGAAAAAAGGCGCAGTGATGAAATAAAGTTACCTTTTCATCACTGTTTTTCCATGCCCTCAAATTTTCGGTGGGTCAATTTGTATTTAATGTCGTTAGCCACAAAATATCTGAACAGGGTACTTACCTACTTCAATAAATTCCACTGTTTTATAGTGCTCTAGTGATAGACTTATTACTCAGGAACCCATACTGATTATTTGTTGTTTTTTTTTTCTTTATCAATTAAAGTCATAGCCGATGTGAGTAACATTACTCAGATACCTTATAAAAGCTACAAGTTATCGTAACAGCACGATAATTATCAAGCCGGCGGTTGTTTCTCTTTTTAACCGCAGTTTACTTAATTGACTTGATACTGAAATTTCAACATTCAAGATATCGATCTACTGAAAAAACAACGTAAAACAAACAGCTTTGAATATCTTCGATTAGGTTATCGTCATTTCCCTGAGTTATATGCAAACAAAACGTGACGGCGACGCGAAATAGGAGAAATAGAAATCGCCTCGATAATAATGTTTGTTATGAAATAATGTTTTATAGCAGGTCCCGGCTATCGAGACCCGAACCAAGCAGACACAATGGCACAACAGTTTCTGAATATACAGCGAGCAAACGCAAACATACGAGCACTCTCACAAAGACCTTTGGCTCGAACAAAGGTCTCTCTTGCCTGCATTCTATTCATTCGGTCTCACCTGTATACCTGCATCTACATCCTGTGAAGTTCTGATAGAATATAGAGTATAGACAAACAACGAGGACGTATTTCGTGCAACGTTGCCAACTTTAGAGGCATCCCAATTTCAGCAAATCGGTCTCCCGTTGAAACTATACGATCATCAATACTCGCTTGACGTCTTCAGAAGAACTTGCTGTGAATAGAAATGAAAGTTTCTGGTGGTTCATTTGTTGAAACAATCACACAGATTACAGCATAGTCAGTTGTGAAACTAACAAGCTAACTGATATACTGATTACATCACAAGCTTCAAATTTAACAGATTCCATACATATTTTTGAATTGCAGAGAATGGTAATAACATTTATCAGAAATGCTGATTACGAAACTACTATAACTTACACCTAAGGGTAGGTATGTCGTCTTTATACTTGTTCATTCTCTTACGTTTGTTAAGAAAGACTGATAGCAAATACATTATCACAATCCTAAAATGATATACAGCCTAATATTGTATGCCAACACTCAAAAGAACAATTGCCTATGTGATTTTGAAACATCTACCAATGGGAAAGTTCTCAATTTCTTGGTTCAATAATCCAGAAAAATTTGTAGGAGTTCCAAAGCAATAAACTTGAATGAAACCTGTGCATTTCAATATTTTCAGTCTTTTGTTTGTCTACTAAAGAGTAAAAAGGCTGGGGCGCTTATCACTTTTCCACTTGAAATTATCACATCAACTTCCAAAATGTTCAAAACATTCCTTCTGTGAGATGCGAGTGATTTTGCAGACAATACGATTGACTTGAAATCTTAATAATGAAAAGGAAGCTGTCGCAATCGATACTAACGAAAACTAGGATCCAATGAACTTTTAATTGTATAAGAAGAGCTTGCTCATACTCAGACAAGTGGATGAAAACCAACTCAACAATTTTGACTATATTATGTCATATTGAGAATTTGATACATTGGGAAAACTATATTGAAGAGAAATGATCTAGTTGCACTATCTTCACGGTGATGTGGAGAAAACTTCAATAGGAAATATGATACAACTAGAACCTCGTTTGTAGAAAACTCTATGAAAGACAATAAGCACTACGATGCCAATCTAACCAATGCTTCGTTCTCTTTCAATTGGTAATTGCTTGTGGTAAAACAAAATCAGAAACTGATGAACCCTAGGTATGAACTCCAAAGCAAAATCATTGGAATCATCCCTTAGTCTTATATTTATATTCAATTGGATTCCATGGAAAAAGGATGATCGTTTCGAATTGAAGCATGAACACGAATTTCAAATTCAACAACTGAGATGCAAAGAATCTTGGCACTGGTGTCCAATACTGTTACATAAAGATAAAAAAAGCTTGTCTCCAGCCATATCTTTTGCAGCTGTTCTAGGTTTTCACACCAGTAAGATAGATTCAGTAAAATAATCTTCTCGATAGAAAGTATTTGTTACAGTTGTTCATTGTAAAATCACAACACCTCCTTGAAAATGTTGTTTTTCACTTATAGCTCCGGTTGCTGGTCCAGATAGTTCCCAATGACTCTGATGATTACGTAACATAAGTTCTCGTTCTCCAAATTACCCGTCCCAGTTTGAAATATCTCCTATCGTTGACAGGAGGCAGTTCAATCACCCACGCCCCTGTTTGAAAAATGACAATGATATCGGAAAGCCAATGTCTTGGAGCTGCAATTATCTTATTATACAAAACTGTATATTTTGAAGCGATGGCATTAAATGATATAGGTAGCAATTAAATTTACGACTTGGGTAGCTTCTAATTTTCATTCGAACAGTTATTACAATAATTTATGGTGTCGATAATAAACGCCGTGAAATTGGATGACATGCTACTGCAACAATTATTTCATTATTTGTGGTACTTGATTGTCACATTGAATCGTGTATCTGCGTTGAGCTTCGTGTCAGAGGTCATTCACGCGAGAAAATGTCAAGTCCAGATGTCTTTCGAGATAAGGGTCTACCTCAAGGTTAGTGTACAACACCGGGTGTTTTCTGCAATGAAATAAGAGAAAATAGATTTTTCAAGAGAGAATAAAACTAGTATAGAAGCCCCTAATATACAACAACTAATACACAACAGAGATCCAGTTAGGAGTACTCCGATATTCAGCTACTTTTGAATTTATCCATCCTACTAGCTATGGCCTAAATGAATCCGTTACTAGAATGTTCAGGCTAGCAAATAAAAATAGCTTCTATATTTTAAGGGCAGCGCGTGCCTAGACAAGCGAGAGAGTGTTAGTTAGGTACCTATTTAGTTCTAGTAAGCAAATCTATCATAGACAGTATCGGCATCTCTTAGCAACAATTGGAAATACCCTATTATTTTTATTGAGAACAATGGAATCTTTCACGCACTTCGAGTGTAGACTGGAACCTTCCTTATCGATATAAAAGGAGTGCGTCGGCGCAACGTGAGTCTGTTGAGTCGAGTAATCGAAGCGATACGGTCGAGAAGGATTCTAGTTGTACTGCGAAGGAGTACAACTAGAAAAAATATCCTCTTCTATAACTTTGATACGATTTTGGCGACGGTATATTATATATTTGAATGGATAAAATGTTATTAAGATTCAGTACATCTTTTTTAATTGAATCTGACCCGCCTAGATATTCTAAATTTATTGTATGGCCCTCTGCAGAATTGAGTTTAACACCTCTGTCGTAGAAGATCCACTTATTATTACACGTGACGATCCGATCCAAAAAAAAGATCGTTTTGGTTAAAACGTGACAATTTCTGTCGATCGCTAAAATCGTGGGACATCCACTTTTCGAGCTTTCTGACCTTTGCAAAAATTTCCAGTAGAAACACACGTGTAATTTCATCGTGATAAAACAATTGCAGAACGAATAAATTGTTTGTGTTGTTAGGGTCCGTTTGACATGTCTGACTGGGTTATTCGGATATACTTACTAAAACATTGCTCTATTTATAACGGACTTGTTACATCGGCTTCGTTAATATTAATTAGCGTGTTTTTAATGCGAAGAGCACCGCTCTGCTCGACATCTCGAACACGTTGCTAATGCATATTTTAATCAGATGCTCTTAATTATTTTTTAATTCCAAAACCGTCCTCGTGGCTCAAATTACGAGAATTATCCGTTCCGAGAACATTATCTTGAATGCTATAATGGCGATGATTATAGACTGGCCGAAGGCACATGCGACCGGCCTCATTACTCCCTAATAGCTCCAGTCTGATGATGAAATTGAATTGTCCGGAAACGTCTGGTTTTGCAGTATATTAGCCGGGCATATCCTATTTTTCGAATTTTGCAGTAGAGTGAAAAATCCAGGGACTTTAAGTCCGGTGATCGAGCAGGCCAGCAATTTAAGAAAGTTTCTGCGAATTGATGATGAAAATGACCATCAAATACCTCTGTTTTTCTTCAGCCCACTTATGGTTATTATGAAAATGTCTTTCTGTTCAATCTTCCGTGAGAGAGGCTACATCGAGCTTGTTACACTAATTAAACAAGACTCTCATTTGTTTCTGATGCAAATGATTTTCATTAATTTCATAAAGTTGCGTATCCGCGCTGCTTTATGCAACAATACCACGATTGATATTATCTTAATTAGGATTTGTTGGCTTCGATTTGCATAAATCTAACTGCTTCAGGTGGCCTATAAATATTTTGAAAGTGTTCGCCATCAAAACAAATTCTATCGGGCGAACGATCGATCGTAAATTTCTCCTGCCACACTTTCAGATTATGTCACGAATGATTATTTATTTTATTTTATTTCCACGATTAAAATGGCATAAAAATATGTTAATGAAGTGGGAACAATATTCTGTACATGGCTCGAACTAGCATAGGTGGAAGATTTGATGTATTCTTTCAGGTCTTTATATTGACCGAAACGTATTTGAACACGGAATTAAAAAAAAAAACACCAGATGATAATCAATTCAGTTATTTGCTTTCGTATTCATATTTTTCACGGGTCACGTTTGAAACAAATGTATACTGGATGAATTATGAATTTGTTTTATCTGTAAATCAATCCCAGTTCCTACGATCTACATATCCATCAGTATCAAATATGTTACGTTACCACTTTGGAATACAGAGTTGTTTCATACACTGTGTATAGAGGAGATGATTTACGTACTGTATAACGAATGCATCTATTCGTAAGTAATTACACGTAGCGTAACCGCGGATATGTTACGTTACTTTTAAGGAACACATAATACTGACGTACTGTGTAACACATGCAGTAATTTGTATGAATTTACACGTAACGTATCCGTGGAATTGTAACATTACCGCTGGAGAACACAGAGTACATTCGTACTGTGTAACAATATATCCATTTGTAAGAAATTACACGTAACGTTACCACGAATATAATACGTTACCGCTAGGAAACTGTTCTACCTACTGTGTAACAAATGCATCAATTTGTAAGTAATTACACGTAACGCAACCGCAAATATCTTCAGTTACTTCTGGGGAACACAGAATACTGTCGTACTGTGTAACAAATGAATTCATTTGTAGAAAATTGTATGTTTGAAGGTGGTTGACAATGTTTCGTGGTGTATTTCATCAGTTCGGACTTCCATTGTCTAATATAATATAAATTGATTTGAAATCCCTGAAGAAAATAAAAGATTACCCGGGAATAACAATTTTATTAAAACAAAAAAATGAAATTACAAGGAAATAACATACAAGCTACAACCAGTACAGTACAAGCTACAGCCAGTTATCACCCGAAGACGATTGTGGATACTAACAATCGAAACGTCGTGACGTAACTTGGTTTAGATTGTTTTATTTTTTTTTCAGAGAGTTCAAATCAATTTATATTATATTAGACAATAGAAAATGGTACGTAACGTTATCTCGAATATGTTTACCGCTAGGGAACTGTTTCACGTACTGCATAACAAATGCATTCATTTGTAGGAAATTATACGTAACGTAACCGCGAATATGTCACGTTTTCATTAGGGACCTGCTTTACGTACTGTGTAACAATTGCACCAATTTGTAAGAGATTACACGTAACGTAAACCGTGAATTTGTTACATCAATGCTGAAGAAGACAGACTACTATCGTACTGTGTAACAAATATATCCATTTGTAAGAAATTACACGTAACGTTATCGCGAATATGTTACGTTACCTCAAAGGAACTCTTTCACGTACTGTGAAATGTACCCATTTCTAAGAAATTACACGTTATGTAACCGCGAATATGTTACGTTACCGCTAGGGAACTGTGTTACGTACTGAGTTACAACAATTTGTAAGAAATTACACGTTGAGTAACCGCGAATATGTTACGTTACTGCTAGGGAACACTAGAATAATCTCGAACTGAGTAACAAATGCATCAATTTGTTAGAAATTACACGTAACGTTATCGCGAATATGTTACGTTATCGCCAAGGAACTGTTTTACGTACTGTGTAACAAATGCACCCATTTGGAAGAAATTACACGTAACGTAAATGCGAATATGTTACGTTACCGCTGGAGAACACAGATTACTGTCGTATTGTGTAAAAAATGCATCAATTCGTGAGAAAGTACATGTAACGTCATTCGCTGTGGTCAAATAGAACCTGAAGTACCAGAAGTTTCGTCAGCTAATGCAGCAGACATCGTCAGTGGTATGTACTGGTTATATCTTCCAGCCTCAACAACGTGAAAGCCTATGTTCTTGAAATGTGATTCCTCTGAAAAGTGTCTGCTTTCTTTTGAAGCCTTCAGAGCTAAATTTCCATTATAATTCTGCTCTAAAGGTGAATCAGCGACAAGGTGACAATTTCTGACAAAAAAAGAAATTTTATTTCAATTTCAATCCTTATCTATTCATTGCTGGCTATTATCGGAGGTACAGAAGAGTTTGCAGCACACAACTCCTCAACATTATAAACTATTCAATTTGTGTCCGAATAACGAAATTCCTCCAGGATTTTGTGATGAGTGTTGCTTTTGTTTTCCATACCAAATAGCTTATTATTAAATCACAATCTCCGAAACACTATTTTGACTCTCTCAGTGATTCTTCATCCCTCACTAAACAATTATAGCACCTTTCTGTATCTCTTGTCCCTCCAGTTCCATTCAATGTTGAGATTAAATCGCTCAAAAGTAGTTACAATGTAATAACTCTCTCGGTGGTCCCACAAACACGAGTTTGTCCAATTCTTCGAAAAAAACCCATCAAAATCAGATAACAACAGAAAGAGCTGAGAATTCTTTTTGCAAATACTTCAAGTGGTTTTTCGATGAAATAAGGTCTCCCACAGAAGGCTTGACCGTTGGCCCTATACGCTTCTCTTCGTCTGCTTGATCCACCTGCCGCTAAACTGCGGCAATAAATTCATAGTGACTTGTTAAATAATTTATGTAGGTTTGTGAATAACAAACGGTCGTTATATTTCACAAAATGTGTGCTTCGATATCTTGAAATATGAAGAACGGCATTTGTTTTAACTTTAGGGTTATCTGCATATCAAGGGGGTCATGTTTTAAATTATTATTCTTTGTTTTCAGGAAACAAATTTCATAAAAAGAAGTTTGAATTTTTCAGTACTATAACTTGAAAAGGAAAAAATTATAAAAGGATATACTAGAACACTGATAGAGAAAAACATAGTGCCAGAGTGACAAACCTACTCGTTGATAAATAATGAAGGAACATATGTTGAAAACTCCGATAAAAAAAACAGCAAAACTTTGTTCATTCTGACAGTTTATATAGTGCGCCAAGCTCATAAGAGTTTCGTATCTTTCTAAAAATGATATAGAGATAGAGTATTCAGTTTGAGGACAGAACCATCAGTACCTATTTCAAAAAGTTCATAGGTAAGTGGATGAAGCCACTTACCAATCACTTATATCGTGTACCATTTCCAATATTTCATCGTAGTTAATTCCCAAAACAAAGGAGAACGCAGAAAAAGAACTAATGATAAACAGTATCATTGTAAAGTTTCATTCGCCTTCAAAATAATGAGGTAAGCGATCTAATTGCTCCACTTGCTTTGGTCACGATGGAGGTGCCATTTCTATGAAAAGAAATGAAGAAACAAAAGTAACCCCCGAATAATCTCATTTTCACAGTTATTCAGAATGAAATGATTATAATTAATTGTGAATCCCGTTTCAGGAAATCGCATTATCTTAGACTTTACAGTGTTATAAGTGTGTTGAATACTACAGAAGTGTCAAATATTCCTCTTTGGCTAAACCAAAGAACATCGATTTGTACAATAACAAATACTGTACACAAACGTGTTTGAAACGCTAAAATCTAACCCAAACAACTTCTCAATATTTCCGACATTATAAATGTTTATCACCGACATAATTCGATATGAGATCACTCCATTCAATTCAGTGTTTATAAATATGCGTTCGTGAATGTATTTCATATCGAAAACATTATTTACATTGCCTTGTATACAATCCTGATGCTTCGATAATACTTTCAGAAAGCTGTGTAGGAATACCGTAGGTTTTATTATTCTACCTACCTCTCCGAACCTTCATAATTGTTGTTTGAAACCCCTAGGAACAATAAAGGGGCACACTGTTCGCCCGATATACTGCTCAGCCAAAGTTAGGTGGACCAAAAATTGACCATATTCGATAAGGACTGAGTTTTTTTTATTTCTTCGGTGGCAATCATGATTCTCGACATAACTGTCGATGTCATGAGTCAAAATAACTAAGATATTTGACGTACTTGAACCATTCTATCGATAGTGTTTACAATCAAAATATAAAATCCGGCCAGCAATAAATTCTTATCGAATATGGTCGATTTCAAACTGAATCGCGAAAATTAAATGTGGCGCCACATGGAAAATTATAGATTTTGAAAAAATTGACAAAAAGTCAGTGTTGCCAACAATGAAATATAAAACTCGCCACCACTTAATCCTTATCGATATCAAAAATGACCACATTGTTTGGGATTCAATTCCCCATCCACGGTAGTCTCCCGGTTTGGTCTCATGAGACTTTTTCATTCACCGGTGTGAACAGAGGCTCATTTTGAGAACCTTCAGATGTACTATTCATAAAAAAAATTGTAGAATCATCGGAAAACCGAAATGTATAGAGCGTGTAGATTAGGGTTCAGAAATAAAAGTAGTTTTACCGAGAAACGTTGTGATCTCTTGCCCACCAGACTCCCATCAACCTATCCTCATACCGATATATTCCTAATTGATAGGGTGTTACAGATCAACTGATAAAGTATCAGAAGTATGTTCTTCTGTTAGCCAAATCACCGACTTAACGTCGGAAGTATTATCGGAGAAACCTGTAAGCCTATTCTATAACGTTTCAAAGATCACACATATGGAAACACAGAAATGTCACTCAAGATTCTGCCTATGACGAATGAATGTTAAATTGAATAATCAAACAATCCATGTATGATTCACACATAACATCGGTTTCTCAGTTTGTTCGACTAGTTTATTCTAAGCCCCCAGGTAACGAAATGAGCAACAAAGCGTTCAGATCTGCACCACACAACGTGTATCTGCAAAAACCACCCATCTTTGCAACTGGCATATGTGCTGCACCCTCCTTTTCCTTTAAACTGTTGAAAACGATTCCCGAATGCTGACTCGATTGTCTTCAACGCGCTGTTTGTGTCGTTCAATTAAATTAATTGTTTTAGTGAGGAGTATCTGCTCCTAAGCTGGCTCGTTATTCTAATTTGATTGTTGTATTGTTAATTGTCCGTTGAAAAATCGACAAACGAATGGTGTTTTGTTTTAAACGGTTTCTGAATGATCATTAAATGGATTTTCAAAGAGGGTGAGCTTTCTATAATGAAGTTTTGAACTTGACTCTCTTGAATGAACAAACTTATTAAACTATGGTACATTATGACAATTTTTGAACGCAAAGTAAACTCTCCAAATGAAATTCAAAATAATGGACTCAAAGAACTAGAATGAATATACTAATTTTTTTTCTGAGCTACCTCCATTGCATATTTTGTTCGTTTTTTTCAGAATACTCATTTATTACCGATAGGTATTGGTGTTACTTGAAACGAATATTGATATAGAAGGAATGTATTGACATAAACTCTCGACATTAGCTTTTTTGAAATCCTAAACTATTTTATTTATATCAATAGTCCAAAATAACATAAGTGTTGCCTGTATAATACACCTGGTAGATATTTCATCAGCTGCTCCTCTGAAGAGTTTATTGGAGTAACTGAAACTTGAAACTGACACGGAAGGAATGTATCAACATAACCTTCAAATGCTTCTTTATATCTGTGTCCGTAGAACAAAGACACTAGTTTTTTCTTCTTGCCAATGCCTTTCTTCAAATATAATTTCCCCATTTTTCAAGAACTCAAAGCAAATGCTGACATATATGAGATGTATCGACACGAGCTCCCAGCAGTACGATTTTTGTTCTAAAATCCTTGATCACATCTCTATCCAATCAGACATTTCACCGATCACTTTTAAAAAATGGTCCATGGTTATTCTATGTGTTAAAACCACCCAACTTAATACTTGACCAACTCTTTTTTATGACACGATGTTTTCATCAGGCATTCGAAGATAACTCCACCAGATATTTTAATTAATACTTTTCTGGATGTTTGAAGTTACTTGGCTAAATACCCAACCAACTTTAAACAAAACTCTTGCTTTCTGAACACTAGTTTCTCCTGTATGATACCCCATCAGGTATTTTACCCACCACTTTCCTCAAAAATGTTTCTTTCTTCAGTCTGTCCATGTATCGAATTCTCTTCATTGTGAACCTCTTACGCCATAAATATATCCCACAATCAGTTCCTACGTGAGTGCGTTTTTCAATTGCCAATTGCAAATGTGCTTTCTCGTCAGATTCAATCAAGGAAATGTCCTGCAACGCACCAGTTGGATTTATAGTCATTACCGTCCATTTGAATCGGTATTTGCTGAGGCTAATTGAAAATTGCATAAAAACCCAAAGGCATCCGTCCGTTAGGTCTATGTTGGTCGAGCAGGTTATTTATTAATAAGTGTTTTGTATATGTTTTCTCTCGATACCGACGACAACATTCGTAACCGGTTTCGAAAAAACTACGATCAATTCCACTGGTTTCAATTGAGATGAGATTTTCCATATCCGATCGAATGCTAGTCGTCAGCAGTCTGAAATCCGTTAGGATTCCTAAATACACAGTGATTCTCGATAAGTTTGAAGATGAGAAAGTCATTTGTTTCATTGATAGGGAAAAACATCAAAATATATCATTCAGAAAGAGTAAATATTCAACATCCCAAACTAATTTCGATTCTAGGGCAAGATTTGGAATAAAATCTTAGAAAGTCAACATTTTTCCTTTGCCAGAACAAAAATGCGCGTTACGGCGCGTTTTGCGCCAAATTAGCATCATCAGGAGATGATAAAGTCTCAATCATGCTTCCAACCCTGCAAATATGCTTCTTGACAATAACGGTTTACAAAGCCTTTTTTACCAATTCCGTCTGGTTTTTTTCAATTTTTCTCACACATGTCTTCCACCAGAATTCGTAATAGTCTCAAACCAAACCCCCATATTTTAGATGAATTTATATAAATCGGAAAATCGTATGAATAATGACCATCAGACATAAAAACAGAAACATCATAAATAACGATGTCTTCTGAAATAACATCACACCCAAAACATTTCTTTGACGTTCGAGCAATAAATTGTAGCAAATGTTGGCCCAACAAATTATATTTTGGAAACGAAGGCAAAAAAAGAGACAGCAAGTGCAATAGAACAATAAAAATCAGATCTCTTGTTCGGCCAGCTTGGCCAGAGAATAGTTTCTATTGCATTAGCGATGGGCCGTAAATTATTGGGATGACAGGAGTCATATTTTAGTTGTCACCATAATCCGAAGGGACAAGAAAGTGTGATGACCCCGAGTTAATAAAAAGGAAAACTTACCTCTTTCGAATTCAGTTGCTCCATACCTGTTAATACGTTCGATTTATCCGAGAAGAAATGTAACGGGAATATGATTTGATCTTGATTTTTGATTATCCACGTTCATCCACGTCCATCCACGTCCATCCAAAAGTTGCAAAACTCATATCTTCGACATTAAGACCTGCAAAATTGTAGCATGGGATGACAGTAAATGAAAACCCTGGGAAATGTGATACAACTGGATATAGTTTTCACTTTTTTTGGCTCGGAAGTATCAAATTTGAAAGTTAGACCATCTTGATAAAATTATTTGGAACCACGAAGCTATATAAACCTCAATTACTTTTAAAGTGTCAAAGTTCCAACTGTATCATTTTTATAATATAGCTCACATATAGTTACAATACGAAACATCTCAAACTCAGTGTTCTGAAGCACCAAAGAGGTGAATATTCAATTAGATTTATGTACGTATTGTACAAAAACAATATTGATGTTTTTAATGAAGATATGTCAACATATAAACAAGGCTGACAAAGAGCACAAAACAGTTGTTGATGGGAAATTGTACGTTTCTCAAATGAAGATCGTCAAGAACTAATACCAGCAAGGGCGTACTGGGTTAAAATCTTTGTAGGTTAGAGGGCATCTGACTGCTTCCTTTTCAACAATTAGAAAACTTTCAGCTAGGTGGGATAAGGTTAGGTCAGGTTTAAAGTGGGTGGAATCTACAAAGGTTTATTGTGGGTCAAACTGGTTCAAATTTTCCCAAAGTCCAGCTTCTTGCCGAAAACGACTAGTTTCTTTGACAAACGTATTCCAAAAACACTTTATTGTGAGATTTTCACTAAATTGTTTTACAAAAACGCAACACGTGTTTCGCCATACAATGGCTTCATCTGGCGTGTCTTTCAAAGAGTTGAAAGACATTGTATGGCGAAACACGTGTTGCGTTTTTGTAAAACAATTTAGTGAAAATCTCACAATAAAGTGTTTTTGGAATACGTTAGTTATGGATTTTCATCAAGTATCGGCCGATTCCATCATATAGTTTCTTTGATGAGTTGTCTTTCAGGACAGACAGTGAGAGTGGAACTTCACCAAACCACATTGCGGCATATAAACTATTTGTATTTTATCACATATAAAGATTCTTTTATTCGGTGAATTCACATTTATTTGTCAATTCCGTGTGATCCATTTCACCATCAACAACACCAATAACATACATATTTCGGTGTATCCTTTCCTAAGCTGAGATACATTCCTCATAATCGTACGGAGATATGGTTCTGCAAGAGTTCTACATCCACGAAATGGGAATTACGAATTTGTTCAACGTTGGTGGCCACCAAAATCCCATTGGAGAATAGAGCGAAAAAAGCACAACGGAACGGAAATTGTTAGATAGTACTATAGCTATCTTCAAAATACTCATTGATAAAAGTATTCAACTGACTGAACTTACTTGACACTTTGGCAGTGGCAGGGTCCAAACCACAGCTGCTTATTTATTCATTCTCTCATTTTTTGAGGGCAACTCTTTCATTTGCAATGAAATCGTCGATATGGTTCTACAAAGCGACTATAGTCTGTAATACTTGCTTGTTAATAATTATAAAAAATGCTGATTAGGCATATTTCCCAGTTATTAGAACTTTCGGCTAACTCTTGTCCTTGTGCGAACAAAGAACTCGGCAACGCTGTTTACCTAAGTCGTTAAACACTGGTCGAACACTAGTCACAGTGGTCGTTAACATTCGCGTTCATAATTGTGCCCTGGTGGCAGATGAAACCTCTTTTGTTGCCATTATCTGCCAGTTCCTCCGACATTCAAGGCAATGTTGGCTTACATGAGGTTCGTTTTTATTTGATCTCAAGGAAACATTTCGGAGGAGGCAAAAATAGTAACTTTCTGAAATTTTCCACGGACAGTAACAGGGATTTGATTTTCAGCCCTAAACTACAGAACTTTGTTTTGTTGTGGAACATCAAAGTTTCTACCAATTTCCATAACTTTTTAACGATATCCAATGTCAAATGAAGCATTTTTCTTCAGTTTTTGTAAATAATTATCTAGGAAAATGCATTATGCTACATTACAATATACGGAACATTAAAATTGTGGAATACACTATCAATAAATAGAAAACAACAACTTGAGGATCACTCAAATTCATGTGTGAACAGATCCATGAAAATATTGAAAACAAAAATCAACATTCATTCTAGTGGCGCATTTGCTTTTTCAGCTGCAGGAAAACCCGGAAAAACCTGCAGCACCACATCATCTGAAGATCTTGATCTGCCAATGTCCTCTCTTTCATAGAATAAAATGTAAGGTGTCTCCAGAGGCTCCAATAAATTCAAGATATCGCCAGAATATTTAGTGACACGACTATCGTCAAACTTAAACCAGTCCGTTTCGTCTTTAACCATTGGGTGATAATGACCAGATTCAACGCCAGAACCACTGGTGCCTCAGTTATACTTGTTGTCTTATAATAGCAAGTTAGTTTAGCGCTTATTTGACAATACAGTTGATCATAACCCGTTAAAAGTTCTCTTTTCAGATGATTCCACAATTACCTTTGCAGGGACTGGTTATAAGTCATATTAGAAAACGCTAGAAAGTCCATACGTTTTTGCTACCTCTTGAATATGTACCACAAAGTAAGCTAGTGAGATAAACTGTAAAAGAATCGAAAGAAATATAGCAATAATGAAATGTCTACACACATAATTTGAAATTTATGTCTATAAAGAATGATAAGAGTCAAGGAAAAGTCTGAACCAAAATTATTTGCTGCCTTCAACATCCTTGAAGTAGGACTCCCTAATTAGTGTGGTGAAACTTTTCTTGGTAGTTTTTCATCTCTTGTTTGTATGTTTAACTCTTAGGATAATGATCTTAAGTTATAGACAACAAAGAGTTTGTGAAAAATAATAAACAGACCTTCATTAAGACTTCTAAAAGAAATCAACAAATCAGTTCTTAATTTATTTCATAATCCATTGGAACCATTTTAGCTTGAATAAATTCGGCTAGTGTTGACAACTACACATATACGAGTAGGGTACTGGAACCCCGATAATTCCTTTAGTGCAAGTGGTAAATAATTGAAAGATATGAATGTTATATAATTGCAAATGACAGTTGCGCATACACTCTCATTAGAGATAAATGCATTAAGAGGATATTGATAAACTTACAACCGATAATTGACAGATAATTGAATGCATAGTTACTAGAAGTGATTGAGACTTAGCAGGTAGATAATCTACAAAGCATTGGTTGCATTATCGATAGTAACATACCATTCGTAAAACATTTTCGACGATTGGTAGCCAAAAGATCATAACTATGATTTCTCGCCCATCGGAAAATGTTTTGATGCCGGATAGATTACACAAACAGAATGATTTCTTCATTTACTTCGCTAAGACGATGCTCACTACACGAGTTTCTCGATGTTAATGAGCTCTTGTTCCTCTCCGCCGGCGTTCATATTCAGAGCTCATAATTTCAAACAGTTTTTGACAGTGAAACCATCACACAAATGGGGTGAAAAATTGTAATCAGAGATTGTATCTCGCATATACCAATAAATGAAATAACTCGTTAGCATACATGTGAAGTTTGGAGAACATTAGACGCAAATTTTAGAGCCGAAAAGCCAGATTCTTCCAAGTATACGGGTCTCAAAGTGTCAACATCTTGTTGTTGAAAACACATCTGTAGGGTTGGCAACCCTGCCAGCGTTGCCTTTCGACGGGCATCTGCCTGGCACATGTAATCCAATCCCGATACCACAACGTCTAGCACTTATCTCGCTCCAGAAAAACCACATGTTTACACAAGCCTCAATTAGTAAGAGCTCTAATACGAAAGTCGGATTATTTATTAGCCAAAATAAATAATTTTCTACGAAAATGCTTTCTTTTATGGTTTCGCTTTTGGGCCGATGACAGGTTTATTGAAAATGGTTATGAAAAGGTGATTTGTTTGCCCCCTTCTCGAATAATATCTCACTCGGAATGTATTCTTGATTGATAAACAACTGACGGTTCTTCTGGTGAAAGAAGCGAGTGTTCTTATCATTTCAAATATATTCAAGGGATTACTCATGGCCCACACAACATCTATTATTTTCGACTTGTATCGACTCTTAATACATCGTTGATGATGCTGAGATAAAATTAATGGGTTTATGTGATTCGGTCGAGATCGTAAGGACAGGAATTTATTGAAAACAATGCGAAGGCAGAAATAGGAATCAATCTAAAAAAAGAAATGATAGGCACACCCAGTCTCCTAGAAAGGGTCTATACTATTAAATCCTTTGGTTGAAATCAGCGATTACGATCATTATTCAAATTCGTTAATAGCGTTTTCTCAATATTTATTTTTATACTAGGAAACTAGTGGAAATCCTCAACTGGAAACGAAAAATTTCATTGGAAAATGTTATAAATCTCAAAAAGAAACAATATTGTGCGTTGACATCTATATGACAGTTTGTATATGACAGTTTATTGTAAAAGCCTGCAATAATACAAACTACACAACGGGGAATGTTCCTCAATTTGGGTTGCAACTTTGAACAAAATGAAGTTGAGTTCCATTCATGAGTTTTTCAAATTCGCTTCGAAAAGTATTTAAATTGACGTTTCAAATGTTGGGTTTTAATTTTTAAAGGGATTTGTTTCTAATTCACATATTGGCAACAGCGCTTAGAACTTTACCTGCCATTCCTAAAAATATTTTACCTTGCATATAATATATCAAGTTGAAATAATAGATATTCTACTTTAAAAAAGGAAAATTATCTTTATAAATCAACAATTAAGGCAAAATATAAATAACAGTTCAACACCACCTCCACAAGCCACATAAACAACAGTTGTTTTGTTATTTATTTATATAGAGGAAGATAGGTTAGGTGCACAAAATGTCATGTGACAGAATGTCTCGGAACTCGGAACATAAGTAAAAAACAGAACAGCACGCCTCTGAAATATGTCATCTTTGTTTGTCTCATACAGGTAACAGAATCATTGTCCTTTATTAGCTATAACCGATGGTGCCAAATGGTGGAATAGAAACGAACCCCTTTAAATGTTGAATGCATTATTTCATTTCTCTTTTTAAAGTATTTAAATATTTTTTTAAAGAAAAAGGTTGAAATGAGAAGTTTAAAATGCGTTGTTTAAGAGCTCTTTCATGAAAACTACTTGATTTTCGTCAGGAGGAACATTCCTCATTATGGTGTTAACCACGGTAAATTTTTTTGAAGAGTAAAATAATTTTCAAAATTTTTGTGCAAAGTTATTTTTATTTTTTGTTAACATCGAAAATTACTCAAAATCATACAGTATTGTAAAAAGAACTCAATATTCAATAATATCAAACCACGAAACATCAAAATAGAACACTGAAAAAACGTTCTGTTTATATCTTCATGTCTAGCAACATACACAACAGAAATTATGAATAGTAGGAATAACATAATTTGAAAAAATATGTTTTTCCATCAACTAGCTGTCGTACCCCTACGAACGAAAATCAATCGTTTAGCCTGCTTATCTTCTAAAAACTTTCATGATTGTTCACGATTGTTACACTTTTAATCATTCCATTGGAAATCAATAATAAAGATGAACATATGCTTGCAAAATGTTGAGATATGATATCTGAGGCTTTAGTTTTATTTTTCTTATTTGGGGTCTGTTGAAAAAATGAAGTGAATTTTCATTCACCTCAAAAATATGTATTTATTCATCAATTTCTGTTTCGTCCCTTTTGATCCTTTCAAAGCGAATCTGGATTGCCGTTAAATGACGTCAACGGCAATATGTTCTTTTATTCTCTGCGGGAAGGTTCTTGCCGTTTGGCCAATATAAATTTTCGGACAAAACCACAAGAGCCAATTTATATACTTCTGATATATCCACCAATAGTTGAAGTTTCGTCATCATTATCTTCTCTAAATTTGTTTGGATCATTTTACGCCTTTCCTTTGGTTTGCACAACTGATATCTAGGCTAGCAAAGGACTCAACGAGTTTCCTTTCCCATTATTAGACGGCATTTAGCTGCATGAGTAAAACTTTTTATTGAAATTGAAAATGATGTCGAAGCAGACAAATGGTGAGTAGGTTTATAATTTTTTTTACCACAGGATTAACGTGGCTTCTGTCCAAGAGACGCTCGACCAGCCCAATTGTTTCAATTGTTGATTAGTAATATTCTATGAGTCTTCTATGAATCTCTTTCGAATATATTTTGAATGCCCTAAAAATGTGTAAAATTGTATTCTGTACATATTCTATACGTAGTATAGAATTGATTTGCTGGTGGATATTTCGTGCACTCAAAAACTCCAAGAATACATCACTGCGTTCAATGTTTGAAATTGAAGAGAATCATTAGTGACATGCACATTCCAAGTGCATTGAAGGAGATAGAAATCAACGTGCATCACTCGCAAATGCGTCTCTTCCTTTGAAGGTACTTGATTGATTGTACTTGCATTTTTGTGTAATCAAAAACTCATTCAGAAAGGTACACCGATACGAGTCCATATATTTACAGCGAACCTCACATCATGAGTTATCAATGGCAGTAGCTGATTCGCCAATTCAAATTGATCGTTTAAAACAATTTGGGAAAATTAACGTGTTAATAATCTATTTATAATTTATGTGCGGATCTGATTACATGCGAATTTGATTACATGCGAATTTGATTTACACAGTAATGCAAAAATTTATAACGTCAAAAATGACTGTCGTGAATTCAATTGATGAAGAGCGAACATTAGGAATCAAAGCCAATTTTTACTCAGAATGAATTACTTATCTATGAATAGATTTCGCAGAAAATCGTTGTTATTATTCAATTGTTCTAACAACTGTACAAAGAGCAAAGAAAACCATGTTTTCATAATATTGTTTATACAGAAATGAATACTACGGTTGCCTGGATTCAATGTTGTTTGGAGGTTACAAAATTCAAAATGTGTGATAAACTAGTATGAATGAAATCTTCGGGTGATTGATTACTCAATTTAAATGATCTAGATTGATACTTCATTAAATAGTTGGCTACTTTGTCATTAGTGTCAGTTGTCGTATGCCATTGATGTTTGGTACTGCTTATTTTGACGTTTTGTTTGACATCTTGAAGTCGTTTTCATTTTATTCATTCTCCGTTGAGTTTCTTCGATATTAATTCGAAGTGATATCGGTACCAATCAACATGACAACTTAATCACAATTATTCGATAGGTTAGATTGTCCGACATATATTCAATACCATATATTCAAAAAAGAGATAAAAAACATTCCATGAATGTATTACTATTACGATATGTATATATTTCCTATATTCAAGACTTCATTTCCAAAATTATTTATTGTGTCCTGTTATTGGGTTTAGATCCTATTCAAACAATGAAACTTTTTTTCTATCAATGACAGATACACTAAGTAGTCAACTCAAAATAATGATTGTGTTCAATATAAAAACAGTTTTTTGAATAAGTGTAACTGGTAGTAATATTAATGTACAAAAATAATGATAAAATAATGGTTATCGAAGATAATACTTTGGGAAAAACATAAGTGACCTAGAAAACGATACCACACTGTTTCCATAAAAAATTATGATTGTAGGGCATACCGGCATCCCATTGATGTTAATCAACTGTTGCTAATAATGATAATGTTTTGGAAAAGAATACTCAGATAGTGAAATAATGGTTATCACAGATAATACTTCGCAAAAACGCTCAATTCTTTCGAAAACCGTTCCCACAAAGACAGTGATTGCCCAGCACACCTTCAGAGTTCCCAAATTGATACCTCTTTTGAAAACACCATGAAAGCGAGTCAATTTGGCCTTTAAAAAACCCACAATTACCCCTCTGAAGCCTCCGTTCGTGTGTCATTTCGGTTCTGGCCCTGCATTTATCTCAAATTGGTGTAATCCGAATGACAACCGAAATTACATAGGTTTCTATTGCCATTAAGTTGTCGTCAGAGTAGTCCTTTAAAACAGAGTTTTACACCTCGAAAAGCGACCGTCCGATCTTTCGAATAAATAGCTATAATTATTATAAAACGTGGATAAAAAGCTGGGCCGTGGCACGTGGATTTAAGGCGTTTCAACCACTGTGTAATTACACTGTACCGAAAAGGTCCACCTTTATCGAGGGCTTTCGATCAAGCTCCCTGAGTTTTTCGTATTATAACTTCTCCTTCAAATAACAGGGTACCTCGCTTCCTTGCGGTTGTTCCACTGTTTTTATTAAATGTCGGCCAAACTCCCAGTCGCTACCATCATCCCATTATAGAGCTAGTCATTTTATCTGGCGATAATGATGATGATGAGCTCAGGTATATTATGTTTCAGGAAATTAGTCAGAGACTGCGTGGCAGATTATTAATCGGGCGTTTTTAGATTATTATTCAATAAGCGCTAAACATAGATTCTGTGTCAACATAAACCAGTTGGAGTTTATTAAATAAAAGTCACAAAAATCAATATATCTCCAGAATATGTACAATAAAGGAAGATAAAAGAGCTTTCATACTGTCTACCGCAGTAGTGGGCGAAATTGCATAAGAACCTTCAGACCACGGCCAAAAAACCCGGAAAATAGCTTTCACACATGGATAGTGTTATTCATTTTCATCATAACGAGTCAGTGTATTCAAAATTCCAAATAGATCTATTTTTAATAAAACCAACCACTTCATTATGTTTCAACTGAATTTTGTTTGTTACAGATACGACAAGAAAAACCTTATTATTTAGCAGACCCAGAAGTAGACTCCCTTGTAAGTACAATTTTCATAGACAACACTTAGATTTAAGAGCATGATATGTTTACGTTCAACTACCACGTGTCTGATATATTTCTTAATGACTGTCCTAAGAATTATTCGACCCAGTGCAGATAAAGACGAAAAGAGAAGATTAGGCCTAAAACAGAGCTCGGTGCATACCAGTTCTACCTAGCTTCATGTATGTCACTTCGACAAAATATCTCCCAGCACTTATAAATGCTGTCAACTTTACTTTTTCGAGGTCACTATAGAACTTTGACACCGCCTCACTGATGATATCTGAATAAATTTGATCACGACGTGGGCAGATCTCTTTAATTTAGTGTAAACCATATGCGTTCGAACAACCTGCTCGCATGTTGCTCTGAAGATGTACCTCCGAATTAATTTATGTATAAAACGACTCATCAATAATTTAAATAGACTCCTCAGCTCCGATTTGCAATTCAATTTATGAAAGCAGAAAAACGTATGCCGTTGTAGAAATGTTGATTTCATTTTCGTTTTGGGGACATCAAATTTTATTTATGACCGACGGTAGAACGTCGAATTCGTCAAACTCATGACAAAGAAACGTTTATATATGTCGAGGATGGTTGATATTCTTTTTTTAGGTTCAACCTTCCGCTACGCTATCTAGGTAAAAAAGTGACTGGTCCAGTGACAGCGCCAGAGAATGGGTTTTATAATAAAAAGATTAGTTCTGTTGAATCGATTTCTGTGAGAATAGTGGAAAACTGAACTCAAAATATAAATAAAGGACATTGAACTGTGAAGTAGGACGTTTTCTTTGAAACGTTGAACGAAAGAAGCAGATATAATGCGTCACAAACCAGGATGGAGACACATTGCATTTCACCTACTGCCTCATAAAAAATTATTCTAGTTTCAACTAATCTTTCATCCAATAGTCCAGTATTTTATTGAGGTTCTCTCAGTTGTGCCATATCAAACCGTTCTCATCTAAGAAACATGCTCCGCGTCCTCTTTGAACCAAGTTTCAGTAGCTTGCTTTGTCTGACCAACGCATATTCTGTCGCGGTTTCCTTCCCACAGCTTGTTTCATAAATTCTACAACCATCTTGTTCATATCTGATGTGTTTGTATTGTATTTCACAACTATCTTTCAAAAATCTACTATAAATTTCTTCTATGTAAACCTTCCTAGCTATAGAATTTTTGTGAAAAATCTTTAGTTAGCCACTATATTTTTTATCGTCCAATAGCAAATCAGTTGAAAAGTATCTTTCCCAAGTATTCCACTACTAAACATTGTAGAAGGTACAAAATGCTTTCAAAACATATTTTTAAATTGTTAGATTACTGAAATTTTCGGGAACTAGTGCTTTGCAATTTTTCTAAGCACTAACAAAAAAATATGTGAAACCTGAAAATCACAATTGGAAAATCACTATTATCAAACAGCAGTGAAAAAGTCATTCATGAATCATTGAAATGTGACAGGGGTATTTTTTTAAACCAAACGGCATTTGTCTCATTTGAAAATTTTTCAAAAATCAGTCAAAACTCCTTACCTTTTTGGACTTTCACAAAGCTGAATTTTCCATGCTATAAGCTTTAGACAAACGAATGTATTACCTTATCATAGATTCTTGTTGAGTTTTGGTCTTTCTTGAAATCACAAAATGTGATTTCAGTTCTTTCACACTCGCTTCTGCATTCGACCAAATGAGTTGCAGCTGAGAAACGACAACGTTAGGCGAATTGTGACACCCTATATTTCAGCAGCGCCATCTTAAGGTCATTTGTAAAATCTCAAAAAGAAATCCTCTCGCCCTATTCTGAATGACAGATATCCTGTAATTTTAGATATTTTTTTCTGGAAACAAATTGGATTTGTTGATTGCTAACTCAATGCATTCTTCTTCATCTCTGTGATCGAGTTCTTCAACAAAATCTTTTCGTGGATGACCAAATACTCTGTTGATTGTCACTTTCAAAACTCGAAAGGAGAATTTGCGGCTTCTTTCTCCGCAGCTGGTTGTACCGTCACGTGACCTTGTAACATAAACGGGCTGCTAGATGGAAATGTCGACGGATATCTGATGTAAATAAAACTACTCGGTATCAGGGGTGGCCATACAGGCGATACAATTGAAAACTATGAAGCCGGTTGCGATTTTTGAGAAATCACTTCCTAAGATTGTGAATTTGTTGCATGTCGATTGTATGTGCTTTAGGAGGTTTTATCGGAAATAATGGCCACTTGATTAGATATGCGTGATACAACTTAATGTTTATGCACGACATTTGACGACAGGATTGTACTGAGAGTTTGAAATTAATGTGCTTCTTGAAATTAGATAAATTAGATATACTCAGTTAGGCACATACAAACTTTTTCCCATTTTGCAAAAACAAAACAAAATTGTTGCTTAATAGCTTGAGTAAAGGAAATTTATGAATTAGAAAAATTAATAAATTGTAAAACTAAAATTCGAAACTCATTTGTTATGCGCAGAAAGTACAATATGTTCAAAAAATATGTTTCGAATTTCGATTTTTTTTTAAATTAGTGCTTCAAAATTATTTCAAACGCCAAGAACTAAAATCTGTGAAATATTTTTTTATGTATATCAACGACTTATTGGAAAACATGAAGAATCCAATACATTGCTTTGCTGACGACAGCACACTTGCCTCGTCATTCCATTTGGATTCCAGCACATCTTCATCGGTATCTCCTATGAACTGGATATAATAATGGCAGGCCAGACAATTCCGCTTTCTGCTTCGATGAGTTTGTTTGGGGTTGAAATGGAGACCAATATGTCTTGGAACAATCATGTCGCTGAAATTGCAAATGTTGCTTCTCAAAAGCTTGGAGCACTGTTCTGAACCAGAAAACTGTACACACCTCAGCAACTTTCAATGCTTTATCAGATCAAATCAGACCTTCTTTGGAGTATTGTTCTCATGTATGGGGCTCTACCCCTAAGCATCCCCTGAAGATGTTGGATTATATCCAGAAAAAAGCCAGTCGCCTGATTGGAGACATCACTCGCAACCTTGATAGTCTAGAACACCGAAGAAAGGTTGGGGATATGTCTCTTTTATATATACATTCACGGGAGATGTTCAAGTAATTTGGCACATTTGATTCCACCAAGAGCGGTACATATCAGAAATACGGGACGGATTGTGGCTTCTCATCGTTATGAGGTTCAACTCAGTACACCTTGAACTCCACTGTTAGAGAACGCTTTCATTTGGAGAACTGCGTGTATTTGGAATAAACTTCCGGAGAATTTTTTTCTAAACGAATTTAATCTTCAGCAATTCGAAACCAATGTGGATCATTTTCGCACAGGCATTAGTCTTGGAATGCCTTGAAGATTTTCTGGTAGTGCTTGTGTTTCGTATTTAAAAAAATCACAATTGGAAAATCACTATTATTAACAGCTGTAAACGAAAAGGCATTCATAAATCGTTGAAATGTGGCAGGTGTATTATTGATACCAAAAGGCATTCGTCCCAATTGAAAATTTAAAATAAATAGTCAATATTCTCTACTTTTCTTGACTTTCAGAAAGCTGAACTTTTCATATTGTAAACTTTGGACATACGAATGTATTACCTTATCTAAAGATAATGAGAAATGAAGTGATAATGAATACAACCGGTTATTATTTGTAAATGATGATCTACATTATACTTCAATGCTCGTTACATTATTTAGAATATATCATAACGACTTGAAAAATGCAAACGACCAGAAAATGCATATCTTTCAGTCATTATAATAATTGTATCGTTATAAAATACACGAGTTGGAATTTAATTCAGACGTTTTTTAATTGTACTGATAATCACTACTGACGATTTCATTTCGCATATTTACCGCGTGTTCACTGATCCACTACGAGTTATCCTCAATTGTTCAAGAACTATTTCTCATTCGTAATAGTTGAAGACTTCAAAAAGTCTCTAGACAGGTGATTTCAGACATATAAATTATACGATCTAACATAGTTCTAGTGATATAAGTTATATAGTAGTTGAAATTGTAAAAAAGTATCTTACGTAGCAAACATTTCGTCAGGCGATAATCCACAATGAAAATTTCATGGCTGAAACACCACCTAAGAAATCGCGGTTAATTTAGACCACCCACACACCTATTTAGGGTCACAGGTCGAGTAAAACCTGACCATGAAGATTGTTAAAATCGCCAGTGTTGTGTGGCACCCCAAACTGCTGCCAACAACTCGAAACATCACGGCCAGGGCCAAAAGATCTGTAACAAAACTGATTGGAATGGTATATTAAACAGCAACAACTCATAAAAATGTCATGGCTTTCGAATGATTACAAACAATATTTCTTTGGAGAGTTTGTCAACGCGTTGAATTGGTTTTCGACAGTTGCAACATAATTGGGCAGTATTTTGTGTTTATGTTTGGGATTTTTATTGTTCTAATGTTGTAGGTGTAATTATTATTAATAGAACCGTAAATGAAATTTCACGGGAGTTTTAAATTTGACATTATCACTATCAAGTATTGGGCCACATTTCGCTACCATATAAATGTACCAATGTACGTGCTGTATCGCCTTGAACTTTTTTTTTTCATGAATCGCTGTTACGATTTTTATTTGCCATCATCTGGTACTTCTAATCCATTTCTTTTCAATAGTTGTCTATAATTTATGTACTTCCATTTCTGGTAACCTTTTCAACCTCTTTCAGTGTTCATTGAATGATTCTTGAGCAATATTTTTTTCAATTCTGTCAGTAGTAATTGCTAGGTAGATATTTTCATACTCATCATCATATCCAATAGCTTCCAAAATCGATCGTTAAAGTTCACTTGGCTCATTCCCCTCACCTCGAATCTTTTCCTGTTCCAAACTACCTTGCTTGTGGCTTTTTTCAAGGCATCTGAGCATGGTTCTTGTATTTCTAATTGTTTTTCTCGATGGGTTTTTGTGAGGCCTTGACACGTTTCCTTTCTATAAGACTTTGGAGTATTCTTAAGATTGCTCCTTGTTATCTTCTCCTTCTGCAATCTCATTTTCATACTTATCTCTTATATAACCAGTAGTTTTAGATCTTTCTGTCTGATAGTACAACTATAGATATCTTCAATTTGAATGTGATATAACCCTCAACCAACTTCCTTCATTTCCAGTCCCACCGTCACCGGGCAAAAACCAAAATCCGTATCCCACATTGTATGCTAATGAGTCCGCGCACCAATTTCAATAACACCTAAAAAACTAATTACACCGCCGAAGAGATGTAATCTCGAACAAAATAAACCGCTATCTTTGGTGCTTCAATTAATTTCTGGTAGGCCGGTGCACGGTGAAAGAAACTTGGCTACTGGACGGGAAATATTATTTATTGCCCTATGGCCCCTCTGAGACAATACTCAGAGACACCCGCAGGTTTGAAATTATTTTTAATGTGGACTTCTGAAGGGGTTGTCTCTCTAATTAAATTCGCTTTGTAATGAGGCGAGTTGGGGAGGAGATGCTTCGCTAGATGTTAGTCGCTAGCGAGAATCGATGGCAAATCCAGTATTCACTGGATTTGCCAATGTTTGGATAAACTATCTTACTCACTTTCACTTGAATTTCGAATTATTTTTCACTAGCTATTTAATTATATTACAGTAGAAAATGAATTCTCTATTGTTTCGCCAAAACAATTATTTTTTTCAAATAATAAAAACCAAATTCGGCCATACACGATCAGTGAATCATCGCCAGCGAACAATATCGATATCAATCAACAAACTCATGTATGCAATCAGTGCAGTTGGCTGTGAGAGAACAAACTCTTATCTGGATTTTTCCGAACTGGTCTTCCAATTAGCCTCCTGCGAGCACTGACGCAAGAACATTGATTTTACGGCATCAAGGATTAAAACACAATAGGTAATTCGAGTGAAGCAGAAAAGGCTTTTGTGCTCAGCCGTTTCTTCACCCCCGATCCTTGTATGTGTAATGGTTGTGTTGCACACTCCAATTGTTTGCATTCTCCGGCGTGCGGATGAAAGATAACACGATGCCCGGGTCCGGGTCCCAATCTCGTGTAATTTTCTGTTCTGTGAGTACGTTCATTGTGAGCGCACACCTACGCCTTCTATAAACAACGAGCCAGACGTTAATTCGGTCCGGAACACAGTGATTTATCTAATAACTCCGTTCTTATTGTTACAAGTAGCGGTAATCACGGCTAATGGGATTTCTTTTTCTTTGCTCGAAAGGTGGGTTTGATCCACTATGGAGACATTGGTGGGGATTTCTTTTGCTAAATAATTGAGTGAAATATATCATGATAGCTTGGAAAGACTCATGAGTATGCTTCCAGCATTTGATAAAAGTTAGAATTTGATACAGATTGATATAGATGTAGTAGATTGGACGAGGTTACGGAATGATACGCGTATTCACACCGGATAAGGCATCAACAATACATTCTCTATCATATTACACAATATAATCGCTACTATACCAGTTATCCCGGTGACTAACGGGATAACTGGTATCAAGTGCTCGTTTTGCCATTAAGGGCTCGTTCTTCTATCAAGGGCTCGTTCTGCCTGCAAGGGCTCGTTTTGTGCTGCTGGTGTGTTTAGAGTGGACTTCTTCTACTAGTTTGTATCTGAAAAAAACTTTTGTCATGATCTACATCTTTGTTGAGGATGTAATTACCTTTTTAACACTCGAGATACGCCACTGCTTTCAAAATGTTCAAGGCTCTCACACTTTAATTGAATACTAACCTTCTATCTCAATGGGTTTAATGAATTATATACGCCAAAAAATTCAATATTCCTTTAGATGCTAGTGATCCCATATTAGGAGCTATTCATTCGCTTGTCCAGAACTTGAGATGATACATTTTGAAAGATACAATGCAATGTCGTTACATCAAAATCAATTTCATTCATTATTCTCATCCTAATACACCTCTGGACTAGATCCCTCATTCATTCACCTCAAATACTTCTACCATTCCAAACAACTAAACGCATTCAATCCGAACTATAGATCTATCAGCGCCTATTGCCCGTCTTCAAAGAACTGAAACTCGAACGACAGGTTTCCCATTCGATTTTTTATAATGGTACTTTGTATTAATTATACTCGAAAGATTAACTCGGTCCTTTCCGAAATCCATTAATATATTACAGAACATTTTAGTCTCATGATGTTTCTTCGGTTCTCGAGAATAGAGTAATGTTTTATCGGGACAGGGTTTTACCTCTGATCAGGTCAGCTGTCAATCAAGCGTCGATAAAAATCGACGAACAAAGTGGTGATTTGTGGCCAATATTCAGCAAGGAAGCATTGGTTGACGATATAGAAGGTAGAACTGGTGGCTCTGGCGTAAAATATATCCAGAACAAGCGCTGATTCCTACATCACTGTTCTTGATGCGCTTTTCATTTACCCAGTTGGTGAAATTAGTCTATTTCATCATCTGTATGTACGTCGAGTGTTCTAGTGTTCAGAGAAGTGCTTGTTTCTGGAGATTAAAATCTTCTGAAAAATATTTTGTAAGGAGTGTTTTCTAAATGATTATATCATCAAACAATAGCTCAATATCACTCTAGTAGATGTGGAAAATTTTAAGAGAAATTCATTTCAATTATAGAGAACCATAGCAATAACCTCTGATATCAATCATGTAGATTTACTTGTCTGGGGAAACACTGGTACAACAGTTGAAATATCATCAATGAAATTAGTCAATCGGTATACTGAACTGTAGATTTTCTTAAAGGTATGGATCACATGCTTTCTCGAATATCTTATTACTTCTTCGATGACAAAGAAAATATCTACTTTTTTCTACCAGATCCACAATATAAATCCTTCACACAGTCACTCTCATACTTACTCGTCACTGTCATACATTTCCAGTCAAACTATCTACTATTTCACAAAAAACCGCTACTATTGAAAACACATTAATGAAAATGCAGTGGTTTGGACACAATCTGCAGATTCTTCTGTATCTGTAGAGTAGGGAGGGTGAGTGTAGACTCACAGCACTTAGGATACATGTGTCACATTGTACATCCTCCCGAGGAGTTGTCCATCCTGTCCTTTCCAGGAAGGTGAACAGGTCATTAGAAGATATCTCCTTTATATTGGCAGATGTGAAACAAGACTCGCGGAACACACACTCTCTTTGGCAACCTTGAGGTTCTCACGAAGGCCTCCGTGAAGGTTTTGGAAGGTGCAGCGGCAGTACTGTCGTTGCGCGGCTTCTTCAACCTTCTTGGGGTTTCCTCCGTAGAGGTGCACACGTAAGGGAGATTTCCTGCAGGGGCAACCGGTTCCTTGCCTTTATTCAGGGCTGTTGGAGGTGGAGTGGGAGAGGAAGGTGCAACTCCTGCCTCTTACGCTCTATATCTCCTTTTGGCTTCGGCGCCGCAAATGCGCTTACCCCTTGGCCTTTGTATTACATCACGAGGTGATCTGCTATGTCCAAGCGGTAGATTGGGGTGGACATTTCTTTTCATCTCCAGCCAACGCCTTAGATTGAGGTGAGCACTTCTGTCCAGCCTCGGGATCGGTTTTTGGGAATGGCCCTGCGGCCATTCAGCTGTCAGCACGATTCCTTTCACCTCAGCTTGGGTAGGCTGCTGCACGGTGGCATGTTTTGCAGAGGCTTTTGGGGAGTTTTAGCTTCCTTTGCCCTACTTATTTCTGCCACTAACCGGCGACTCCGGCCGTAAGGCCCTTCCCGGACAGGGCCTCCAGTCCCCTGGCCGTTCCCCTATCCACCACCTGGGTTCGCGCCCGATAGGTAGCTTAACCCACGGGCATCTTTTTCCGCATTTTATTCTGAGGGTTTTGATTGAACACTTTTGATGGAAAAATATTTTGGCGCCCAACATGGGGCTAAAACTTATACGAGAGTGGTCTGCAAATTTTTCCACCTCAACATGAAGATGTAGCACTCGTGAATAGCTAGCTTCTATTCTATGTCATTGAATATTCGTTTTTGAAAGGCAATACGCCAATCAAAGATGAGTCTGATTCTGTGGGCAGCTGATTTTGAACGGGGCCGTAAGAGCTTGGGAGACTATGAACGTTCGGGAAGTCCAAAAGCTGCAACTACCGACAAAAACATCGCGAAAGTTCATCAAATGGTGCTAGATGACCGCCGAATTGAAGTGAGAGATAAAGCAGAGGTTATGAACATGTCGAAATTTCGTGTTTGTCACATATTAAATCAACATTTAGGCATGAGAAAGCTGTCCGCGCGCTGGGTGCCGCGTTTGCTCACGTTACAGAAATTGAAGCATCGCTGGAAGAAGTATATAGAGTTGAAAGGAAACTGACTCTGTTTAAAAATGAGAAAAAAATCTGAAAAACTGCCTAGTATCTTTGTCAGGTCGGAAACTACTCTTGTATTTCTCTCTTTGAATGTTATTTCACTAAAAGCTTTTTTCTACTTTGCTGAAGTCATCCCTATAAAATATTTCATTTGTCACTTGTATGTGACCTTTGCTCTCCCACTCTTTCCTAGACGTCTCATGAAAATCTTCCCGAAGCTGTCGATCATGAAGGTCCTCGCCAACGAGGTCACTCTGTGCACGATTCTCGTTATCAGATATGCAAAACAATTGCATCACCACACATCTCCTTGGTTCATTCGCCACTACGCTTTCGAAAAGAGTCAGTTGCAACACGAATCACCAAAATTCCCATCGAACAATGCTTGTAGATGTTTAGAAAGTGATCCGATACATGTTCTATTCGTATAGTTTTCGAGACAAATGAATAATTTGGTATTCTTGTCGTTAAACGCCATACGATCAAGTGATTATCGTAAAAAGTAATTTATGCGTGAAATAATCAAGAATATGAGCACTGAATATGTTATGCCGTGTCTGGTGAGAACATTTTAAACGACTGGACCAATTATAATTGATATTTTTGCTCACCAGTTTTGATAGGAATTGCTCTGAGATCTGAAGAGATCTCAAACGGCGGTTCATCTGCTAATTTGCTGATTTGCTTGTGAAAGAACCACGAATATGTAGTATCTACTGAAGTCATAGTACGCGCAAACTAAGACGAGATTTTGATGCGCATTTAAAACTGAATTGTACCCGCCCCAAACATAGCTATTGGACAAACAAACGGATGTCAATAGTTCATTGGCGAAATATGACTCAAGTTGGCGGAGTCTGTTGACACAGAACGATTTTAAGCTTCTTCGCTGACTCATTTTAGTTGGCCCTCACTTTTTTATATCTGCTTGTAGACTTTTATTCACTGATGACATTTCTTTTTCAGATGGTCCAGGCGATACAAGTACTTCGGTTTCACCTCTTGGAGTTGGAAAAGGTAAATAAAATATTTCATTTGTGGAACTGAATCATAAGCAGAATCAGGTTGGTTTCGAATCACAATTAGATGACTCAAGAGCTTGACTATCTCATGAAATATAGATACCTGTAATATAAAAGCTTCTTTGAGACACTCACGAATTGACGTTTCTAGAGCCTTTGTAACTACCAGTGTACCATAACACTGAATTTCGTTTCTTTGAAGGCTGTCGATTTTTAGAATTTCTTCCTGACGTTTCGCTGGGGCGAGTGGCTAACTTCTTCAGAGGTTTATACATCTGAGTTATCTTGGTGCAGGTGTTTTCTCGGACAGGCAAGTGGCGTTGCAAGCTCTTGGCTCCTACCGAGCAACGTCTAAATTGGTAGCAAATTGCCAAAAATGACTCTCCTCAATAGAAAGACTTAACAAATTGTCTCTGGTCTGGATTCCACACAGGCAATGATGCTGCTGAAGGGTGCTGCGAGCAGCTTCATTGGACCAGAACCTGTCGTTAGCATCGCTTTAGGTTTTACCAAACAAACATTGAACACCTGGATTTAAGGACTTGGCAAAATCTTCCAGAACAGAAACAAACAGTTGTTGGACTACAGAAGTGATAAACTACGATGTTAAACAAGCTTTTTCACAGGTCACTGTCGGAAGACAGTGTGTGTCTGTCGCCTATGTTTGGAAAATGATGAAACAGCAGAGCGCATACTTGTGCGGAGGCTTTTTTGTATCTTCTTGGTGGGTTTGAAAACCGTTTTGATGTGATTTTCCAATTATTTCTGTGACCCTAGAGATATATGGTAGATAGGCACGTGCTCCTCCCCGTTTTGAACCGTAGAACTTTTCAGTTTCATGGCCTTGTTGATCTCGGGTACACTGTATCCATTTTATTTTGTAGACGGCTTTTAAACCTGAAAAATAATGACATTGAAAACCTCGAAGTATCGAGGAATAACCATCTTTCTTATTTCATCAGTTCGGACTTCCATTGTCTAATATAATATAAATTGATTTGAAATCCCTGAAAAAATAAGAGATCAACCGAGAATAACAATTTTATTAAAACAAAAAACTGAAATTACAAGGAAATAACATACAAGCTACAACCTGAAAATAAAAAATTGTAATATTAATAAAAGCTGAAAATTAAAAAATATTATTAAGCAAAATTAAAAATCGAAATTGTAATTGAAATTGAAATTAAGAGATTCCAAACCAAGTTACGTCACGACGTTTCAATTGTTAGTATCCACAATCGTCTTCGGGTGATAACTGGACTTATTCCTCCGAGATCTGACTATTTATAGGTCATTCTGGTGCTTTCACCTTTCACCTACCCCCTTTCCTCTTTCCGCTTCATTGGTTTTAGCGGGAGATGACCGTTTGGCGGGAGTTGGTCGTTTTTCGCTTGATGAGAGGTTTCCATATGTTACGTATCTCTACGCTAGCTTGACTAAATGCGTTGTTGGACAACATATACGCGGCTTCCTTGAATTTTCTCCTAAACCAGTGTTCCTCTTTGTGGATGATTTCAGCTTGAGCCCACTTGATATTATGTTGATGAGTCCAAACATGCTCTGCTATTCCAGATTTGCTGGTTTCTTCTCGCTGTGTGTGTTTCTTGTGCTCAGCTTTGCGAACTTTCAATGGCCTCTTAATTTCACCGATATATGATTTTCCGCACTCGCAGGGTATTTGGTGGATGCAATTCTTGGAATCGCAGTCCACGTTTGGTGGCCTGGTTTTTGTGAAGCTGCTACGGATAGTGTTCCCAGATTTGAAGCAGGTCCTGATGTTATACTTGGACGCAATCCTTCTTATCCTTTCCGATAATCCTCCTGCTGCCTTCTAGCTAAAGCCTGTTCTACCATCACTCTGGAGTAACCATTCCGTTGAAGGTCAATTTTGATGATGCCTATTTCTTTTTCGAGACCTTCCTTTGTATTACAGAGCTCGAAAGCACGGTCTAGTAGAGTCTTGATGATTCCTCTCTTAGTCGATTGATGGTGGTTGGATTTCTGGTTCAGATACTGTCCTGTGTGAGTGGGTTTTCGATATATAGATGTTTCCCATTTAGTGTCGGTCCTCTTCACCAATACGTCTAAGAAAGGCAATTCGTTGTGGACTTCCTTCTCCATTGTGAAAGTGATGGAAGGACTTACGTTGTTGATGTGCTTCAGAAAAATGTCTAGTTCTGCATTTCCATGGTTCCATATTAGGAAGGTGTCGTCTACGTATCTTAACCTGACTCAAGGCTTCTTGTGGGCTTCTTCAATGGCCAGAGTTTCAAACCACTCCATATATATTAGCTATAATCGGTGAAAGTGGCGATCCCATTGGCAGTCCCTCATCTTGCGTAAAAAATTCGTCATTCAGTTGGAAGTAGCAGTTTCGTACACAGCATCCTAGTAATTTCATGATTACTTGTATCGGTAAGTTTGTTCTATCTTTTAGGTCCCCATCTCCGGATAGCTTCTTCTGTATGATTTGAAGTGCTTCTTCGGCAGGAACGTTGGTGTAGAGGCTTTCCAAGTCAAAACTGATCAGTTGATCCAGCTCTTTGACTTCGATTTTCCCTAGTAGTTCAACGAAATGTCTTGAATTTTCCACAAAATATGATGTTTTTCCTTGCATTGGTTTAATTATTGGTAGTGAAAACCTGGACAACTTCTGAGTGGCTGAATCTCAGGAGCTAATGATCGGTCTGAGCGGAACATCCTTTTTGTGGATTTTGGGTAGTCCATACAAGTGAGGTGGCTTACTGTGGTGCGGTGTTAGCGATGATCACTCTTCTTCCGAAAAATAAATAGAGTTAGAGGTTAATCATTAATGATAAAGCTAGTTTGTTAAGCAGTTGCGCTAAATTTGAATACCAACATTAAAAATGATCAGTAAGCTATAAGAATCAATTTTTGAAGTCAAAGTTTGTAATTTCAGTTTTTGCTTAATTAAATTATTATTTTTGGTTAATCTTTTTGATTTTTTCTCAGGGATTTCAAATCAATTTATATTATATTAGACAATGGAAGTCCAAACTTATGAAATACACCACGAAACATTGTCAACCACCTTCAAACAAACCATCTTTCTTGTTCGCATATCATAAAATAGGGCTCAGCAATGTTGTTGCAAACCCCAACAAATTTCACTTCCTTTCTCAAGGAACTCAAGTATCATGAAGGTGACAATTTACTGATGATGGATCTTCAAAATAGGTGTTTGAGGGGGTATCATTTGTGAAAAAGGTTTCAAAGATGTTAGTTTTGATGATTGTTTGTGAAGAAAATGAAAAAAGCAAGAACACTCCCCTGAGAAATGCTGGTGTATATATTTTATGAGCAATTGAAAATGGTGCTGTTACTAATGATATTCATGATAGACTCAGAATTGATTCATTCTCAAATTTGAAGATGTCAAGGATGTTCCAATAGTAAACTTGGGATGATCAGACTTCTATACTATACTGTAATAAAATTCCTTCTTCACGGAACAGCGATGTCAGATAGTTCCATTGTGAGATGTAAAGGAGTGAAAATATTCAATATTATCTTCCTCCTAATGAGGAGGTAGCTGGGAGAGATAGAGTCCGTCAGAAAGTGCAAAAATTGTTCCTCCATCTCGAAAAATTTAATGTCGGCCTTGCTCTCCCATTACGTCGCCTTTCATATCCAATTATCATCAGTCCAAAGTGAAAACTAACTACACCCTGCTCGATATCTCTTCGTTAGCGGAACGCCGGGAACGAACAGGCTCTTAAGTGATTAGGTTTTGTGTAGAGTACACATTTTCGATGGTATTCGAACGAATTTGGGGACGGTAACTCGAGGCACCGAATATTCGGCACAATAATGGGTTGTAAGACCGTCTTCCCTAATTAGGTGGGAAGGAGGAAAACGAGGGATCGATAACACAGGCTGCGACATCGGCACAATGCACCGGTCGAGTTAAAAAACATCGCAGCGTCTCGAATTCACGGCATGTAAAAATATGGAAATCACCAGCCGGAATTTGGATAACCAGTTGTGTATGTAGCCGTCGATGGATTGCAGCTCGTTATTATCATTGTCGCTGCTGAGCGTGAGAAAAATGGGGCGACGGGAACAAAGAAACATGAGACAGAGTCGCCTTTGAAAGAGTAAAGTGGTGAAAGGATCTCTATGATTCGTGAACGATGCAGATTCTTCAATGCTGGGGCTGAAACTCATCCAATACTTTTCATAAAAACATATGAAATGAAGGGAAAAATTGGTTTCATCTTCACAAAAATCAGTAATAAGTTACAAAAATGATTTGAAGCTTTATAACTCCTATTTAATTATATGCGAGCGCTTTCGACACCTGGTCGTGCTGTCATCATCAAGGCTGTACTCAAACCGAACATGTCAACCTCTTGTTTGTACTTTTATGCGGTTCGAACGCCTTAGTGCAGGTAATATTCTTTGTGTTGGATCTTCTCTAGGTTTACTGTTTCTAGAAGCGTGTATTGTTTTGTGTAATATATTGAATGTTGGTCTTGTTGTGTTTTGATTTGTATTTGTTCCTCGATAAGTGAATTATGACTGTTATACTTATGGATGTTTAGGTTTCGTCAGATGTCCATGCAGTTTCCCTGATTGACTTGTTTCATGAGTTTTATGTTCTCTGGTGGGGGGAAACAAAGAACATAAAACTCATAAAACAAGTCAATAAGGGAAACTGCATGGACATCTGGGAAAACTGGTGGGGGGAAGACCTAACATTCAATATGTTACACAAAACACACACTCCTAGAAACAGTAAACCTATAGAAGATCCAACACAAAGAATATTACCTGATGTAACCGAAATACAGGCAAATTTACCTAGAGTACCTGCAGTACCTGCACTAAGGCGTTCGGACCGCATAAAAGGACAAACAAGAGGTTAACATGTTCAGTTTGAGTAGAGCGTTGATGATGACAGCACGACGGCCAGCTGTCGAAAGCGCTCGCATATAATTAAATAGGAGTTATAAAGCTTCAAATCCTTTTTGTATCAAATAATAATATTAAAATACTGAAACTAAAGGAAAATTAGTTGCACTTCACTCTGGAATCAAAACAATCGCCATCTGAGTGGAGAAGAAATGATAAACCTCGTCCAGAGCGCCCGAAAGCACAACAATCGGCTGGAAGCCGATTGTTGTGCTTTCGGCGCGATTGTTTCATTAAGATAAGCCAATCAAAACAATGGTAAAACTACATGGATTAAACTTCTAATTGCTTCCACATCCACCGTACTCGCCAGATTTGGCTCCCAGCGACTACTGGCTGTTCGCACACTTTAAAAAAAATGCTCACCGGTAAGAAAGCTCGTTCGAATGAAGGTTATTACTGAAACTGGGGACTATTTTGAGGCAAAAGAAAAATCGTGATATTGAAATGTTAGAGCGGCTTTGGAATGATTGTGTGCCTCTTGATGGAGATTATGTTGATGAATAAAGGCAATTTTGAACAGAAAAAACGCGTTTCCTTTCTTGGGCACGGGACATTTCCGCCGATGTAGTATGCAAACAAAATCTGAAAGTTTATATGATATGTGCTTCAAATACATATAACAAATCAAGGTCTAATTGTGACTAGGAGCCGACCTGAGAGTTAGCATCTTCATGAATACAACCATAGTTCTTTCTCTTCTTGAGTTCATTTATTCGTTTTTCCCGGCTACTGAATTACTGTTCAAACGAAGTTAATAATAATACTATTTTATTTCTGACCGGGATATTATAAGCTTATATCGTCATAGTTACGCTATCAATAAAGAGGGTCATAACTCCTTTGGGACATTATAGATTTTATAATTCCCTCTACCTTTCACAAGTAAAAATAAATAGAAATGAAAACTGAACCATATTTTATTTATTCACGTCATTACAAATAATAAATGTACAATTTTGAAATGTTCCCTGAAAATTACTTCCGCCACTGGAAACAATTTCTTCTTTTGTATGGCTGGAGCTTCTGTTCACTACAGTCGAGGTACCTGCCTCTTCTGATGACAAAGTAGACAACATACGCGCCGTTTTATTTCTCAATTCGATGCTATCCTCCAAATACCCCTCCGCCACCGTGGAACTTTTCCAACCTCCGTGTCTTTTTAAGTTAGTCATAGTTGCTCCTGCATTGGCTAGAGCAGTAGCAGAAGTGCGACGAAGGCAATGTCCCGTACAGGAAGATGAGTTTGGCAATCCTAAATACATTGCGATTTTGCTGGGGATTTTCCCAAACATGTTTTTTTCCAATTGGCTGAGATGTACATTTATTTTGTCGGAAGCTCAAAAAAAATCGTTCAATACCTTTAGGACGCAAAGACATATAAAGTCTTAATAAAGGCAAAGCGGAGAACTCTTTTTCATCCACAACTGTAAATTTCTTCGATACACCAGTTTTACTTTCCGATACGTTCACTACTATAACGGAATCCCGGTCCTCTATATCCGATATCTTCATATTCAAAAGTTCCTGACTTCTGCATCCTCCAAAATAACCCATAATCAAAACAACCTATAACAAAAAAAGGAAATAAATACACCTCAAAAGGAAAATAAGAAAAAAATTACCTTATGCAATAAATGAATATCATTAGGAGCGTCCTTTAGGAATCTGATAACATCTTTAGGAGATAAAACAGCAGACTTTTCCGGCTTATAACTCTTACTCTTCCGTTTCAAAAAAGCCTGTAGTTCATTGAACTTGGTGATATCTCGTTTCTCATGTATAGTCACCATCGATTTTAGCATTGACCATTTAGTCCGTAAAGAATTCGGACTATACGTTTCTGACTGAAACGAATAAACACAATTACTACCAAATCTACCGAAAAACATAGAAAATTCCTTACCAGTTCTTGAAAATATGCCAGAAATACAGTTTCAGTGACATCTTTTGGCATAACATTTTTCCGTGTCAGCCAGTCCAGATATATCTTGTATTCTTTTTGGTATACGGCTTCACTTTTCGATGGAATTAATGATTCTCTTGCTTGTTCAGCTTTTTTCAAAATATCTTCCATTATATTTGGGTAGAAAACACGTTTTCACCGCAAACACAGCTTGATAACAAAGTTCTGTTTATAAACAAGTAACATAGCAACAACCTAGCAACAAGAAAACTCTACTATAATCAACGGTACCTGATTCAAATATACCGGGAAGGTAATGAATTGGTACATTTTTCCGTTTCCAAAATGAACAAAATTTTATTGAAATCGGTCAGAAATAAAATTATCTATGTACCACGGGAATTAATGAGCCTTAATAACCTCAGGCAATTGCTGTCCCTCGGGCCAGAGGCCCTCGGGACGCAAACTTTGCCATCGGTAATTAAGGCCCTCCTAATTCCCTTGATACATAAATAACTATTTTTGCACTGAACCAAATTCCATGTTACTCAAAAGAATTAGTCAGGCATTATTGACCTTTTGAGTTCTTGCGCTCTAGCAACACTGTTTTTTCAATGACTTCCCTGTATTACCTGGAATGATATGCAGTTGTGATGTCCAGAGTAACATTAAATTTGATGTAAACCTTCAGAGCACAGAGTCAGTGCTTACTTCATTAGATTGATTTAGTCTTTTGTAATAATGTTTCCACCAATCGCATTATATACTCCAGTTCATACAATTCACAACCTGACTAGAAATAAGATATGGACTAACCTTTGGACGAATTCAATTATACCAATTATCATTATAAAACTATTCACAGTACATTGAGAAGAAAATCCCGTTAGTAGAAACAATTCGAAATCGTCCCCAGAGCATTCAGTCTTACCGTTTAGCGAGATATCCGAGTGATTCAACGAACTCTTTGATTTCGAGCATTGAAGCCGCCATGTAAAAATATGGAAATTGCTCCGGCAGAATGCAGTCCGTCGCTGGTCCGCGGACATCGCTTCGCTTTTGCATTCGCAGCCACATTTAAATTGCTAAAAGGGGACACTATCAACGGGCGCATCTCTCTCCGCAAGATATTATAATCTTCTTGTTGCAAGGCAAATGCACATAACCGGTTAGTATAGACCAAGTCCTCTCGTCGGCCATCTTGGACCCATGCCCATGCAAAGGAGACCTGGTATCGCTCGAGGTGGACAACAACAGCGATGGACGGAGGAGCTATTATTGTTCGTACGATCGATCAAAATTCCTATCGCACCATAATGAACAGGTCGTTAGTTCGGCAGGAGTTTTTTTTATCGGCGATCGAGGTTGAAAATCCATTCCTTGCTCTCTACGAGATAACGCGAGATATTGAGCTATGTCTGTCTGTTTGAACATCGGCGGAGATCGACGGTTTTCGAATGGGTAGAGGCAGTTCTCTAATATGGGTTTCCAAAAAGATATGTCTGCACTTGTCTGCAAATGCGCTATTTCAACTTTGACTATTTTTAGGTTAGGTAAAATATGAGGAAACAACAATTCAAGCAAAAACCCTCAACTTAACTAACTTTTGTATTCAAAGAATTGAGCAATGAATTAAGAAACACTTGATACTGCGAAATATTATAACGATGATCTACATTCAACCTTATTTTTTCCAAGTTATGATTGAACTACCTAAGCACATTGTATGTGAAATAAAGTCCCATATCCAAATTGTGACATTTCCTGGAGAAAAGATAGAGCTTTGTTTTATTACCAGCCTGAAAAAAATCTCATCTCCTTCAATTTGTTGAGTGACAATTGAGAAAACAGCAATTTGAAACATACTCTCAGATTCCCAAGACATATGAGTTGTATTACCTATCAGTATGTAAGAGCACTGTATTCTGACAAATTGTTTTCACTAAAAATCAATCCATCATTTTTTTTCCATCATCTAACACATTGTTTTCATCTTTAGATTTGACATTGCTGCATAAGATATCAAGTTTTAATTGCCACAAGGTCTTTTTATTGGCCTACTTATGGCGAACCTGTGTTGAATGGCAATTTAAAATATAGTTCATTATCAACAGTATAAAATGCCTTCTTCCACATTATTGCTTCTTCTAAGCTATTATTTTTTCATTGGAGAGAATGTCTCTACTCTAGGTAATGAGTTTATATAGCCAAATTTTTTTTTTATTTCCGGGCTACTTATAGCTAATTATTACGAAAGCACATTGGCAAATGAGTTATGTAAATCCGAAAGTAAAAAGGCGTCTTACAAATCTTAACTACATTAAAAGATCCAATGGTTTGTGCTAAAACCTGTCTGATGACACGACCTACAAACATGAACCATCACGTTCAAATGAAAAAGTAAGGAGAAATCTACTGCTTCCTCAGTAGATATCGGAATTTTCCACAAAGCAAATGTTCATTATTGATAGGAACGTAAAATGAGAAATGAAACAACGGCATTATCACTTCATGACAGTCTTTTTTATTGGCACCATACATAACCCACAAAAAAACCCATGTATGGAAATTGATGGTTGTTACTTTTTTTAATAACCTTCTCTATATCATACTAGTACTATGTTGCTGTATCGCTGATGTTCCAATGTTTTAGCAGAATCAGAATCAACGAACTTAGACGTGCGCAGCGTTATAGAACAGTGCTTTAAAAAAACAACGCCATCTAGTGGCGAGTTACAGAAAAATTGATAGCCTAAAAACCTCCTCTATGAAAAATTACTTATACATGTCAAGTTTCATCACGATCGGCTGAGCGATGTAGAAGTTCATCACTCACCAACCAACCAACCAACCAACCAACAATTATCCAGTTTTATATATTAGATAAGTACCACTAAAATAGTTTTTGAAACCTTATCGGGAGTGAAAGGTTCTTGATGTAGACTCTGGGCCTTATTTTTCATGGAAATCATCGTAAAAGTTCCAAATTCATACATCGAGATGATCAGTGGCCCTAGAAAGGAACCTTGCGGTACACCTTTAATTGTTTTGTTTATGAAACATTGAAACTGATCGTTTTTTTCAGGTTCACGAGCTGTGCGACAACTTCTGTCACCGGTATATAAGTTGTTTAAAGGGCAAAATGCCAATAGACTTAGTGATAGACGAAAGGGATGGTGGGAAACCGCCCGAACTGACGGGCTCGACGAACGGTGATGGAGGCACGAGAAGCAACGCGGACTCCACCTCCCATACCGATGGAGCGAGTACGCCGGATGTGGTAAGTATTTTTTTCATATATCAAAACCCTTTTTCTCTCCATCCCGTCCCTTGACTTGAATGTGCCATATTGAATGCCGCTCGATGAGCTCGAAAAGGTACTGAGCTTTGTTAGCGATAAATAATAGAAACGGTGTAGTTGAATACCAGTTTGAGTATTTATTTACGCAGTGGCGTGCTAGAATAATATTAAGGGTTACGACAAAAACAACTTCAAGTTACTTGGCAATCCCATCAAAATATTTTTTTTGTAAATTGAACTCATTAGGTATAAAGAGTACTTGCTTCTTTCAATAAATTGAGGGATGTAGCCGTTACTACGTGGTAGGAGATCATAATGGAAAGAGAAATGAAAATTTCTATGTTTTTTATCACTTTCATTTGTGAGTTTATTGTATAAGTTTGAGAATGTCCATATAGGACGGAACTGCAGTAACGTTAGTTACAAATAAAAGTGGTAAAAAACATAGAAATTTTCATTTCTCTTTTCATTATTAAGAGTGCTATAAATTTAAGCACCATCTCGCTTTCAGCTAGGAAGGCCGCTAGACTCATTGTTGTTTTTGAAAGTCAATGACTTGCCAAACTACATCAAAGAGACAACGTTTTTAGTTAGGCTCATGATAGACTATTATTATTGTCAAGAGTCTCCGAGAAATAAATCAGAAGGTGATTTGGATGATACATAACTTTAATGACGGTTGCCAGAATATCCACGTAATGAGTGACTTGAAGTAGGATATTTGGAGGTACATACAATTCACAATTTTGCATAGTAACATATAGAATAAAAAGTCCCGGGCCTCAAAGTAGGCCCCAGTTAAAAAAAGGTTTTGATGATTGGGTTGTTCATTGGCATAAGTGTCCTACTTTGGATGACAAAAACATGTTATGCCTTTCATAGATCAAATCCTGGTATATTTTTGACGTAGTAGTACTTGTTACAGTTCGGTTTTGGGACCTTCAAAGGGATTTGGTGTTTCAAACAACTGATTTTACATTTATTTTCCTACACCCTTCAAAATATGACAGCAATGAGTATCTCTTTTCTTTATCGATATAACGCAAATAAGCTATATGAGAGCTGCAGTCCTCGTGGTTCTGGTTACCTTTCAGTGGAAGAGCTTAATCACTTGGAAGGATCGATTGCAGCTTCAGAAATGGTTCTGATACAGATTCTGTGAAACATGTTTTTCCTTACGAATCAGTAGACAGTTGTCCTGAAAATCTTGAGAAGAAAATTGGATTGGATAATTTAGGAAACACTTGCTACATGAATAGCATTTCACAAGTGTTGTTTTTGACGAAGAATTTTCAAGAACGAGGTTTTAATGATGAACGAGAACGGGAATGTTTCCTACTTATTCATCAAACTCAAACACCTGTTCATGCAGCTGCAGTTTCATAAGAATGTATCATCTTTCCCTCCAACCGATTTCCTGGAGTCTTTGAAGTCCACTAAATACTCGTTAGGACAACAAGAGGATTGCTCCGAATTCTTGGAGTTCTTGTTGAATCCTCTTCGTGAGCAAAACAATAGCAGAATCAATACTCCTGACCGCTCTGGACTGAATGATTCCGTACAGTCGTCTTGTGTTTGTAGATCTTTTGCTGAAAAAATCCTCACTTGTTTACTTTGTAGTGAATGTTCGAGAGGTAGCAAAAACGTATGTGATTTTCTGTAACTTCAACTAGCGTTTCCTAACATAACTTGCACCAGTCCGTGCAAAGCTTATTGTTGAATCATCTGAAAATGGAACCTTTGTATTGCCAAACATGCGCCGAACTAATTGACTGTTATAAGAAAACAAGTACAGCTGAGGCACCAGTCAATATAATAATGACACTGATGATCTTCAAACCTCTGACGGATGTACCAAACTATTACACCTCGACACGTGTTTCAAACACCAAGTGATCATCTTCAAGATTAAACTTCAATCCTGGTGATTGAAACACTGTTAAGGTGTTGAAAAAACGATTTGGTGTTGGGATAATACTCCACTAATATTCATTATTACACCAAAGGTTCCAAACAGTGCATTACAAATTCAAAATCCACTCGAAACATTCAGCTCCAACATTCATTATCCTTGTAATGATCATCAACTTACATCACCGAGAACTTCAACAACCCATCAAGCGGAAAATTGATAGGAGAGTGTGATAGAGACGATAATCAGCTGCTACTTATCAGATCCCCGATTAATAACTTGTTAATATTTCTCGTCGATCACAAACAACAACGTCATCGCAGATGAACCAATCGTAATCTTTTAATGAATCTCGAGACGTAGTCCACCATCCCCGAAACCGACTGTCGCAGACATCGAAGACGGCCGTTTGATCGACAGCCTCGAGCGAGGGGTAGCAGCAACCCTGAGTGTATTAGCTCATTTTCGTGATGCTGTTTGCAAAAAGCAGGGGAGGCTAAAGTAGGAAGTTTTGCTGGTAATTGGTGTCAATTTAGACTGACGCATTGGCAATGCGAGGGATTGAATTTCACCCTTGCGCATTCTGCGGTCATCCATTCGGCGTTCTTTGAGAGTACGGATGGGTGCATATCACGATGAAAGTACACCTTCTCTGTTACTCGATCCTGGATGGCATCGCTTACCTGCGACCACTTTATCGAGATTGCCGGAAGAGTGACGTGTTGGGTGTGTGGCACAATATTTCAAAGTACTCGGAAAAAGTACATGTTATGGGTTGATTTTTTCAATGACAAAACACAGACACTACAGAAAAATCCATAATGCGCTCTAAAGTTCTCAGGAAGTTTATTTCAAATAAACGCAGTTCTCCAGATGAAAGAGTTCTCAAACAGTGATGTTCGAGATGTACTGAGTTGAACCACAAAACGGTGAGGGGCTACAGTTCGTCCCGTATTTCTGATATAATAATAATAATAGTAATTTATTACATTAAGACAGTTACAAACCATATGGAAAAAGTCACTAGTTTACATTTAAAATACAAAAATACTAATACTAATACTGAAAAAATTGATTTCACCGCAAATTGCCACGACAAATATTCATCCAGTTTATAAAAACTCTGTTCTGTCAAAAAGGATTTTAAATTATATTTGAATGATTGTTTTGTTATGCAGTTTCTCACATTTGCAGGAAGAGAATTGTATATTTTAGGAGCCATATGACTGGGAGATTGGTGAGTTATTTTGAATTTTCCGAATGGAATTGAAAAATAATTCTTTTGAGGTAACGTTACGCAGAAAATGATTGAAGTCCTTGTCACAGGAGACTATATTGCTCAATATCTTTTTAGGCGCATCTGTATAGAATTTATTGAAAAGTTAAGCAACATCTTTAGGATCGTCAACAATGGTGTTACTATCGTTTATAGTTATGTCTGATTTAACAGCCTTCGATTTATTAGATAGTTTTAACACTAGTTGCCATGCAGATCTTGAAGCATTGTCTGAATTCTTTATTTTGTTTTGAAAATATTTCTTTTTTGTTTTAGTCATCAAATTATCGTGACTCTTTTTTCTGACTTTATAGATGTTTTTCAGTTCGGAACAAAATTTTTGTAGGTTAAAAAGGTCTTTTAAATTTTAACTACATTGTTTTATTTCATGTGTGATCCATTTCTTTTCATTCTGATTTTTTGAACGAGTAGGTAATTCTGGAAAATTTGTCTCAAAAGAATACGAGAATGTTGACAAATATGCCTGAAACGCATGATTAATATCAGTTTTATTCAAAACTTCAACCAAATTTTCATTGCCGATGTTTATTTTGAATTGATTTATACTATCATTCGTAAAACGCCTTCTGCGTTCTGTATTTGTTGCTTTTGACACTTTGCTCAACTCCATATCGCAAAATACTAGACTGTGATCGGATATATCATTATCAATGACTCAACATGTTGTTTCCTCATATAAGTTAGTGAATATTTGATCAATTGTTCAGATTATAACATTCTAAAACATCACAGATTTTGTTAAATGCTGGACTGAACCTACCATGTGTGATACGTGAAATAATGATAGTTTTTATCAAAACAGATCTGATAGATCTCTCTACTGTGGAATCTTGAATTTATACCTGCTTGGAGAAAAACCAAGAAAAGTTGCTTGGATGCTTGTGCTTTGACACAAGTGCATCTTCCATAGATCTGGGGGCTAGTAAAGAGACTGACAATAATCTTTGACGGAAAAGAATAACAATAACAATATCTTCATGAAGCATGAGTCCAATCGATCCCTCTACGAAGAAGAGGAAATGGTTGAGATACAGATTCTGTGAAACATGTTCTTCCTTACGAATCAGTGGACAGTTGTCCTAAAAATCTTGAGAAGTAATTGGATTAGATGATTTAGGAAACACTTGCTACATGAATAGCATTTTGCAAGTGTTGTTCATGAGGAAGAATTTCAAGAACGAGGTTTTAACGATGAACAAAAACGAGAATGTTCACTTCACCACAATTTTACAAAAACGCAACACGTGTTTCGCCATACAATGGCTTCTTCTGGGGTGTCTTTACTAACTATATTCTACATATTTGATGCTCAGTGTACCTAATTTTGCAATTTAAAGTACCTACATTACCAAGTACCTGATTTTTACCTAAGTTTATAATGAATTAAATAACCTGAGCTTATATCCCAGTTTCCACATTTGAAAATATATTTAGTAACGGAAAGTTATTCAATTCTAATTGATCATTCAGTAAATTACCGGAATTCCCGAATCTATTGATTTCTCAACATTATAGAAGAGTTATAGAAATGTAACACGTCGTATTCATGATTGAACTCATCTCCATCTACTGAAAGTTGGTTTGCAAATGTGGAATTAGTCTTTCTATTCACAAAACTACTTCTATGCTCTTTCATTCTTTGAGAAAATGTTTTCTCTGTATGGCCAATGAAATATTTTTTTCATGGGATGTTATCATTATGTTGTACTGATAACTTTGTCAGTTCTGCCAAAGCGACCCCTTGACAATGAAATTAAATTCTCGCTCGTGCGTCAAAGTCGTGATAAGACTAAAAATAATGGACATAAGGTATGCATCGGGTGAGTGAGAGCCAGGTTATGCTTTGGAAGGCGATCAAAAGCTGAGAGTTTCATAGTGAAGATGACTGGTCGATGCCAATATCTACACAACCACTTTAGTACGGTAAAACTAGTCCAACTGAAAGAAGGTTGCCATAGTGGCTTCAATAGATATTTCAGTGTTCACCTACATAATCAAGTTTCTATATTTTTGTTGGTAATACTTTACTAGGTTGTCTACCCAGACTTCTTCCGCAAAAACAGCACGCTATTCTTCCCTATAGTTGACAATATTGCAGCCTCAGTATCTGGACAAAAAATAAACTTGAGCTCATCTCATTGTTAGCGTTCTGAAGAAAAAATCTCTACGGGAAATCTCTCGATTTGCCTAATTTTCCCAGAGTACAACAAAGATGGCATGACGATGCCAATAGCATCTCACACAAACATTTGTCGTCTGAGTGGTATAATTAACGCGGTATTTATAGTGCAAGGGCAACGATCAACTCAGCCTGTGCGAGAAACAAACATCGGTCTATCACTTCATAGGAAATTTCGAGTATTTCACTGTCGTTATTTCAATGTTGAATCCTTCGATAGAGTTTTGTGATGCCACCTTTATATTCCTTCGATTGCTCGAGTTGTTATCATGATTTCTTGACTTACAGTTACGATTTATCGTTTCGAATTAAAATTTTCACAGGAAAACCTCCAATGACTCCGTCAAGGTGGACGAACGTGGAGGTTTTTTTTCGTTTACTTGTGATCTAATTATTGAAAAACCAGCATGGGCATATTTTGGTTCCAAAATGGAGTTTAATGTACTATCCAATTCACATTCTATGCTTCATTGAATACATATTTGCGAAATGGAGTGATATTTTATCTGAACTTTTTGCTGAACAGGTTCCAACTCGGTGACAGAGTTGTGGTCACCTCGTTCAGTGTCGAAAACTATACCGAGTTCATCAGCTGCTCGGGCAGCTGCCCTAAAGAGGAATGCTCCAATTCCTGCTCTTACATGGTCACGGACCATGCAGAGAAAGGGATCCGAACTCCTGACGACTTTACAGGCTGTATCCACTATTCTGTCATCAAGACACTCCAAACTCAAAAGTCCACGGCCTCCCTGTTGTCGGGGGAAGTACAACCGTGGAACGGACGATTTAGGATGCACACTCCTTTGGAGATGCATCATTTTTCGGGTCTTCACGTCGAGTTGATACAGCTCCTCCGTAGAGTGTACCGTAAGAGTGCCGTAGATGGTAATATAGCACTCTTAGGGCCGCGTTATGTCGGTCGATATAGGCCGAGACCGCATATGCTGGACATGCTGCTAGCAAGTGCATTAGGGTCTTGGGCGCCTCGCGGCAGGCCCTGCACCTTGTGTCAGGAACCTCTATACCCATCACGCGACTGCGGTAGACTAAGGTGTCGAAGACACCATCTTGGCAAGCCATGACGAACCTCTCATTTTCCGACTTCAGCCCACTCGACCTGAGAAAGGCGAAGGTCAGGCGCTTTGATAAGCCAAGGTCTCCAATGTTATTGAAGAAGACCCCATGCATTGGCTTATCCTTGTGTTTCCGCAGAAGTAACATGATCTCTGCGGCTTTTATCTGAGCTTTCTGCTGAACAGGTTCCAACTCGGTGACAGAGTTGGAATTATCATTATTATTATTATTATTATTATTATCATTAAGTTTAACAAGTATTTTTCTTTGTACGTTGTTCTGGATTTGTAGACATTTTCCTAACTCGTAAAGTTCAGGATACAAAAACAACATGCTTCGGCGCCCAATGTGGGGCTGAATTATTTTTAATTTCCGTGTTTCAAAAAAATAATAAGATTTCTTTCTTGAGTTGACAAGGTGAATATCTTTGTGCGTTATATTTATTTCATAAAAGTTCAATATTTTTTGTAAGACAAGAAGAATCAAGTAGATACCATCAGAAACAAATCTCATGTATCAAATTAGGATCGGTGAAACGTAAAATAGAATTCTCTTGCCGCTGACAAATTCATGTTGCTAGAAATATTCCAAACTAATGACATTTTAATGTATCGACTTGAAAAATTTGCGACCATGAACATGAAAACCTTGAAGTTAAGTGGATGGTTCGTAGATATCGTGGAATCACTGAGAGAAAATTTGATTTATTTGACACCTGAACGTTAAACTATATGATTTTATTACGTGAAATGTAAAATCATGTTTTCAAACTGGCTGCAGCGTTTTTATTTGATTGAACTATTATTTGATGTTGTTTGAGATACATTCACACATCAGCAATGAAACTGAAACTTACACTGATCACTGAGAATCTTTGGTAGACAGTTAGTATTACTGAGCGACCATTTCGGAATATCCGGATTTATATAAAGGATTGTCTACTGCTACCCTTGCTCATCCTCTTGATTAACTATTCAACATCGCCGTGTATGATACTCCGTATCTGATTATTCAGTTTGGGCTGTGTATTTCGGTTCCAACCGACACAGCGGGACGTAGCAGTGCCGAAACAAAATCATCCGAACTCGAATTGGATGAAAAATGTGGCGTCCCCACGTCGCGACGAGAACCAAAGATATATTTACCAGATGGATATCTGTAACCAGAAATGTCGAATGCTTCTGCCGAGACCGTGACAACAAACTTGGCTATTTCGGGTATGACATCGACGTCTTTCGATGTTGGTGTCGACACGATTATCCGAGAAAGTCGCTTGTGTGTCTCTCAAACTCGTGAACTTGCTATTAATCATCGGTTAAGATGCGTTCAGGATATTGTGACTAGCAAATACACTGAATGTTTGTGTTTGGGGGTATTATTTTTAGGATGGTATTCCGATTGAATCCACTTAGGTTCAAGATTCAAAAATAACTTAGTTAGAATAAACATTGAGGTACACAGTAGGTTCATGAACTGACACCTATCAGAAAACAACTACTCCCTGGCTAATACCACGAAGAACGTTGGATCATATCCGACAGGTGTCACTGCAGGATTCTTCACAGAAGAAATTCCTCCATATGCTTTTGGCGATACATCTGCCGGAATCGATACTCAATTATTGAAACGGGCACAGTTGCAGACCGGTCCATAATCTGTCCATAATCTGTTTATCGGTTATACCACGATTGCCAATATATTGAACATAATAAATAGATTTCTGCGTTATTTCTCTCCATCTCGCCAGAGGCAAATATTATTTTCAGCAATACACCGCACTTGGAAAAATGTGTATAATTACCTAACTTTCTTTAATTTTCCACCATCAGTAAACTCAAGCACGTTTTGATGCTTTTTTTCAACTTCGATGTCAAATTTTTCATTTTCCCTCAACGCAAAACTGCAAACGAATTATTTTTCTACATGATTCTGAAACAGAATGTCGCTTAAGTATTTCCTATGGTTTGTCCTATAGATAAAAAACCAACTCGCTATGTAGAAAACGACGATTCTTCAAATATCCCTCTAGTTTTCATGTCACTTCAACAATTCGTTCTTGTTCTAAAATTTCATTCGCCTTCAGTCCAATTGATCAAAAGATAGAAAACATCAAGAACCACATGATAAAGATGGTTCATTAACAGAAAACTGGATATTTTCGAGGAATAGGATTTGATTTTCAAAACAACACAAAAAATTTGAAAAAATTGATGAAATCTTCATTGGTATCGATAGAACGATCATTATAATTTGATGTTTGAAGATGATTTCATGCAAATGTTGTCCGCGGCTCCGCTTTAGATGACCCATGCGCAAGGTCCAATTTTGGCACACTCTCTCTAACATATCGACCGGTATTTTACGTATGAATGCTTCAATATTAGCTTCCAGAGCGTCAGTCGTTGCTGGTTTATCCCTGTAGATATGAGCCCTAACATGACCCCACAAGAAATAATCCAAAGGCGTTGAATCAAACGATATAGGCGGCCAATTGACCGGCTCCAAACGTGAGATGAACTGTTCACCGAAGGCGGCTCTTAGTTGGGCCAGTGTTTCGCGTGCCGTGTGGCATGTGGCACCGTCTTGTTGAAAAAACATGTCAAGCATGTCCAATTATTTCATTTTGGGCATTAAAAAGTCAATCATCACACGGTAGCGCTCGCCATTCACAGTAACGTTCCGGCCATTGTCGTCTTCGAAGAAGTACGGCCCCACCCCTAATCCACACCAAACAGTGACTTTTTCAGGATGCATCGGTAGCTCTTGCAATGCTTGTGGCTGGTTTTCACACCAGATGCGGCAATTTTGCTTGTTAACGTATCCATTCAACCAGAAATGAGTCTCGTCGCTGAACACAATTTTTCGATAAAAATGTGGATCTTCCTCCAACTTTGCCAGCGCCCATTCACCAAATGTTAGACGTTGTGGGAGGTCGTGTGGCTTCAATTCTTGCACCAGCTGTATCTTATAAGGTTTTGCACCCAAATCCTTTCGCAAAATTTTCCACGTAGTGGAGGATCAGAGGCCCAATTGCTGCGAACGGCGGCGAATCGACATTTCACGGTCATCACGAACACTGGCGGATACAGCCGCAATATTTTCTTCGGTCCTCACTTTACGTATGCGCGTTGGTAGTTTAATGCCCAATAATGTAAACTGGGTTCGAAATTTAGTCACAAGCTTCCGAATAGCTTCCTCAGTAGGCCGACAAAACTGCCCATAAATTGAAAGAAGTGCACGATGCACTTCTTCACCGAGCATGAATTTTTATAATAAAATTCAATTAATTGCAAGCGTTGTTCATTCGTAAGTCGATTCATGGTTAAATTATAGACCAAACTGAACAAGTTTGGCAATGACATAAGACACGATTCACGCATGATCTGTCAAAAACAGTTTTGCCAAAAAGATACCAGCAAAAAAATTACTCATTATATATCTAACCTATCACTACTCCGGCTCGTTTCATTCAACAACTTCTAGCTAGCTTGCGAGCTTAAACCGACGAGGGACTGTAAAACGCCGCTAAAACAACTATCAAAAATCACTTGCTTCAAGTCCCCTTCCCCAGAAAACTCAATGATAAATTCTGGTACTCGAGTAATGCTTATACGTCGCCAAGCTGAGAGGTTACACCCATCAATAATTTGTCTGAATAAATATGTTTTTCTCTTAATCATTCTCTCAAAGCAACAAACACCGAATGTACGACCGTGCGGCATTCTAAACGTACAGCTTGTCAAATCTAGGAAGCGACTTCTAAGTCTCTGCTTAGGACCTTCCATAAGATGCGCGTTCGATAGGAAAGACTGTGTATGAAAGAGAGAGAGAGATGTCTCAAGTCCCTTCCTAGTTTTGACAAGCTGTACCTCTGTCCAGTAATCTGCGACTAACGCCCTCTGCCATCATTTCCCGGTACTACAGCTGATACCATCCCGAATACCGGGCATCGACAGCATTCAATAACCCGCACATCGTGTATGTACCCATACCGTGTGGCAGCTGTTTTGTATGTCTGTCCTGTAATAAATTCAACGAATCCACCTGTTTGCAAGAGGGAAACTCCGTCGGCGATTACAAGCCATCACTGTCTCCTGAATTGGGCCGTTTAGAGGGAATCGCTTCCCGCGCTCTACTCTCGGCAGCGAGCTCTGCGTTTTACAAGCTATTTGAAGTCAATAAAATGATAATGCCCCAATAAAGGCACCGCGTAGGGACGACGTCTTCTCGGGCTAAGTGATTCCGAGACGATGCAAATTGTATCAGGGAGGAAAATAAAGAGGAGACGCCGAAAAGGAGTCGACCACGTCTGCGCTGAGCTAGGTTCGTGAAGCCTTTGAGACCGATTGGTTAGTGCATGTATTACCCCACAAAAACTCTTTCATTTTTGTCTATAGACTGCATACGTACAATAGATCAAATATATCGTAGAGTACTATATGTCTTAGCGCCCAACGTGGGGCAACATTACTTTTGAGCGAGACGGACTGAATTTCGAAAAAGTAAATTACTGTCGCTGTGGAAACAGATCTGATCAGAACGGCAAACTTGGCATGGTATCAAAGGTAAATTCAGGTGAATATACATGTTCTATTTACATTTCTTTTTTGCGGAAGTACAGTATTGTAAACTTGAGGTTGTCAACTATTACAGGATAAAATTTACCGATACCCAATATTTTATCATTTCTGTATCTATGACTTATTCCTTTTGAGCTTTCTCGACAAGCAGCATACTGAATTTATACCTCCAATATTGAAATAGACGTCAAAAAAACATGTAAACTCGAGTTATGTTGGGATGATACATCATCTTGGTATATTCTTCAATGCAGATAATTTTCTAACCAGTTAAGACTTGTTTATGATACAGCTTCGTATTCCTAGCATATTCAGTGTTTGTTTGCCATACTTTTGTGTTCTCTTACCTTACAGTATAATCTGCAATCGATATCGACAACTGACCGCCTTCGGGAGTCACGTTTATCTTTTATATTCCAATAGATATCGTTTTCGTTAGGAAAAATTACATCGAATCTACATAATAGAGAGACTAGAAACTAATTAGTAAAAAATAAATTAGATGACTCCATATCGAGACCTTAATATGAGAACCACAAAAAAAGTTGTCAGCTGTCAAGGTATCGTTCAACGCACAAGGTACTGTCAGTGTTCGTTGGGAACTAGCTTACCGCTGTTTCAACAGGAATTGAGTAGCCACATTCTGGATATTGCTCTCATCGAAGTAAAACAGTTTGAAATTTCAACATAGTTGAATACAAATGAATCATGATACTTGGAGTTCATATTCACGCAAACCTTGATGATTGAACCCCACTTCTGATCTAATGTCACTTTTCCCAACCCCTGCGGACATTACTTGCAGCCTAGAATCGGTTTGTCGTCGAACGTCATAACTCACCTCCAGCCAACCCACCCAAGCGGTGGTAACGGCACATTTCCAGGTTCCCCCGACATTGTCTCGCCACAGTTTCCAATTAGTAACTTCCTCGCTTTCCTCGCCTATCTCCATCGCACACACCAACAAGCTGCGCCAAATTTATGAATACCTAATGTGCAATATATCGATTAACGTTCGGAGCCTCTCTCGCCGAATCGTGCAGGTGTTATCAGTCGGCGGAAAGCGACACCTGGGCCGTCGGGGAGCTATACATCACCCACCCAGAGATTTAGGACGGGATAGAATAGAGTCGCAGAGGGAAGCAGGATATGAGCGTCGCGGAGGAGGCGTCGGCAGCGTCGAGACGATATATCACCCGGACAAATTAAATTATCCTGCTGTCTGCGATAAGACCGGACGACCAGGACCTTGCATCGTGATGCGATGCCATTTTAAGCCGCCGCGAAAGTGGAATGCATGGACATGGGTGGCTTCCCCTTGGTGTTTTGTCTGATATTTTTTGTAGTCTGGTGTACTCGAATGAACTTTGATAGGTGGGTTCAGAGTCCACTCGATATCAATTCGCAGCTTACCGAGAATAGGGGCAGTACTAGTTTAGACCAACTGATAGAGACATTTATACGATATAGAAAGTTAAAGACCGTATTCACTTTCTTGGGTGAACTGATGCCTGTATTCCTTCAAATTTGGTTTCTGTAATCCAAACTAGATTTTTATTCAGATCTTGATCAAGTTATAAATCCTCTGATTATATTCTAATATGTACTTGGATGTTCAAGTAACTGAATAGAAAAAAGAGACAGCTGTTCTTTCGACAATGAAGCAAAATATTGAAGCCTTCTCATATTTTACAATTGCATCGTTCCAAAGGTGGATAGCATATACAAAAAAGGTCGCCAATCAATATTTGCTTTCAAAACTGATATTCAAGGATGTATTGACCAACTTCTTTGCCCCATATCTTCCGATATGACTAATAGTAACTCAACTATTCTTTAGTTACTTGGAAGATTTTTTTGCCTTCTTTGAGTATAGGTTGAACTTTGATAGTCTTCAAAAAATAAGGGTCTGCAGAATGAATGAATGAAATATACGAAAATAAGTACATAAGACAAACAATAAGTATACTTCATTCAAACTGAAATGGGACTGAAAATAAAACGATATTATTTTATGATCCAGTCAAAAATCGATACTAGATGAGTATCCATCGAACAATAAGCTTCCAGTATCGACGTTTCTTCCACTCGATTGCTCCTTCGCCCATCCACAACGCGAATAAATCTCATCCGCAGACTCTGACGACCACGCATCGACTGCGTCTATCCATTCTTCATTAGAGTCCATTACGGGAAAATAGCGCTAATGGTCTGTTACCCGGGGAAGCAAACAATACCCATCCGTTCTGTTTAAAAAGATTGATTCCGTCGGAGAAAAGAAAGCAACGTTGCAGGACGACGTCCCGACGGGGCGGCGGGGTGGCACGGAGGCGGCGTCCATTCGGTCAGCGAGCACTATTTCATTTTAATGGTCCCCGCGGCCCCGGATTCCATTAAACTGTTTCTCCTGCGAAGTTTACTTTTGCCACTGGGACCATTAGTTTGATGCAGCAGGAAACAATCCTGCCAAAGGAACAGGATTGATAGATGGAGAGGCTCGAGTCGGTGCCTTATTTTTGCTGTCGAGGCTGGTCATAATTCACGGGGTGTGTGCAAGAGAAAACGCTCGGAATGGCAACGATAGGGTTTTCTGAAATGTTTCGATTTGTGGCACTGATGGAGATTTAACTCATTCAAACTCATGTACCTCTTGACAGGTAGAATTGACACCATTGGCATGAAATTAATTTAATGAAAACACTTGTTCCATACCAGATTTCAATGTTTGTTCAATAATATAACCTACGTTGTTTATATTTAGGTTATCTACGGCGGCCTGTTTACCGGCTTGAAAAATAGGATTTCGTAAGAGTATGGTGCAGCCCAAGTTCCATCACACACATAAAAATAACCTCCAATTTTCACCTTGTATGGTTTATATAATGAATAGAGATGTATAGAACACCAGTAAGACTAACAATCACCAATTCAGTGATTGTTCTATGTACATGAAATCTCATTGAATATTATAAAAGCAAAACAAATTTGAAATTTGCACTGAAAAAGGCTTGCTGTCGAAGCACGTGTGAAATGTTCGTTTTCGTGTAGTTCAGGGTAGTTTATGAATTCATCCAATAGATGTCTCTGAGGAACTTACAGAGCTCTGACGTTACGTCCAGTTTCGTTCGTTTCAAGCAATAAAGCCTTTATAGAGGTGACAACGTAGTGCTTCTAACTACTCCCGTGAGACTATACTTTCCAATTCGAAACGCTCAAAAAATCCTAGTCCGTCTGAATATTTGAACTATGTCGTTGAAATCACCGTAACGATAGCGTGCCGTGCGTCGAATCCCAGAGACCGCGCATCAGTTCTTATGCTCGACACGACAATGCGATGTTTGTAAACAGAATAATCGAGTCATGTTCAGAATAAACAATCGTCGCGATGAATACTCCCATTGTTGGTGGAACCTAGATTTGGACTGTCGAAGACGCTAACTCATTTGTAATATGGTTCGGTAAATAGGTCAGTCGTCTGCAGATGGAGAGGATTTGATAATTCTGGATATTTTTTTTTCTGTGACTCGTTTATAGGGGGCAACTTGAAACTCTCTCAACAAGCTGGTGTAATCTCCAGTATTATCTTAATCAGTTATTGATTCCAAGTCCAAATCAGTTAGGTCTAAGAGACAACCTAAAAATGGCCTTCTATAGCAAAGCATTTGAATATGTAAAATCAAAAAATTATTATTCAAAAAATAAATTTCTATGTGTCATATTTAGAAGGAAGATGCCAAAGAGTAGAATGATCAGAAGTATGAAAGACATTTTATCTACATGGACTGCAAAGTCTTGGGTCTAGCCTTTTTGCATTAACCGCTTTTTCAGTTAGTACTAACCATCAGAAGAGTTACTGTGCTTGAACTTTGAATTGCTCTCACATCCACCGTATTTGCCAGATTTGGCTCCCAGTGACTATTGACTGTTCGTAGATCTCAAAAAATGCTCACCGGTAAGAAATTTAGCTCGAATGAAGAGGTTATTACTGAAACTGAGGCCTTTTGTGGGGCAAAAAATAAATCGTACTACAAAAGTAATATTGAAATGTCAAAAATAGTGCCATAGTTCTTGCCTAGAGCAAGCTGGGAAAAATCAGAATTTGGCACCCTTCCTATAATTAAACTTCTCATTTTTCTCCATATCGTTGTTACCGATGAAGTTATCCTATGAGTTTATTGAACCAACTGACTCATGACAAACGATATACACAATATAACACGATATTCTCTAACAGCTGATGCCATTACCATATGTATGACTCGTCACTGATAGGTCATCGCTCATCCTTTGACAAGCAAGGTCGGACGATAGCGTGAAAATCATTTGACAATCCATTTCTGTATTCATGTACAGGCGATAGTTGAGCCGCCAAGTTACATGATAAGTACGGGGAATAGCGTCGATGGGATAGTGAAATTATAATTGTGAGAGTGGGGATATGAACTTTCTAATTTTCACAGAAATATCATGAGGTTCAACTGACCTTGATGATAATGGTACTTTTCTGAACCCAGCGGTTGAAAGAAACACATAATAATAATAATAATAATAATAATGTATTTTTCACTTTCTTAAGTACATATAGGAATGAACAGTGAACAAACAAAATATCTTACGAGGCAAAATGATCTGCCTGTGTATAAGGAATGAGAATACTGAATCTGACATTGAATGATATTCATGCATTAAATTAAGTACTAAGATATGAATTTAAAATACATACATTTGAACAGAATATAATTAAATAAAACCAATCAATCTATTGGAATAAATACTAGATGAAGATAAGAATATAAGTTCAAACTGGATATATTTGAAGAAAATATAAAGAATTTAAAATAAATTAATGTATTGAATGGGTACTAAATATGGATAAAAACATAATTTTGAACTGGACACATTTGGACATAATATAGATAAATTAAACAATCAATGTATATAGAGATTTTAATCATAAGGGTTCCAGACTACAAACAAATTAATACACAATATATATCCACAATCGTGGAAGTGAGTATTAAAATTTATATTTGTCTATGTATCTCTGCTCGTGGTATATTCTTGACAAATAATTTAATCTTTGTCACTAGTGTTTTTGGAATTTGATTCATATCTTGAATTTTCAGGAAGAAAACTGTAGAGTTTTGGTCCTAAATATCGGTAGGATTTCTGCCCAACTGATTTGAGCATCAATGGTATGACGATACTATGATTCCGACGAGTAGCAAATTTATGGTGATAAGTAGTTAATTGTTTTTTGTTTTTATATCGCACAGCAGCATAAAATCTGTCTGGGATCAAATATTCCAGATTCTAAATAAAGTATATCGCTAGGGTAGTCGTAACCTTTCCGTAGGATACATCTGATAAATCTCTTCTGCATAACCTCACGGAAATGTAGAGGAGTTTTCGACACTCCGCCCCAACCAATTATACCATATCTCAGAAGGGGCTTTACTAAACTCTTATATAACATAATTTTTTATTTTGATTGGGTGTGTTTGCTATCCGTTTTAACTATGTGGTCTACGTGCTGATTCCATCTGAGATTGCTGTCTAAAATTATTCCCAAGATATTTTATTTTCTTTGTGGGTTTGATGATTTCCGTATTGGAGATTTTGATGTCATATTCTGGTAGAGAGTTGTCATAACCACTGAATGGTACGTAGAAGGTTTTCACAAAGTTAATAGATAAGAGCCTGTGTCGAACCACAATTACATTTGATGAAGGTCATGTTCTAATTTCTGTTTCAAATTGAACCAGTTTTCGTCTTCGCAAAACTCAGAATGTTGGAGTTGGTGTCTTGTAGAAAAAGGTTGTTCAAGTAAATATTGAACAGGATTGGTCCTAACACCGTCCCCTGGGGCACACCACATGTAATAATTTACCCTCCACTCATATGATTGCCCACTTTAATCCTTTGCTCTCTGTTGTAAAGATAACTTTTGAAAAGATTATTCGCTATACTTCTCATTCCCATATCGTCCAGAAGATTCAGTAAGTTAGAGTGGTTCTACGAATTTGTGAAAACTGTCTTTGCTGTAGACCTGAAGAAGAATAACAAAACATGATGAATTTTCTGTTAATATCTCAAAAGGCTTAAGTGGTGACGTATTTGAATAACTACTATCACCACTTTTTGAGAGAATAAACTTTCAAACTCTCGGTCGGACTCGAAGTGTTTGAAATCGCCACTGAACGTGAAGCTAGAGAACAAACATGAATAATTCATATTCCTGACACTGTGGCTGCCTAAAGTGATTACATAACGTTGAAATGAAGAAACACTCGAAGCTGCGAATAACGTGATTGCCGAAATCAAATCAGTCAAATGGCACGGTAATGATTTTACATTTGAATAACTCCGTTCGGAGTATATGGAGTTGATTTAATATAGCGGTAGGTGGCGCTCGTCACTATAGAAAGCCCACCCTTCTCGATTCACGTAATTGACTTTTAACTAAATGCTAGAAAATGGATAAGTCGTGTTTGGGGCGCTGCGTCAGTTGTAACAAATCTAATCTACGCATCAGTCGAATTACAAATTAGCAGTTCCCGAGGGATATTCGCCCCGCTTCATGCAAATACCAATTGGCCACTCCAGCCAGTCTAATGCGTATACATGCAGATTGAATCAGAAGAGCAAACCCCATCTCTATCCGATTTCGACACTCAGACAAACTGAGTATCCGAATTGGATTTATTTCATTTGGGTAGATGGCTTGGAAAGAATGGATGATTTCAAGTTCTTCATCAAATTAGGGGACGCATTACTGAGTTGAATATTTAACACACATGATTGTTTCTTATTCTGACTATGTTCTCAATCGACCGTTTGGAGAACATGTATTCTTTTCTAAGTTGGCTGCTTTGTGCATTTATCATCGATGTCACTTGTCATATGTCATCTATTGAAAACACTTGGTCGGATAGCTCTGGATGTTGAGGTTAGCGAATTAAAGAAGAAGAAAAAACACTTCTTCCACATCAGAAGAAAAGTATTAACTATCAAGGAATGTCAGTAAATTCATTTTAGGCCCAAGGTTCCACTTCTACGCATTGATTTATGTGGTGAATATTTGCATAGTCCATTTCTGTTTTCTTTGCTATATGAAAGTTGTTTTCATTGAATTCATTTCATTCATTTTCAACTTAGTTTTTTTGATACTTATGATGTACTGTTTGGAACCTTTGGTGTAGTAATGAATATTACTGGAGTTTTTTTTTCCCAACACCAAATCGTTATTTTTACACCTCGACACGTGTTTCGATCACCAAGTGATCATCTTCAAGAGGAAGATAAAACTAGAAACTACTCAAAACTAAAGCTATTTATGCTATTCAGGTACATCATACAGGTAGGTAATCAGTAATACCACCCATACAAGTGTACTGATCTCTTTTGTTATATATGTTAAACAAATGATCTGAACGATTATTATTATTATCCGGCTTATCCAAGAGAAGAAAACAATTTCGAATTATGAATCCCTGAAAATCATCAACTTCCAAGAACCACAAAGAGTAGGAAGAAAAATATTTTTCTGGACAAGTGTTTCCCCAATCAAGTTTACGTCATCAGGAGATGAACAGTACTGTGAATGAAAGTGTCCCTTTGTTCAAAAAAACTGCTTCTTGCACATAACCTGGTTCATAATTACTCCAACGCTTTTTTCGCCGCAAAACCGCGTAACTCAATCCTCTCTCATTGAAATCAGTTGGAATCAAGGTGGCCGGCGACTCCCTCGCAGCAGTCTTTTGTTGCAGCGGAGGCAGCAGCCCTTTAGAACGTCAAACGTGCGTGTGCGTGCTGTCTTCTGCAAGTAAATTTTCGGTTGATGGCGAACGCGCACTTTTTTGTTTAAATGTCAGCACCAGATGTTCTTAATTCGTTGGCTATTTGTTCGCGCACCCTCCAATTCGATGTGTGGAAAGACCGTGTGTTGGGATTGACCATTGAGTCATGCAAAGTCTGGTTACCGAACTGGAGGAAATTTATTCAACATGTTAGGCGGAAAAATTGAGGGAGGAATGAGGAATATTATTCTGACCCCATCACAAAATAATAATTCCCTTAGATCTGTAGATCTTAGATCTGTAGATGAGCGAAACGTTGGTTTTTACCAGTTTTGAACCTATCTTAAAAATTTCAACCAATCAGTAATTCCAAAGTGGTGGAGAGTAACACAATAGTAACAATGAAGAAAGGGCCTAAGGAAGAAAATGCATTTTTTTTGGCAATATAAAAAGAACTAGAAGCGCAGATATATACTCATACTCCAAGTCTATCGATTTCAAACCATCACTTCCGTCTCACATTACGTAAGAAATAATTCCTTCCAACGTAAAGTTGATTTCACTTTCATCGGCAACTTCCATCGTGGCCGTACCCAGATTTATTTAATTTCCTATCACTAACGACCCACAACCGGCTTCTGGTAGATTTTGACTCTCGCTCTTGTTCTGTGCGGGTGTTAATTGTGTCCGTGACCTTTTTGTCCCGTCCTCACCATGTGGGTCGTCTAATGAAATCAGTGCTACAACTGTCCCTAACTACGTTACCGACTTCCGATAGGAAGATTAGTCGGGGCCCTCGAGTAGGAGACAAAATTCGGTTTTGTCCAGGAAACGGCTTGTTGTTCAAAGCAAACTGAGTTTTTCCCAACGTGACAGTTAACAGCGTGATTTTCTAAGGAATTTTGGGTATTCGCGAATTTTGGTTGCGGCTGCTTATTTTTGAAAGGCACGCTTATCTTGTATGGAAGTTGCGGCCATAGTCTACTACATATGAGGAAACAAAAGATTATAGAAAGAAAGGAAGAAATTCACTCAACAATATAGGAACCTCAATAAAAATGTCAAATTGTAACAATACCATTTTCTGATTGACATACAGGCACTTTTGGATATGCTCTTTCAAATTTGGAACCAGTACACTTCCTTGTGGGACACCATTATGTCTCAAACTATATCTGCTATATATTCATTTGAATCAATATCAATTTTTCACTTTGACAAGATTACTTGCATAGCAGTTTTCAGACTGGTATTCCATACGGAGTTTATTTTTATTGATATAATTAACAACTTGTTTGTTGAAAACGACCTCAAGTAATTTTTCCAACCATGGCAGTTTATTAATGGGTCGGAAATTAGTTACCTTCTTCATAATAATAATTTTAGGTACTGGTACTATTACACTGGTTTTGAGTTGATGACGAAAGATATCAGAGTTCTTTCTTCTTCTATGGTGAGCAGCTTAAAGTTTCCAAAAAATCACACCATTTCTGGAAGAGTATGATTTGACCAAGAAGGGCATCAATGCATCGATTTGAGTAACTGAAATAAGTGAACAAATGACAATCCAAATAGAATTACGAGACAAGTGTTCCGCCGCCAGCAAAACAACATATTGGATCCTTGATTTTCTCCAATGAGTCGTCTATATACAATAAAAAGGGTTCTCTTTTCAATTTATATATCCGTACCTTTGCCGTGTTGACCGTTGTATTAAGGAGTATTTTCCTAAGTTTTCTCCAGCAGGCTCAACTAAAATCTTCAGGGATGCTGGCGAAACGTCGGGAAAAATGCCATAATACGTCGGCCTCAAGGACCCGGCAAAAGATATGTTTGTATAACTCTTCTTGTATTCAATCAACACCGAACCTCAAACGTGAATCAATCAATCGGATCCACTTTTGTCCTCGGTTGTGACCCAGTTGCTGGACGTAGGGTCTGCGAAGATAATATGATTTTAATTGACGATATAATAACAGGTCTGTTTACGTGTCGGAGCCGAATGCAAACATATTTATTAGACGAGAAGCTGTGTAGGAGTGGCAATGTAATTATGAGTGTTCATTAGATTCGATCCTTCGAGATTGTGCTGATCGAGTCTGACATATTTGCGCGAGGTTGTCGCCAGTTTGTGCTTGTCGTAGGATCTGAGAGGATTTCGAATAATCCATATACAGAACATAAAGATTCTTTGTGAGAAATGAGAAGTAGTGCTGTGCCTCGAAAATTTCTCCAGGAACCTTGGAGAGTCTGTTAAAATGCGATCTAACGGAACTCCATCTAAGATTTCAAATGATTATTAGCTGAGAGTTATCGTTCGTGAGGGGGCGACAGCTGATTAACGGAAAAACAGATTTTTTTTTAACAGTGAATATATTATTTCCTTATAACAAGTGTACAAAACTACTCAACTTTGTCGGGGAAGGTAAATAAAGGGATCAGCTAACACACTACTTGCTTTCTTCAATGATAACTTGAAAGAGAATCAGTTCTAGTCACAAAACTATATGAAATCATTAAAATGCTTATATATTTATGTTCACCAGATAAGTATTTAAAAACGCTTAGACTTTTTAAGCTTCTATCAATAGAGGAAAGTGGAACTTTACTTTCAATAAAGTATATTGGTTGAAAGGAAATATCCAACGTTATACGAATTCAATAAATACTTTTCATGGTGAAGTTACTGACTATTACTGCTATAAATTGAGTTTACGTAATCTCCTGATGATGCCAACTTGGTAAGCGAAATGCTGTATGCTTTTCAAAACGATAATTCATACCCAAAATTCTAAACTAACAAGGATGATGTTCACTTCAACAACTTTTGGTAAATCGAATAATGACACGTCGATTTTGAGATTGTAGATAATAAGCATTGAGAAAGGGCATCTAACATTTCATTCATGACTTCAATTTAGTTGATATACGTCGTTTCATATACGTCATAATATATTAGGACGCATGTTTCTTCAAATTGCTCGTAAGTTTTGACAGAAAATCTTATATAATTGCATATATAATACAAAAATCATTTTCAATCTGAACCAAAAAAAGGAAGAAATCAACAGCAAAAATTAGCCATAAACTGATTCAGAAAAAATGTTATAAACAGTGGATATAATGATATCTGCATAACAAAATTCTCTTTATTTTTTCTTGACTTTCATGAGAGCATGAAAGATGGTCGATATACATTGGAAATCTCCTTGAAAGAACTAACTGATTTTGTGTTTTTTTTTTGGTCGAACCTATAGATGGCGTCCGCATTGAGGATAACGCCTTGCTCACTCTGAACACTCAAGAGCATTCTTCTCGAGGATTACTTTGTCTTGAACATTCATGATCCTACTCGATAACTCTGATGAAATCCATTGCAGATTAAAAAAACTTCGTTTTTGGCTATGGTGACACTGATTAATTTCCCAATAACTCTTTATGATGTCAGTGCTTCTATCAATGAGGTATACCTCCGAAGTGCTGAACTTGGTACACAATATTTAAGTCTTCTGAGTTGTTACAATCCTTGCACAGGTTTGGCAACGTGGCAATTCTTGAGGAACGTGCGCCTCAGACGATACACTCGAACACACATTCTTAGCAGCGCTTCATGAGAACCATAAAAATGTTACGATCGCACAATAGCCGTAACTGTACACTAGACAGACTCTGTAGCAGATTTCGCATTATTTTTACGAGCTAATTGTGTTGTCAAATTGACTAAACCTAAACGCTACTTTACGCCCATTATTCCATCGTTCGGTCGCATATATACATGCCGCTTTTTGCTTTTGTCGCACCTCATCGAATGGGCCGTAGCGTGTTACGTAACGCAATCACATAAAACTATTGGATGAGGATTTTTCTTAGTTCACTAGCTTCCGACTTCCTTTCTGAAAGTAGATTCTAAAGTCTACTATGAGGTGCATAGTGATGGGGGCATTTTCAGGCCGAAAGGTAGTCGTAAAATCCCCCCAACAATCAACGCTGTTCAACCAATACGTCAAAAATAAAACATCCACAAATGTTTCTATGAGTTGAAAAGTAGAATTTGTTTCAAAATAGCTAATAAAGCTTTTTCCGTAAGCAACTGTTCTCAATTATTAGAGTTACTTTTCATACCAACAGCTAATTCTATATTTTTTCCATAATATGGACTACTGAGATTTTCAATGAAATAAATATTGAAAAGGGGAGTTTCAAATGGTTTTTCAACAGGTGAATCCAAGTACCAAATCATAAAGAGCTTTGTTTTTGTCTTTCAACATTTCCTTTTAAGATACTCCGGGACGAACTATGTGAGGATAACGAACAATATGTTCTTGCAGAGTAGAAATTAGGTTCAGTACACATTCTACAACATATTTGCAGTTTTCTACCTCAAGTCAAATACATATACCACAACTACAGAATAATTTTCTACTCGAGTTATGATGTTGACAATTATAGGCTATCGCCCAGATAGATTCCAAGAAATTTTGTGGTGACTGTAAAAAGGGATATCATCATTGATCAAGGACATTTTTGGTAATTCATAATAAAAATACATAATTTTGGTTTTGGGTCATTCATGAGGAAGGGATAATCTGCAAAAACTGAACTTGCAGAAACAGGCCCAAGAACAAACGCATTTTTTATATGATCAATTTCTGACAGAGATGAGTTCTTGCAGATTGAGAGCGCTGACCCAGATGGGACTTGAATCAATTAAGGTCCTTCACCATATTACTAGAGATTGTTCAGTGGTATATCCACCCAATCAAAAGCCTCCGATAGACCACAAAAACCTAATTGTGATTCACGTGAATCAAATGATTCTTCAATAAGATAGCATCTCCTGCGAGCTAATAACTAACGAGGTCTTATCTTTTAACGTATGGTTCCTAATACGGGTTGGACGATAGCAAGTGAAAATCGAGCGTTCAGCCTGGGGCTTCACACATCGGCCGATTGACTGAGTGAACCAAGCACCCACGTCCAACTGCCTGGCCACTAACTTAAAAACCAAACTGAGCAATTTAGAAGTTCCATTATCGTTATTTCAACTATCTTTCTATGGGTGTTCAATATATTCAGTGCTCTGCTAGCATACGATAATTTTTATTGCTTGCCAATACAAGGCATATGTCGATGACCGGAAGTAGGAAGTTTTTGTTCCACTCAACCAGGCTGGGGTGTGTGTTTTCCTAACTCGTTCACGCGTTTCATTATTTTTTTACACACCTAGTTATATTTAATAAAACATATACAAGGTGCTGTACCGGTAAAGTTAATTGATATTCCAACTGCTAATTTTAATGAACCGTAAAGTTGTCCCACCACCTGTTATGAGTGTAATTTAACATTTCTTTTCAACAACGAGAGGGAAATACAAACTTTTTATTTTTTCTAGCAATTTCAACTGCACGGTTACTTCAGTTGTAAGGATTATATATTCAAATAAAAACCAATTCGATAAATCTATTCTATTACATTATACGGGAACATCCAACTCTCGTACGTAAAAAATTTACCTCTCCCAATGTTCATACACTGTAGGATCTGGCGAGTTATTAGTGGGGAGAAACTGCCACCCTGGCTAATACCGCGTCATACATAGTCATGAGATTTCACATCCGAAACATTATTTTCATTTATTTGAAAACGTTTCTCAATAGTAGATATTACCTTTTGTATTTCATTTCGATTTTTATTATTATTATTGGACTTATCTGATCACCATAGAAAATACTGAGCCCCAGTAGAAATCCCCGCCGAGACCATTTATCCAGCCCAGCCATCCGTTTTCACTTTTTGGTCTCACCAGACCAGACATTATTTTTATTTTCGTCGGCGCAGTCCCTCCTTCATGAATATTTCCTATAATAAAGAGGGTTCTCCGAATCCAGAGCCGTGGAACAGAGGTGTCGTGTTTCAATATTTTTTTGCATAGGCCTCCGTCACTCCAAAGTGAAGTGTCATGTCTCATACCCCCGGACTGGGACCACTGCTAGACGGTATGTGATCCCTCTCTTTGTGTATTATGTATCTGCTGGATGCTCGAAAACCGCGTTTTTATCGAATTCGACGGGAAATGAGGGATTAGAATATGTTGGGAGTTGAGGACTTGATATAGTTGATTAGTGAAAAGAAATGAAATTGTGAAAAATCTTCCAAAACTCTAAAGAATTGATTTCAAATTTGCTCCCTGTATCACTGATATACAAATGTTGCATATCAGTGATACAGGGAGTGATACATAAGGAACAATTTATAACCACAATGTTATAAAAGGAATAAAGAAAATATAAAGGATTAGGTCCGAAGTAAAATAAATATTTCATATATAAAACATTCATTGGGAAATAGCAGTAATGAATTGATGATTTCATCCCTATCAATTATTTTGGATAATCATCACAAATAATTATATAGGTACAGTGTGATCAAATTATTTTCAATATGGCCCATTTCGAAATGAATATGTTAGCTGAATGTCTTTGAAAATGGTGAACATCTACAAAATTATGCGGCAATACTGATTGAGAATACTAATCTACATACGGATCACACCTTTATCCAAAGGAAACCATTTTCAAATCATTCAAGCTAACCCCAAAAATGATGAAATGTCCTTTCCCCTTTGACCATTTCTACTTCGCAGGCGAACTGATAAGATATCATCATTTATGCCTAAGTATTGTTTCTGATTGCAGAGACCTCCCTCGTCGTCGTTATCATATGGAGGGCCAGTGAACGATGACGTCAGATCGCCCGGAACGCCTGGACCTCTCTCCCAACCACCCGCATCGCAGCAAAGTTTGGACGCCTCGGATCCTGGTGAGTTTTTCAGTACTCTTTAGGCTCATACATTCTTCTTTCACTCGAAGATTGAATAAAAATCACTGATTCATTATAGTTTTGGTGTAGTAAAATGACTAACAATGACTTTTGAATGGTCACGGGTGATTTTTAGTCCAAAAGGTAGTCTACACATTCAAACAATGTGGAAATGTCACTTTAGTGTATTCGTCGTTGAAAACCTTGTATTCCATCAACGTGTACTACTTACTATATATGCCTCTTACTTTCAGTAGTGCTGTTAGCAGCCAGAGTTTTTTCAGGCTGCATTTCGAAGGAATGCAAAAAAACTTGATGGTACTCTCTTTAAACTCTTTTTTCTGTGTACAACACCGCTTGTTTCCTTCCTTCTTATACTTGACCTACAAATTCTATACTTTTGATAGTGACACCTGTTCTGATTTCGATAGTTGCATTGGAAGGCGGAGCTCAGCGTGTCGTATCTTGATCTGAGTTTTACGACTTGAAGACGATCTACTTAAATGTATTATACCTCACGTGAGTCTCATTACAAGTTGTCCGGTAGAACTTCAGCCGTTTACAAACCAATCAAACCAGATATATTCTTTGTATTTTCCCCTGATAGAGTGGAAATTTATCAACCATCAGGATCAGCTGGTGTCGTAATGCCCATTTAACGACGGCCCGTTGTTCCCTCATCCGAACCTAACATTTGTAATTTTATATGAAGCAAATGAACAATTATCGATTAAGTCATTAGGACCGTTATCGTCACTAATGCGAGCAAAGAAGCGCAAACTCTTCATTAGCCAGTCGGCTTTCAATTATTGTAACAGTTTTTACATAAGGGGCTTTCATTACTTACTCCAAATTGATATCAGATGGGCATCGTAATGGTCCTGTTTACTTTTCCAAAATTACTTAGCGCTCGATATGGATCGTAATTGTTTTGGGATTGATAGACTAGAAAATGTTTTTCGATGAAAGTCGATGCATTTATTACCACCGTTATTTTATCAGAACAACATCGAATTGGAAAGGGTATTTATGGATTTGTTTCTTTTTTCCATATGGGTCAGCGGAGAACATAATTTTTATTGCATTGAAAGCTCTGTTTTATCGGCTTTTCAGCTTGTCATACGAAAATGTGTTTTTTCTATTTTCATCAACTGACAAAAGTAAAGAATATTACTGGAGTTTTTTTCTCAACACCAAATCGTTATTTTTACACCTCGACACGTGTTTCGATCACCGAGTGATCATCTTCAAGAGGAAGATAAAGAAGTAAATTTTTGTTTTCGTTTTTGGTAACATCAGATTCCATAAAACAATATTAGAAAATACATTCTCTTACAAAAAACCAGTGGAATAACAAAAATCGTGTAAAAATAATCAATGTTATACTCGATATAATTACATTCTATATATTCCTGGTCAAATTAGCCGAGACGGTAATGAACCTGGCAAGGAAGGACGTTATAAGTGATTTCATCGGACCAAAAATTGTCATTGATATCACTAAAGGTTTCTCCAACCGAAAAATGAATATCAAGGAGAGTTACGAACTTCTGATAAAGTCTACCAGAACTTCACGAAAAAACTTTCAGGAATGACTTCTGAGGGTTGTCGATCATAGGGTGCGACAGCTGGTTAACGGAAAAACAGATTTCAAACAGATTTTTTTAAACTTATGTTGTTCAACAGGCCTACTTACATTTCACTCTCGTCTGGAATAATCATATGAATAAATTTGGAATGTAGGAAGATTTGGTATGTCTTCTCTGTTTGGAATATGAATGGACCTGCAGAGCACATAATTTGTGCTTGTCTTTCCGCGAACCGGACTGTATTTGGTAGAGTTTCACTAGAGCTATCTGAGCTGGAAGGTCAAACACCAAATAAATTAATCAGCAGTATAATATGGTCACATAATATTATAAGAATCTACTGGAACTTCATATCATTCAATATTATCGTTTGTGTTTGAGCAGCGACTAAAAAACTGATAAAAATGAAAATGTGTAATCCAATGTCCATCAGATAAAGCAACTTCGTCTAATCTAAATGCATAGAAGTCCTAATTCGTTAAAGTTGATGCCACAGTTGAAAGTTGAATACTTGTGAAGGAGTATTTTGCAATGTTCAACATTTATTCATAGATGCGAGCGCCTGGCACGATTTCCCGTATACACTCAATTAAACTGTCTAAACAATTGCGGCTGAAAAGCCGGCTAATGAAAAATTGAGGTTATGAATAAGTACCTGGGAATATTATAAATGAACGCAATAACCAACCGCACTTTGCAAGCAAATGTTGCGTACCCATAACTTTTTCGCTAACTAACCGGACAGCAAACGTTAAACCGAAGTGAATAGAAAAATAAAAGAAAGTCGGCGTTGCGTGGCGTTCACGTGGTTTGCTCGTAAACTCTCATTAGCAGGCACTGAATTAAACTAATGTCACCACAATGTGTAATTGTGTACAACACGGCAATGCACATCTGTACGGCCCGATATTCAAATATATCTGACGCACAAATCTCAATTTATTACTGCTGCATTAGCTCGCGTCATCGTGTGATCGTAACTGATGGCCTTTTTTACCATGCCGGCAGAGGTAACAACGAATAATCAGCCAAAGCTGAACCATGGGACGAATCGGTTAAAACTCCGGTATCCGGGATCAAGATACATTTTTATTGTTACCTACGTATTTTTCCCCGATCACGAGTTTGTAGTCGAAATTTGTTTCGAAGATGAAGCCATTCAAAACTGGAAATATGAATGCAATCTCTGTAGGAATACAAATTCATAAAAGCCGCAGTATTCTTATTATCGCATGTTGTGGACCTTAATCCATTTGCTACATTAATTTTTAATTTTCTCAAAACTCTAAGAAGTCCAGAAGGAAGTACACACTATATAAGTCAAAACTATCACACCTACAACACATTACGAAAAGACTCATAAACCTAAAACTCGCTTCACAGAATCAAACATATTCATAAACCTACGACCTATCGTACAATATCCCCAACTGTTTCCCATGGACATTAACATCTGCAGGTAACTGCCATCTTATCTAACATCTGAATGCGAGGTTCAGGCCCACTCGAAGAAAAATAAAGAAATCGACACCGATGGAAAAAAGTATACATCGATTAAAAGTTAAATTTCTCGGAAATTTCTTGATATTTGTCAATTCATCGTTACGAGAGATCGAGTCAGACCGGATTTGAGTTGAACGAGGTCCAAGAGTTATCTGAATGTATGATGCACCGTCGCTCAGGCTTAGAATAATTGCTTGGAGATATTTAAATTTTTTATATATTTGTACGTCCAAACATACATATCCTTTCCACCTTTCATTTTGAGAAATGAATGAAAAATGATTAGGTAACGTGACACTATAATATGATATCGTTGTTGAGGAATTTTTTACGTTATTGTGTGTCTGGACTTTCAAACGTATTCAAAGTTTCACCAAATTTTGACATTTCAACCTATGGATGAAAGTGTAGAATGTCTCTCTAATAGTGATAAATCGAATCATTGATTTATTTAATTCTGTATTGGAAAATACTAAACGTTGTGCGATACATCTACTTCATGTCCGGGTAAAGTTTGTCCAGTGAGCCGCTCATACACATAGGGTACAGCAATCACTAAAATATCTAGTAAAAACTCATAAATCAAAAAATCTACTCTCTTTGAATGATCCTTTACATTTTCTTCATATCCAGATAAATTCACAAAAACCAAAAAAATGTACTTACCATAAACATTGTTTGAAAACTTGCAATACAATTAGTTCACCAATAGTAATATTACTGCCAGTCCTTCAAAAGAGCATGGATACTGATTGTAAGGCCAACGAAGAAGATAAATTCAGTAAGACAAAACATTTCGATCGTATTCAAAACTCAGAACTACATTGTTATAATTTCACTAGTAATAATATCACGGTCAATCCTCAGAAAAAGCTAGATTCTAATTTTATTACCAAGTAACAATTTGATATCCATTCAAATCTATAATAGAGGCGAGATTGCCGTTTTGAATTTTCACGTTATTGCCGAGAAAATTGCTGAGGTGGTGGCGAAACGTTATCGTCTCCTTTATTGTGAAAATGAGGGCTGTTTCCACTGAAGTTGTTTTCCATTTCGTTCGGTGAGCTATTAACGACAGAGAAGGATGCTTCTATTTAAACAACTTCCATTAGTGAGATGCGGAGTCGACCCCTGGAATTCAGATAACCTCGCCCTTACCCTACCCATCAATGTAATGTAACTGACACGAAAATAAAAACATTTCTCTTCGGAAAGCAGGAATGTGAATATCATAACTCCAAAATTCCGCCGAATAAATTTACATAGTCGGAAAATATTTCACTTCACGAAATTTTGCTCACAGGCAGGTTTTCTTATTCCTTCATAGTGAGAATTTGAAAGATGATCCGATGATGAATCAATAATTTTTTGAAGAGATGTTCTCCCAACTTAAAGATCACTAACACTTTTTTCACTTTCCAGGGGACAGGCAAGTTCAATATGCAATCTCAAATAAATATCCTCTGAAACATTTTGTGTATTCCAATTTGTGTACTGAAGTTTCTATAGCATTTTACAGTTAGTGACATAATCTCATGGATGAATATCAAAACTTGAAGTATAACGAATTTATATATCCCAAAGCTCACTCAACTGTTTAAAAAAAAATCTGTTTAAAATATGTTTTTCCGTTAACCAGCTGTCGCACCCCTACGAATGACAACCCTCAGAAGTTGAAACTTGTGCGAGCTAAGGATTAACGAGGTCTTACCTTTTAACGTGTGATTCCTAACACGAGTTGGACGATAGCAAGTGAAAATCGATCGTTCAGACTAGGGCTTGAACCACCGACCACACGGCAGTCAATTCGAGTGAGTGAACAAAGCACTCACGTCGAACCGCTTAGCTACCGACCGTATTCAACTAGTTCCCCCGGTATTATATTGATCCTAAGCAGAAGTTTCTAAGAAGTTGTGGTGAATGTGGCGTTTCAGTCGTAATAATCAAGAAAAGTAATAACCTTAATCTAAAGATAATGGCGCAATTCCAGATGATTTAATTTCCCAAGTGTGGGAAGGTTGGTGCACCTGGAGAGACGAACTTTCATTGCTCCCACTCAGACCACACATATCACTAAAATACCTCTTTCGAATTACGTACTTTCGGTACATTAATCAAACGCCATCAAATAAAGTCATCACTTGTTAGATTTATGAACAAACATATCCTTGATTTATACTATATGATAATTAATTGAACGGTAAAGATTTCAATTAACACCTAGACGTTGTTCCTAACTGTTATTATAAGATAATTATGATATTTTACAATTCAGTTTTTTTATTTATGGGATTTTTGTTTCAATTGATTTCTTGCAAGATTAATAACATTATATAAAGATAAGAGGATAAAGTATGTGCGCTCGTTGAGATATTTGAATTTATTGAGGTTGCTACAGCAATCTAAATAATCAGTGTAAGTGATGTCTTTTGAAACGAATATAACTTCTTTATATCTAATTAGGTTATACAAAGTCCCTCTTTTTCACTATCTTTTTACAACTAATCACAGAATATCGTAGAAACTTAATCATCTTAATCATTGAAGATGTTGAATATGTTTAGATGTGCACTTATCTACCGATGAAAAAATAGCATCGCCCTCTCTCACTTAAGCTTATCTTTCAAAGACAGTTGAGTCCCGCCTAGTTCCACTGATGAGACCCATGGCGGGATGAAACAGTGCTCTCTGGCATTGGATCATAATGGCGTTGTGTTTGAGTTCTGGTCAGTTGCCTTGCAGTAAAAGCTGAAGTGAAAAACAAAGGACGAATCTCGTCAGTGGTTAATGTCGAAGCTTGGCTTCGAAACCGACCGCCTTAGGGAGCCTCGTTCATCATTGATATTGGAGGATTGAGTTCTCTGTCTATCCCATGGATGTCATCTTCGTAAGAGGAGGTGTCATCTCCTTTTCATAAGAACATGTATCTGCGAAGAGTACTTTTCATTATTATTCAACCAAACTGGAACATAAAGATGATTGCATCTTTTGCGTTTTCCATTAAAAATGAAACTAATTCCAACTACTCCTAGTTAGAAAATCTACAACTGCTTCCCGGAACAATTTCCTCTTGATATAACGTCGCAATCAAATTTAAAACTGCTCCACATGATGCGGCGATGACATATAAATTACGAAAACTACCCGGCATTGTGGGTAAAAGGTAATTTTAAAATTGTAAAGCTCTCAACGGAGAATAATAGCGAGTGCTCGCACGGCATGCCATTTGTATAATTCGAATAGGATCTGCATTGTCAGAGGGCTTATTTCAAAACGGAACTCGCGGAAATATCGGAACAAGAGTTGACGAGGCGGAAAGAACGAAAAGCGGAGCAGCAGTCTTGGAGAAGTTCGTCCAAGCGTGAGGCGGACTGGATTCGCGTCTCAACCATTACGGCGTTAAGGAATTACCGCAACAGAGGAATAGTCTTGAAGAACACGAGCCTCGAGGAGGAAAACAAAGGCCGGCCACGCAAAAAGTTAATTTTACACCCTTAATCGCTTTAATTATAATCGGCTTTGTTCTTCTTAATTGTTGTCGAAAATTTCGACGCTTTGAAAGATTATTAAGAAAAGACTACGAGAAAACTGGAAAGAATGAGTATTACCAGTATTCACATGTTTATTCGTTAACTGAGTCTTTGCTGATGATCTTCCATTGGAAGAAAACACACAATAAATTTAAAAAATATTATATTTGCAAGAAAGAAAAACGGCAGCTCTTAAATTCTAGTTTTTCACCGTATTTCTTGGATATGTGTCCCCAGTCTGGAAAATATATTCTTGTTCACAAACGCATGTTACTCTTATTTCACTTATTCTCGAAGATATACCAATGAAACCATATTTTTCAATTTTATTTTCATATTTTCGTTGCTACTTTTTCTCCTCAAATCAATTTTTATATGGCCTTCGAAATAGTGTTTCCTGTAACGTTATAAATACAAGGATATTCAGTACAAAATGTTTCTATATTATTTGAATCAGAAAAAAGGATAACTATTGTTTTAATAACATCCTCAATTATTGTAAAAAAAGATAATTTACTATTGAATATCGAACTTTTTGGTGTAGTAGGCGGTGAAATCTAAAATAAAAAACATTCAAGATCCTTGACAAATATTCAAATTCAACATACATGAGAGCAAAATGATTTATTAGAACACCTTACAGCGAGAGAAAACAAATCAATTTTACATCCAATGCCTGATGCCATTCCGGAAAACTGGATTCGATGTATTCAAATTGAATTATTTATGCACGACGATAATCATCAAGTGTCGGGTATAAATATTAATTGAAAGTGATCAATAAATTATAATAAAAAGTTACCAGCATATTCCATCACACATTATATTTATAACTACAAATTATATTTTATACACGCCCATATATTTAATTTACCGAACGTGATTTATTGTCTTCGACTTTATTTAAATTTTGAGTGATTTAAAGTGATGTTGGTGCTAAAAACGCATCACATATTTCGTTCAAAAGTAGGTCGTAAAATTCCATATTAATGTTCAACAAAAGTCATCTAATGAACGAGATCGATCTCTAATAACAGCAGAATAATCATAACGTGAATAACTAACCCAAATAGTGATTGGAATGCATTGGGCATATTTTCAATCATCCCAATTGCGAATTTTCTTCAGGTAACTATTTTGTTGAAGGCTTTTGATATGATTTCAACTCAATTATAAATTAAATTATAGAGATTTACTTTTCAGCATACCAGATTCCAATCACTAGTTTACGTATCTATATATTCGATTATTTTCAAAATTAATCAATTCAACAAATTGCATACGAAATTTCTTCAGATATTAATCGAATGGTACCATTATGAAGAAGGTAGGTATAACGGTTTTTCAAAAGCTTCATCCGATATAATGGAGAATACTCTTGAAAATAATATTTTCATTCCTTGTAATGGGCTTCATTAGCCCATTACAAAAGGAACGTGTTTGAGAATCACGACTAAGAATGTATCATTAAAACTTCGCTGCATCAAAGAGCAGAAATGTTGAATATCAAACGCCCAGCTCCATAGAAATAACTAGATTGATAAGTTGATGAATATCCTTTTTCACAATCTTAAATCAAACCCATTCCATTAAATCAAGCTTAATGAAATCCCAACCTTCAGAAAACATATCAGCGTAGTAGCTACCTGCTACTGATCGTTTTTATATTGCCCTTCTCAAAATATCAACAAATATACTGGTAAAAACGGTAAAAACACAATTGTGCAAAAAGTACCATCTTATTTTTAACGACTTTCGTAAACAATTGCAGTTTCAGCAGCTTCGATCTTTGATAAAGACCACTTCAACTAAATATTTATTGTCTCTATCTCGTTTACTAAAATAATTCCTCGGTCCAGCAGTGTCCGCTCGGTAACATCGACCATTCCGGAAGTTTCTCGTGTATCCAACGAAACTTTCCCGAAGTGCGGTCATTATTTTATGATCCCTTCGACCAGAGGTAAGTAAACAACTCCAGTTAAGGTTGCACTAGCATCTGTTCGCCCTCCCGAGGGACCCCTGATAAAAACAAATGACGCTGACGACATCCTCCGGTTCGGTTCCGGCACACTTACTTATTCATTCCACGAATGGAACTTTTAAATTGTGTAATTTAAAGAACAAGATCTTCTTATTCTTCGCTAGATACCGACGTTACATTTCATCTCGTCCTCAGACAAAGCGACTCGACTCGGGGAATAAATCGGTAACTTTAATTAAGATATTGGGCAGCGAGGAGATATTCTTTTGTTTCGGCGGAACTCGAGGCCATTCATCATGGCCCTCGCGACGATATCGTTAATGAACATTTTAAATTTGCTGTGCTCTCCGTGATGATAACGCTTTTATCAAAACGCGTCGCGGAATCGAAAGAGCTCAATTTCCATTGCTAAATGACCATGGCTCGGATGGAATCGTAATGCTACATGAAAATTACTCTTGGATCTTTTAACGAGAATTCTTTGTTTCCGATAATTCAAGAGAAGGATGCCGGAAAGGTTTGATACTTTGGAATGCGATCTCTTCGCAGTTATTATCGTTCACGGTGATGTTATCGGTTTATTTTGAAAGGGCTTCAGATGGTCTGGTTCGAAATTTACATTCAGGGAGATGATTTATTACATACCTGAACAATTTCTTCTAGAACGACATATTGATTTTTTTATCTACTATTCACTTTAAATTTCTGTAAAACAGCACAACCTCATGAACTTACCGCTTCCTTATTTTCATATTCTCATGGAATTCGTTATAACAACTTATTCCTTTTAATCATCTGTAAACGTGATTTGTTGAATTTCTTTCATGTTTTGAACAGGATTATTCAGCTCCATTGTGTTCAGATATCTCTGTGGTATACTGTCAAGTAGCCCAGTAATTATCCTGAGACGGTCCCTGCTATGAGACTTTCTTCATTTCTTTTCTCAGATGCTCTCGTAAGTATTCCCAAGTATACTTCTACAGTGTTGTTATTTCTCATTGATATATTTCTTCATATGGTTCCATACCAAATAATTTTATATCCCAAATTGCTTTTGGGATGATGATCCGTGTTTGGCACACCTATCGGAAGAAATAAACCACCCTGTAGGTTCCAGTGTACTGTTACCACCTGTAAAAAGCAATTCTGAGAATCCATTTTGAAATGTATGTTTCACATTGTGGGATTCTCATGAATGCCTTTTGGGCTAAAAACGACCTACTACATTTCATGGGTGCATTGTCCTCAAATATTTTCAACCGTTTCACTAGTTTGAATTCAATTGATTTGAAACAACTATTTTTGTTTATCACCCCCAGTATTTTTTCCGAAAAATGCTATTTGCTTTTACAATATTTTTATTTCCCATTTGTGAAGTTATGCAAATGAAAACGAAACATGAATTTCCAACGTAGTCAGCACAGTGACGTAGGAACTGGCTAACCCATTTCAGGTAGATGATATCTCTAGTCTAGAAATAGCAAGTTTTATTGCTGAAAACTTCACCACCCGTTCCATTACCGATTCCAATTCCGCATGTGTAACCACAAAGGTGTTACGTGAGTGATATCATTTGTAAAAAATTAGTAATTCAGTCTCCCTTGATGGAAGGCTGTCAGAACCTTGCGTGTTGATATTTTTAAACCGCAGCCTTCAACGATAAAGACGCTTTCCACTGCACTAGGCACTGAATATTTCATAAAAACCCAAACAAGCTAATATTTCGGGTGCCAAATTCATGACTTTTGATTTATATAAGCATCAAGAGGTTTTCACTAACTACCCTGTGGTTTTTCGTAGTAACTTAACGGCAAAAAAAGATTCACTGTTTTATGGTTCAAGCCACTTTTAACCCGCGACACATGTGTTTCCTCCGCGTACGCGGTTTTCACTTGATGGAACTGAGTGAAAAAGAGTGCATCGTAAAGATATTCACAAAATCAGTCCCCCGTCGAAAACTGCATCAAATATGAAAACTTACATTACCTATAGTGCTTTTTCGGCTGCTCATGAATATATATTAGATTTTGGATATATACAACAGTGCGGACCACATATGAATATAGTTCCCAATGGGGATAAGCTATAAAAAATGAATAAGGGTATATTTAGACGATCAAATTCAAGTTTTCGTCATCGTTTTTTATTCAAAAGTATATATGTGACTCGTCAAATTATGTTATATAAATATCAAATACATTATAAAAATTGTCAAAGTTTTACTCTATGATCTCTTTCCGCACTCTTTCAGGGATTCGGAACAACCCATCAGAATCATTCGCAGTCAAACCACTGAATAATTTCCCGATTCCCATTTTATAAAGTTTTTCACATCAGTATTTTGTGATGATTAGTAAGACTATCTGAAAATTATTATAATCACTTTTATGATTATGAATCCCATCAGTTGATGCTATTTTAATGGTGAAAGTAGCTTCTGAATCCATGTTATCATTCTCAGATTCTGATAATTTCAATAACCATCAAATTTTAAAGCACGTTTATTCAGGGTTTGATCATGAATTGAAGGAATCAAATTAAATTTTGAAATAATTTTTCTCATGATGATCTCTGATATACCTATGCATTATAGATAGAGTAATTATAATTCAGGAAACAATATGGGGTGATAGAAAGTTCATGGAAAAAATGTCAACCCGGCAAATTTCAATAATTTTTCATACCTAGCGACTCAAAAAAATATATTTCAAAAGATAATTCGGTTACGGAATTGTTCTAACTTCAAAAAATGTCAGCAGTGTCTTTGCTCTTCGAATCAGACAAAAATCATCGTCATCGACCAGAGTTCATATTCATTCATTCTGAATACCCCATTCGTGACCTACAGGTGGATATTTCATCAACAATGAAATTTACAGGATGCATATAGATTCTCAATCAACATTTGTTTCAATTGCAAAAAATTTCATCCGGAACTACAATCTCTAATATGTTAATACCGTTGGATGAGTCTAAAAATCCAGCCTCTGTTTTTCATCTCAGGCCAATACGGATTGAAAAGTACTAAACGAATAAGTCAATGACCATATGAGAACATACGGAGTCTTTGAAAATTCTTGAAAGTTATATTTCATATATATTTGAATTTTGTCGTCTTTTTGGATGAAATCAGCATTTCCAGTAATTGAGTTACCCTCAAACTAAACCACGCTACCTTCGCAAATGAGTTCCATCCGATTAGGTGCCCCAACATTGGCCTCTCCCCCGCCGGATACGAAATCAAAACAACGCGTATTTTTCCGGACTCCTGCCGAGTGGAAAGCCCGATATATCTCAATCAAAAGTGCACAAATCCGACAGTTTGTATATCTCCTTCGAGATCCGAATATAGATAGACAAAAGAAGCTCGCTCGTCCCCTCAGGTCCATCACGCTCAAATGGGAAAAGCCGCAATTTATTTATTGCCTCCATTCCAGAAATTGTATTACAACTTGCCTTGCCCACAGCCGAATTAATGATCCACAAAATATAAAAAATTGCGGGAGGTCCATTACAGCGACGTTAGAGATCTATTGTTATCGACAGTTTGGATGAGAAGTGCCACGATCCTCTGTATTGAGTTGTCGAAGGAAGATGTGCCTTAGTTTTATCGCTGAGTTCATTCTGAGCTCATATGCAATAAAACTGACCTGTAATGAAGGAAATTTTCCGTAGCGTTTGGATTTCCATGGACCTCCTAAATCACCAAAATGGAATTAGTTTGCCTATTTGCTACTCATTCAGATTGATGCTATCTTCAGCAGTAGTTCAGCTAAGTACAATAGTGAATTCAACTACAAACCCAGATATCCTTTCATGATTATGTTTCCCGGTATATTTTTCTTGTATTAACCTGATCCTGTACCAGCTGCTTCCGATGGCATATATGGAGTTAATGCTCCACGTCTCCAACTTTCATCAGTTTTTTAGATTCCCATGTTTCCTGGGTGTCTATGGATTCCTAACCGCCAGTTCGCGATGTTCATAAATCAATTTCGATATCACTCTGACTGATTATTAAAAAAAAAATTTCTGCAGATCTGGGGAGCACCTGAGAAGGGTTCTTGGAACGCAAGTACTTTTCTATTTGTGTTTATACTCGAGTTATTTATTGGATCAACAAACATACTCTATCCTAAAATACCATTGGATAATTTTGGATAGTACCAAAGAAAAATGAAGTATTTTCAGATATCTTTCATGAAAATGGTCATCGGAATAATTATATTTTGAAAACGTACCTCTTATTTTTCATGTCAATCTGTGAATCAAAGTTATTTTATTTAGCTTCGGATATTTTACAGGCCAACCCGACATCAATGTCTCCCAAGTTTTAATAACTTGTTTTATTCAAATTCAAAAACACATGAACGAATAAATTATCGCAATAATTCCCCTCACCATTTTTGTGTCGTCGAGCACGATACGAGGTTTCTGGTTACCCTTAAATTGCGTGTGTGCCCGAATTGAGATAATTTGATCGAATCTTGTTGGAGATGCTCTTGCGTCGAGATCACTTTGAATCGAGTACTCTTGTGTAGTCTTTCGATAGGTCATACGACACCCACCTCAAATCCCCGTCGATAACTTCACAGGGCGTCATCCCTAACGATAACGTTACTGACACAAAAACGAGCCGGGAGCATTTCTTTATACATATTTTTATTTATTATTTTCATCTTAATTTATTCATATTGTGTTTCCGATCCTTTACTCCTTTATTAACTGAATGATTATTGGGTAGCTGTAGCTCTCTCATTCCTAACATCATACTTCTCCAATCTAAAGTATTATATCGATCTATATCGATCATTTTGGAGCCTAGTGAAAACAGTGTCCCAAGGATCTATACTGGGGCCTTTTCTATTCATAATTTTCAATAATGACCTTTTCGTCCTAATTATGCCTCATGAGGCACATCTATGTTTTGTTCAGATCAAAACTGCCGAGCTGAGGAATGGTTCAACGCCAATCTTTTTTAACTTGATGTTAAAAAACAGAAGCAATTATATTTTTCCAATAATTCTTTTGAACAAGGGAAACTGCACATATTGAAGAATTAAATTTGAAACCAGCTAAATATATCTTCTTTTCCATGAAGCATTCGAAAAAAAATGTTTCCCATGACATTCTTCTTGCAACCTCCACTTCTCTTTCCATTCTCATCATATCTATAGGTCTCTCCTATGGCAGAAAGCCATAATGGAATAATTTATAATGTGACAATACATGCATACATAAAATTGAGGACAATCTTTCAACTAATTCTCACTTACATAATTCCATCTTCAATCTCTAAACCAACTCAGACTAGTTTTTTCAACTATGGTTGGTCTACTTTAACAATCCTTCTTAAAATCAGATTCTGAACCAAAAAAATCAACAAAAATTGTAATCGTGAATTCTATAGTCGAACAAACAGAAGAAAAAGCAGATCTGTTTAACAAAGGACAAATTAGATATTTCATGAAACCAAGAAGAATGCAATGAATGGTGGAGGTACAAAGTAACTAACTGGTAACTAACTAAATGGTATAGAATATATCGCTAGATAGAAGAAAATAATGAGGATCTAGAACACTTCTAAGAAGAACCCTGAAAAAATAAAATTGGAAAGTGGGGATATAGACTAGAATAAAACATATGGACAGAGGAACTCAGTAGACTTTCTGTAAATATGCATGATTAATTGTATTCGTACAGGAAAACTGAAAAGATGTTGCGAAGAGATGCATGATGGGTTGTAGGCTGATTCCTAAACAAATTAGGCTCTTGGATGGTTGTAATAATAAAACCAAGTCCATAGAACAGTTGTATTCGATAAATTCTTATTTTCCTTGATTCGATAAGGAAAGAACAAATTTTCTCAAACTCCTCACGCTTTTCATCAAGTCAACTCCTCAACACCACCCCTTCATCCCGTCTCATCATTCTGCCCCTTCGGTGATAATAGATGGCTCCAACGTTATTTTCCATTACAACAGAAGTGACACTCGACAATGGGGAAGTAGCGCCCGTTTTGTAATTCCAATAGCTCCGTAAAAAACAGCCCCGATTCTAATTTGAAATTCAAAGTACGAGGCGTCGTCAACATAACAACTAGAACGTCGTTCAGGACCTACTTGTTATCGTTGCGATAAATCGGAAGACTCAGGCTCAATATTTGGTCACTGAATATAAGAAACGTGATCAGCTTCTATTAGAACTGAGGAGTTTGAATACCATTGCTTGAAAGCCATCTTATGTGAACGATAAGTTCTTTCTTGGTTAATTATGGTGTATTATAATCTTTCATAATCTATAAAGGTTAGTTGTCGAGAGTATTGCCCTATCAATTACAACCAGAGGGATCTGCAAATGGTCCTTTATGGTGTCGAGGCAGTATGTATAACAATGTCTGTATAAGTTGGTTTGTGGACACTGAATCTTTCAAATAATATCCTTACGCGTGCTCCTCCTCTTCCCCAATTATGAATACCATCTCCCTCCTTGCATCTGATAAAGAGGAGGCGTCTAGTGTTCCAGTTTAATTAAGCAGGAGGTGTCGGTGGACCTCAACGTCTTGAAGCAGATAACAACTTTCAAGTAGTTGGGAACAACAAAGGCTCAAGGCGTCGTTGAATAGCTCGCGGTTGAACGCTTGTGTCTCTCCCCACTCGCATTCAACCGGTCCTCGATATCACTTCTCAACATCTCCAAAGAACTTTTGTCTTTGTGATAAGTTGGGCGATGTTTGATTGTCGAAAATTCCGAAGCCGGAAAATTTGTACGAAGCAACATATGAGAATTTCATAGGGTTTTGTTCTTACCTACGTAGGGTGATATAATGACTCATCGACTATTCTCTCACAGGGTGTTTTTTTTGACGACGGATAGTTAGGTGCATTTCTGAAAAGAAGTCGATTTGAAATCTAAAAATTTAGGACAAGAACAAGGTGATCTATTCAGTTATAAAATGTTAATTCCGGGTTTCAATTCTCACGTGGAATTTTCCATTCTATCATATGCTGTTTTTCAGATGTCGATAGGTTGTTTTTAAATTCACGAAAAGTGAAAAATTTTATGAATCTATTTATCATAACTCAGTGAGGCTATTTGAAGAATATTATTACGCAGTAACCATTCATTATATTCCTTTGAAAATTTCCACATTGGTAATCATTGGTGGTCATCGGATGCATGTAGATATTGTCACTGATGAAGAAAAATATCCAGTCTCATATTTCCTGTATCATGAGCTGAATAAGCAACATCCTTTCGTCACCTTTCTCTCTCTAATTTGGACCGAGTGAATCATTTTCCATATAATAGGGTCACCACAATACACATGATTTGTGGAAAAAAAATTTTTTTTTACATTATTGTCCTAACTTTCAGTCGATTTGAAAAGCTTTTTTGTCGGACAATCATAACTTTTACGGCGATTAAATTACCCGTTTTGCACTTTTCAATCCAAACAGCTTCAACAAAACTATGTATTTCCTTTCGTCTGGATTATTAGATATTTACAAAATGCTTCTCTCCTCGATGACTTCCACGTCTTTATATTTGAAACAGTTACCATTTATATTTCCTCAAAATCCTCTTTATTGATAAAAAATGATAATGAAGCTAATATATCCATTTCATCGTCATTCATCAAAGCTTCTCTCTAAAATGTTGCATTTAAAAGACCAAACTCATCCAAATAATAAAACTTGGTTTCATCCTCTATGAATAATAAACATCTCCATTCGTATGATTCGATAGAATCATTTGGAAGTTGGCGACCCATGCATTCACAAAAATTCATTAATTTTTCGTAGCAGTCTTATGAATATCAGCAAAATGATTTCATATAAAATTCCCTCAGAATTGTTAACGAAATCATTCAAGATGGAAATACTGGACTGTCTACAAAAAAAAATTGACCATCAACAAATTGAATCGACGTTCCTCCTCCTAGAATTCGTCCGATGCATTTATTGATTCATCTCCTTCATCACGCAGACTCCACCATTATGCGGCAGCATTAGATCAGAGTGCTTTCGGAGCTTAAAATATGAGAAAAGTTGTAAGTAACTCTAATGCGAAGTGATAGATTCGAAGCCGCGATCATTGAATCGAGAGAAATGCAACCCCACGTCTCTTCCTAGACCCGGCGAACTTTTACGAACTATAAAATTGTCGCGCCCATAAAGAGATCAAAGCTCCGTAATATATATTTATCTAAGTTTTATGATTTTATTCGAATGGGTGCTTGTATTATTTCAGGTTGCTTCTTAAGAATGCTTTTCTTTGCAAACGCGCTGCCGCGTTTACGATCTTTTGTTTAGTGCCCGATAATGTCAACACTAGCCGCGTTTGACTAGCTACTTCCTACTGTTGTATTCGTCGATGAGTTCGTACGAATGCCATTAAGACTAATAACGACCCTGTCACTTTTCATTGTGAAATTGGTCATAACGCGCGTTCGGCGAAAAATTCAATTTTCAAGAAAATAAATGAAATGAATACCAGGTCAATATCTCGAAAACGATGATTTTTTTTAACGAAAATCATATGATACAGACTAATATTCCATGAAATAAAATCAATTCCAAGGGCTCCATCATGTTTCACGGAAAAATCAGTCGCAGTTTGCACTGCTAGAGTCACAATGCGTGTTCTACGATAGAAAAAACCTTTTTCAAGGAAATAAGTGATATGAAAACCAACTTGATGTATGGGAAACGAAGAAAATAATAAATCCATTTTTTATCATGAAAACACTTTCCCGAATCTAGGTAGTAGGAGAGTAAGTGAAATAGTATCAACCAATGATATACATATGTTACATCTTGTATTTCGACAGGCGTTCAACCATATTATATCATTTAACATTAAGTGTTTGTGAGGATTTCTTATTATGAATACTATCAACATCCAATTTTTCGCATTTGCACTTGCAAATTATTTCGTTCACTATGTGTGTAGGTTTTGATACTCTCTGATAATACGGATACCACATAATATTATAATTATTTTCTTGGGTTTTTCTTTAGCCATGAATCTCAGCTTGTGACTTTTCCCAATATTTCATCATGGTTCATAAACCTACGCCGTCTGCTGGGTTGTAACTAATGGATTCTAAATGTGCAGGAGCCTTTACTGAATGCTTTCCAGAGGTAATAAAATTTTCCGTGAGATTTGCTGTGTATAGGGCCCGACAAAGCTATTTCACATTATTTGCATACGACTTCTGATCGAATGGTTTTAATTTGATGGAATGTGGTGCTTGGTAGATGTTATCTGACTTTAGAGCACATGGTTTTCTAGTGGCAGAGTGATAAGCTCAGTTGTATGGTGTTAATTAATAGGAGAGTTCGCTGAACTTCAGCCAATTGCAATTGCGTTGTGATTTTTGTTTGGAAAAAATCCTTTTCGATTTTCTTTTCATTCACATAGAAAAAAATCTTTCCTGCATTTCTTTGGAATTGATTTCTTCCTTCTTCACTTTCGAGGATTCCCACATTTTTTTGTATAAAGATGGGAAGTAAAAAGCCGAAACCTTTCTTTCTCATTCATGTATGTATTTTTCATCTGGCAGATTCTTTCATGAGATTTTTTCTTTGAATCAGAATGAATATATATAAGAAGGTAGTTTTTTGGGCATTTTCCAAGATAGAAAAAGTATTCTTAATGGAAGGAAAGCGAAATTAATTAATAATTGGCTGGTCTATATTACTCTCTGAATTAATAAATGAGTAGAGATGTAGTTTTCTGTTCAAATGGTGAAAAAGATGGTGATGAATAGTATGAGAAAGATGATTCCTTCAAGATATGAGAAAACACCAGCAAAGGATTCGCACAGCATCACGCCACTCTTCATCGATGGTGGTTCTGAAGTCCAATTTCTACTGGGCGACAATAGCAGACCTGAGGGAATCTCATCGAATCCTGCCATGCAAAAAGGACGCGGCGTGCCATACATTTTTAATTAGTCCAAGTGACGTCGAGCGCAGAACGATTATGCAAATTCTGGTGTCGGCACTCTGCCGTACCGACCGAAATCAAATTTTCCACCCCATTGAATCTGAATGCGATTAAGAGCAAATCACAATCGAGGGCGACGATCGAAGCGCCGCCTAACGGGGGACGAGCACAGGACTATTTTATTGAGGTAAACGGTGTCGAATGTGCAATGTGCTATAAAGTTTATATCCCGCTCGTTATTGGGCCTTTACCGCAAATCCTGCACGCCGTATCTTGTCTTTTACGGACCAAACCGTAAGATAGCTCCGGAATGACCTCTTCAACTCATCCGGAGTGATGTTGTCGGCACGCTAGGACACTTGACGATGGGTTAAACTGATTTTGACGAGAGGTTTCGATAGGGAGGACGTTTTTATTGACGAAGAATTGAAAGTTGGCTACTGAAATACTAGACAAGATCGACGCTGATGTCGAAGGATTCCAAAGTCTTGCGGATGACAGACATTTTCATTTCAGTGACTGACCATCCCGTCTTCGGATGGTCGAAAGAATCCAATAATCTAGTGGTTTGTGTAGATCTCAACAATTTTAGACAGTTTCCATTCATTCTATGACATTGTTGACGTGGCGAGATTTGTTTGTTCTCCAAAAATGTGCTGCGTGTTCTTTGAAACGAGTCTGACCAATATATTTTTGTGACGGTCGTCACAGTTCAAATAACCAGCATCCTGTTTCGTCCTGCTAAACAATTTTAATTGTATCACAGTACCAGTGGAAAATACAATCACCCTTAGACGGACTCATCAAAATAATGCATTCGGACGGTCAATGAGCGAAGCATCGAGCAGGCAAAAAATTAATGAGTACTACCTGAAGTGGGTGTGTCGGTAGTAAAACGTTCGAATTTGTATTACAAGAAGAGAACGCTTTTTATTCAGCGAGCGAGCTATTTGAACTCGTTTTAAGACCAGCATTATCGACCCATAATTAAATATTTAAGTGAGGAATTTGAAATAATATTGCCTCGAAGTCATTAGTTTTTTCAAGCCGAACTCAAAGTGAATTGCCAGTACTAAAAAGGTTATGTGGAAATTATAAATAGCCGGAATAACGTACAAATGAAAAACTATATGTGCATAGCAGAACGTGACTTACTGTGGTAATTACACAGTGTCCTACAAATTCAATTAAACTAACAGTCAAATCGAATTCCTGCAGTTTTCCTTAAAATTCAAGGTTACCAAGTCCTTGTGAAAAAGCCACATGTATTCAGTGAGGTTTTCACACTAACAGTTTATTGTATTTGTTGTTTTCGAATATTATGAACCGCCGATGGTTAACAATACTTGGAGACGATAAACACAAGCTTTATAAAAAATTGACCAAATTCAAAAAAGTTTTTCATCGTTTAGCCAGAAGATAGCATCAAAATGTTTATTGAATGGTCAACATTTCAAGAATGTCTGTCATATTATTCCAAAAATCAGTGAGACATATGAAGTGTCCCTTAATTTCCTGATGAAAGATATCGAAGTATAATATTCATAGATTGATTTACTATGTTATCTTTCGTTGGTATCTCTTATCCAGATTTTTGATATCACTGGGGGTGGAATGATTGATTCTATAGATATTTTCAAGAATTGAAGGATATCTAGCTAGAAGTAGAGACTACGTTAATATTCAGAGGTTCCAAGATACGTTTTGTTATTGTTTGACTAGCAAATTGCCTTCTTTTCCCCTTTTTCTGTTGCCTCCTGGTATGTATGTATAAATAGTCTTCTAATAATATGTCCATCATACTGATTGAAGAAAAAAAATAAATCGAAGTGATTTTTTTGTAATGATAGAAATCTTATATTTTAATCATCATCAATAATAACAAATTATTCCTAATAATTCTCATATTACCTTGAATGTCTTGGCCAGCAAAAATAGTTCGAATTGCTCAGCAACCTCATTGAGGTTACTGAGCTGAGGTTAGCTCAATGAATCATACATAAGATATTCTTCGAAACGTTCACGAATACATTGAAACTGAACGATAATTCACAATTCGACTAAACTTGCCCCTCAAACTCATCATCATTCTATTTCAACACCCACGTGAGTTCTAGCACATAAATTCTCATTCGCAGACCGATAAAGAAAGTGTGACCACAACTCCCTCTAGACCCAGAAAGTAATCCATCATATTCGCCGACTGAACCAACATTTTCACGTTGTGTGTACTCCGATCTGTATCTAGGCGATAACTTTGTCAGTCTAGATCGATCACGAAACATTTCAGCAGGTATATACCGCCTCAACCGACCAAAGACATAAATAACTCGCGTTTGCGTGCCCCCGGTGTCCGGCCCTGCACTTAGTCAGGGGTTGGACAGGGTGTGATAGCAATAGCATCACGTTATGTGTTCTGGACATGCACTCTACCAGAGAAACAGCCAGCTGGTCCGAGAAAACCGTTTCCTCGCCTTGTAGGTGGCAAACGTTAATTAAACCAAACTGCAGCCCGTCGGTCGAGGAAGTAATCCCACTGCTGAAAATCCCACTTCTGAAATTATGCAACGCGAGGAGGGTTCGCAATTGTTATGTGTTGATCAAGGAAGCGAAGATGGGCCATTACGAGGTAATTGTGGGGCGGCTATTGCTTTTTTAACCAAATACCGGGGCGATAATAGCCCCTGATTACGTCGCGCTAGCTAGATTAATTCCGATGAGGACGATATTGCCTTAATACGTCTTTTCGCCAGTCAATAACGCCTCCTGAAACTTATGTCTCAGTAGTTTGTCATCCTTGACTGTTGTTACCGTTGACAATCAGGTCGTAACGAAATATACGGGATTATTGTGATACATATCTACGGTGTCTTTGATATAATTGATCGTGGGATATTTTTATTGATTCTACATAACCTTGTGTTCCGCAGGGACTCAGTGGGACTGCTTGATGGAGTACCCCTGCATATCAAACAGATTGCTGAATCCGCCCCTACACTGGTTATTCATAATTTTCCATTTCTTTAGTTCCATTTGGGAAAAAGCATTAAAATATTTACTGACCACCCAATGAGGAACACCTCGCTAATCTATTACTAGCAAATATTGAATATCATATTGTTGAAATTGAAGAGGTAATATTTAGGGAGGGGAAATTTAGATTTTTGATAAAAATGTATTTGCCTTTCTACCTCTTTTGATGGCAATGAGAAAACTGTTAATTCTCTTTCATGCGAAAGTCACAAACCAACTATTCATTTTATTTCTTCCTTTTCTTCTAAGTTTCCAGCATTTTTGTTAAATGATGTGGAAGTACAAAGCCAAAACATTTTCTCCCAAAAATACGTATTGTTTACTTGTACACGTTTAAATTCTATTGAGTAGTTTCAATTAACGTTTATCTTTTGTTTCAGACGCCATGGGTAAGTGGTTGAGTTCCAGTCGCACATTGAGGATGTCTTTGTTTCACTACTAACCTTGGGGTGAGGTAGGATCAATTAGCTAGATTATTTTTGTTTGTAGAACTAGTTTGTTACTTACTTAACGTGATTTGTTATAATTTTTGCTGTCCAAATAAAATATACATAGATTATACGTCGATTTTGTAATATCAGTTTGCACGACTGTAGTTTTGGTTTGGCACTACTCTCGAGGAGAGCAAGTATTTTGACATACACTTGGCATACGCTATCTAAAGAACTCGATATGATTAACACATACAATACTCAAAATACCAATAAAATGAAAATTCTGAGAGATTGGTGAGACTAAATGTTGGAGCCAAGTTTCCTGTTCTCCTAAAATCCCCGATCTGAGGTAGATGGATTTATTGAAATTGAAAATGCTCATCATAACTCCATTTTTGTATTGAAATATAACTCCCTCCATGGCATCACCAATCTAACGGTACTATTTTTCTATTAGTACAGTGACAACTCCGGTTGTATACAAGAATTTATTAACATGTAAATGAACGTTAATATCAGCCCGTGACCGTTCGACTATACAGCGTATATCACAATTAAGCGGTGTCGTACTGATATACATAATTTATGAACTACACCAATATAAACATTGGCTTGACCGTAACATGTGAATGTTAGTCTAACGAGATTATTAACAGAGGAATATATTATAAAAATTATATGATACATAAATTATCTCCGGGGTTACATCAGTTCCATTGAAGGATGGAGTCGATTGACTTAGTTATCAGGGAAGCAAATGATTGATAAATAAGTTAATTCACAGTTGAATCATTACTTTTTCTTCACTTTAGTCCTTCAACGTGGCTTCTTCAATTGTCAGAATCGTTGTCTTATCGTTTTTCTTTCGTTTCTGCATCTAATATATTTTCCTTGACCTTTGTTTTTCTTCCTCTAGTAATATTAGCCTAATAAGTTCTGATAACCAGTTGGTCTTTTTCCATTTTCATATAACCTCTATTATTCCTCATTTTCTGATTCAGAACCGACATGTATCTATCGTTTGCATGAATTTACAAAACTTTGTTCCATTCTAATTTCTTTTATCTATCTTCCATTCCGAATTGAAACAAATGTATCTCCACTTTCACCCACACCAACTCTTTTTCGATGGAAAAATGAGGTACAGCATCGAAACCGGATGTAAACTTGTTGGGATCACTTCAAAAAATATCAAATCCTAACTTTGGCTGAAATTGATATTATTGAAGGGCATTACCACAACTAGGGAAATCTTCAGTTCCATATAGCATTCACCTTTGAATCAAACTTACTTTGATACTCTGGGGCCTCAATATAAAGGGTCTTTCAACTGAGACTTTCCTTTGACAATTGATAACGTATAGGTATTTCGAATACTTACAATGGTTCAATGTACTTTTTACATTATTTGTTATTTGTTACCTTCTGGATTGTTCTATTTGTTTCAATCTATTTCAAATGTCATGTCAGCAAAATTTAACGTATGCAACAGCTTGTTGTTAGTTCATTAGTGTATTCAAAAATTATATTCTATGTCTATTCGCTGTATTATTCACAGAATTTCAATGAACCAAAACTATTGTGCTAGTATTGATTGACATTCATGTACAGTGTCACCGATAAAGTCCGCATCAAATGGGAAACTTTTTTATTTATCGTTTCATGTGAAATTTGATTTCGACAGTAGATTTTGCTTTGAGAAATTATGCCAAATGTCGTCTACAAAATAGGTCACGTGATTTCCTTAACCTGTCAAAATTGACATTTAAAAAAAGAAACATCGAAAAATGACATTATTCTTCAAAATATCCAAAAATATCAAAGGATAAAAACATTTTCTTTTGTAATTTTATACCCACACACCAAGTTTCAATTCCATAATAAGTATTTTATATTTTCACTATTTTTCCGCACTCCTGCTTTTTCTACTTATCAAAATTTAAGCACACCTACTAAATCATTTATTTTAACTAAACTCGTCACCGAATTCCTTTTTTTGTAATATAATAATATCTTAAGAGCCTCTTTGATGTTAAAAACAAATTTTGAAAAATAAAAGTTGTCAAACTTGATGCAAAGTTCATCTAGTTTCAACGGGGCTTTCAAAACTATACAGTACTTGAGTTTTTTAATGAGCAAATGGCCTCACAATATGAATTAGAACAAAACGGAACATTAGGAAACATCATTTCGTGATTCTTGAAGCCCATTCAATAAAAGAAAAAAACTCATAGTATTTACATTTACCTACTCCGCTAACAACACTAATTTAAAAAAACTGGGTAGGCTGTGAAAAAATATGAAACTACATAATGTGTTTTAGAAAACGTCACTGTCACTGAACAAATTAATGCCCGTTAGTTCAATGTAATGTATGAAAATTAAAATAATATGTTATCTTTACAAGAAAAAATTGAAATTGTGCTAATTTGTGGTGAAAACACATTGCATCGACAAGTGGCTGATATTTTTAACGCAAGACATCCTGGTAGACATGTACAGCAATCCACTGTAAGTAGGATTTTAAAAAAAATTAAACTGACTGGTTCAGTTGAAAATACTTTTAAAAAACGTCATAATCCATCACGCAATAATGATGAGGTTCAGTTGGCTGTCTGCCTGGATGTTATCGAACAGGGAAAATCAAGTATTACCAATATTGTAGATAGAACTGGCGTTAAAAGAGAAAGCGTACGAGCAATTTTACATAAAAATAAATTCAAACCCTACAAACCCAAATGTATAAACACCTTAAAGGAAAGAGATTTCGATGTTCGACTAGATTTCTCTTTCTGGTACCAAGGAGAAGTAGAATTAAACAGAAAATTTCCTTACAAAATCCTATGGACCGACGAAGCTACCTTCACATCGAACGACGTAGTCAGTTCCCAGAATTGTAGGTGGTGGGCTCAGGAAAATCCTCATTTTGTGATAGAATGTCGGGACCAATATTCATTTAAAACAAATGTGTGGTGCGGTGTTTTAAATAATCAGGTAATGGGACCATTCTTTTTTAGACACAATTTAACTTCTCAGGATTATTTGCAATTTCTAAATACTGAGATTAGTGATATAGTGGACAATATGCCGGTTGAAATAAGACACAGTCTGTGGTATCAATGTGACGGGGCTTCTATTCATAGTTCAAGACAAGTCAAAGAGAAACTATTAGAAATGTTTAGGGGCAAAGTTATTGGGCGAAATATGGAGCAAATATGGCCGCCTAGGTCACCAGATTTAACCCCACTAGATTTTTTCTTGTGGGGTTACTTAAAACAAATCGTTTATAAACAAAGACCTTTTCGTGACGTGAATCACCTAGAAACTGTTATTAGAAACTCTATTTTGAACATAAACCCTGTGAGTATCAGCAACTCAATAAAAGATGTATCAAGAAGGACAATTATCTGCATAGAACGCGATGGAAGACATACAGAAATGTAGTGTATTTAATGTCGTGAGTCTTTTTTTCGTGTTTTTTTGCTATTAGGTATAGGTACATGTTTATTTTCAGTTCCTTTTAATTAAGATTAAATTCCACTGTATTTTTTGTTAAAAAAAACAATAAACACTCTAAGATATTGTTTCCTAATGTTACGTTTTGTTCTAATTCATATTGTGAGGCCATTTGCTCATTAAAAAACTCAAGTACTGTATAGTTTTGAAAGCCCCGTTGAAACTAGATGAACTTTGCATCAAGTTTGACAACTTTTATTTTTCAAAATTTGTTTTTAACATCAAAGAGGCTCTTAAAATATTATTATATTACAAAAAAAAAAATTCGGTGACGAGTTTAGTTAAAATAAATGATTTAGTACAGGTGTGCTTGAATTTTGATAAGTAGAAAAAGCAGGAATGCGGAAAAATAGTGAAAATATAAAATACTTATTATGGTTTGAAACTTGGTGTGTGGGTATAAAATTACAGAAGAAAATGTTTTTATCCTTTGATATTTTTGGATATTTTGATGAATAATGTCATTTTTCGATGTTTCTTTTTTTAAATGTCAATTTTGACAGGTTAAGGAAATCACGTGACCTATTTTGTAGACGCCATTTGACATCATTTCTTAAGCAAAATCTACTGCCAAAATCAAATTTCACATAAAACGATAAATAAAAAAGTTTCCCATTTGATGCGGACTTTATCGGTGACACTGTATATAGTTTTTTTTCTAAAGTCAACTTTTCCACTTTTTCGATATTTTTTCAATTCATCTTGTCTGATTCATTTCTGTTTCCTTGTTCTTCCCATATTGGACTTGATCCTGTCACCAATCTTCCTGATCTTTCATGAGATAAAACACCAAATACGAATATTCGTGTCAAGCAAAGGAAAATGAATGAATTAATTCCGAGCGACCTTTGCATGTGGCTGTAAAAATAACGATGAGGTTTATCTTTTCATTATAGTCCTGACCGTTTCAATAGTAATTAGTGAATTGAAAAGAACAATGTTCAACGTGCGTTCTGACCCAAAATGCGGAATCATCGTATATAATGGTTGGCAGCTGATAGGGACGCCCATTAGAATAGAGGGCGCCTCTCCAAGCGTCCAGGTGTCGGAACAAATTTGCAAGTCACTTCCTTCAATGTCCATACTATCGATCTTTACAATCTCCTAGCAGGTTTTTATCTCTCACTTCGACTAAGGGCTCGTGTTTTAGAAATCGTTTCATTATGATTTATCGTGCATGAGATCGCTTTCTATTGAACGTGGGAAGGTTATCTCGTGCGCAACCCAGTCAAATGAACCACAGTATATTAGTCCAGGATACGTTTCTAAGTCATAGAACGTCAGATTCGCGGTAATATATATTCAACTTATTTGTTTTGTCCATGGCAAGTGAAGAGTGAAGGTTGAAATTTGTGCTTCTATCTCTCCTCGGTGCAGTTTGGTCTCTTATGAGTTTCACTACCTCTGACGGTGGTTACCTCATCACATACTGGTGCACAGGTACAAATTGGTCATGTTACTGAATTTTTTGCTGTTCTACTATGCAAAAAGATCGTAATTCTTTAATGAAAATGGTATTCCAATGTCATGAATATCTATTGATTATGAACAAGTCCGATTGGCAGAATGAATAGTGCGCTCCCCAGTTTTCGAATGCAAATATAATATTATTTTCACAAAAAAGTCCTATTTGGAAAGGTTATATTTTACACGTATTGGATTCGTTATCAATCAGATTTTCAGTTATGAGTTTTATTATTTACAGATTTTAGGCAGTAAAATATTCTTCCAGTTTTTTTATTATTGACTAGGCCGGTACTTGATGAAAATCCATTGTAATTTCACCTACACACTACACTCAACAATTTGATCTTCACAAACTTTTGTCAGTGAAAATCAAATCGTCAGGTAAAGTTTGTGAAATTTTCTTCCAGCTTTATCCCATTGTTATCACTGTATTTCTCAAGGTTGATTATAACGTATTGTTTTGTCTTCCCCGCTAATAAGAAATTGACGTTCCGGTGTTTATAATTTTTCCGAAGCTTTTTTGATGTTATCGACTGTCGGTTGGACTCTTCAAAATATTAGATCTGTGCCTTTTACAAAACTCTCTATTCTGTTAGCATCGGTGTTCTGAAAAATTGATTATAGTACTTTGCGGCGCCCAACGTGGGGCTTAAAACTATCGCCCTGATATCTAAATTAGAAGACATTTATACCACTTTATTCAGCTTCTTCAATTGGAATATTGATTATAGTAATTACATATTGAATTATTTCGATATTATCACCTTGTCAAATACTTTGTAGGCGGCATTTATATTCATCTTTCTTATATAGAAGGGAAAATTGTTTGTTTAGACTTCTCCACATGAAGTTTTCCTCTTATTTCATTCAATATGTTGGCGCTACTAATGTGCTGTTATGGTCTTTTCCTTTTACTTCAAAAAAGATGCCTGTTGCTCATAGTACCATGCTTAGTTGCTCATAGATGAAGAATATATTGGTTCTGTCACAATTCTGGCTTTCCCTCATCGTGCCTAATACACTTTTTATATAGATTATCACGGTAGCTTCAATTACCCACTGAGCACTAATCAATTCGCAGTAACAACCTGAGAGGTCCAAACTTCCTTTACCACTTCAACAACGTTTTTTGGTATATTGAACAAACATACATTTCTTGCTCCTACACTAAACACATAAAACATACACTTTCAGTACACTCCCTCCTCTTGAAATGAGACCAGTTACCATATATTCAATTTAGGCAGGTAGCTAGAATGGCGAAGCTCAGCATTCCGTAACCTCGGTGAATGTTAATACTTCAGGAAGTCAACAAACTCAATGATTATCGGACAGTCACTCATTGAATAAATGGATTTTATTCATCAGTACAGACAATTGTACTTCATGGTACATTCAAACGTAGAGAGCGACGTTTTGCATTCGTAGTGGCGTTCGCCAAAACTCCATGTCTGTCTTGGGAGTTCTTACCGGAAAAATCTTCCGAGTTCAGTTGATCGCATGTATTATTAATCTGTTTTGCCGGTGCGACACGAAGCCATTGCCCAAACAGTTCACGTCACTTTTCCTACGACCCGATCCACCGCAAATAGATTACGTGATCCCATCTCAGCCATCTCTATGCACCACACGTCTAACTTCGGTCGCAGAAATTGCAACACGTTACGGTTCCCGTCTGCCTGTATTGCTCCCTTGCCTCCTTCGAAAATTCTATCAATTCCACTGGATGAACACATACGAACGCATTAAATACTTCACTTGTAATCGAACATATTACAGAAGGCGTGAGCTGAAACAACTCGACTAGAACTAACGCAAAAATTGTTCGTTGCAGCTTTGAATTTATTGAGAAAATTGTTATACAGTGTGTCGATTTGAAAAAACCAATTCAGATGGTATATTTTGTTACAACTGGTTCTCTGTACTAGTCCTTGATAAAAAACTTACCCGGGACGCTCACTAGAAAAAAGTTTTACACAAATCCAATCTGTTCCTGTGGACCTGTCGAACTATTTGTGATAAAACTTGGGGTTTATGTCCCAAACAAATCCATTGAATTCATGTGACCATTGTCAGAGCAATTTCCTGGCGGCCGAAGGCTTTGCAGAAAACGGCTCAGTCGAACCTCTGTGGCTTACAGAGGCAGGCTTGCCTGGCCATCTATGGTGCCGTCAATACCACATCGTAAGTGGTCATGAATATCCTCCTAGCTCTACCTAGGCTAGATGGACTGCATATAGATTTGTGCACATATCTAAATGAACAAATCAATATATTGCAGAGTACAGTAGTATGCTGATTGCCTTATGCCTTAAACTGCCTTATGCCTTAAACTGTGAACTGCAAACTGCCTTACACAGTACTTTTTTCGAGTAGAGAGAATTGGATCCTCCGGGAGAAGGAAATATTAAAAGCAGGCCCTAGGAAGAGCCTATGCAACTGTATTTCAAGCGGAAATCTTGACGTTTGTTTGAAGGTGGTTGACAATGTTTCGCAGTGCATTTCATTCGATTGGACTTTTCTTTATGTTAATCGCTGCTGAGGACAAATCGAGCACTTTATTCAATGCCTCATTACGTTTGATAATGTCTGCAGCAGTCGTAGCGGAAAATTTGGAAAATAGCTTTGACATAGGCTCAGCCCGATGGCTAGATTCAAGTTTTGGTTAGCAATTCATAATTTTTCAAATCATTTGTTTGCCTAAAAGATTTTCGGCGCAATATAGTTCCTTGAAGAACACAAAAGTTTATAGTAGTATGCTTTGAATTGGCACTCTTTAGGTGGTAACTCTCCGTTATTCGAAGCTTGCCGTGCTAGTTCTGAAAAAGGAAGCAAATAACCGCGAAGTCCGGTAAATATTCGCATGTATCATTTACTCATTTCTCTTCTCATTAGTAAAGAAGAAGCGACACAAGAAGTCCGATCGCAAAAAGGTCTTCGAATATCGCAGAACGTGTCCAGAGAAGGAGATAACGCCGACCCGGTTCGGCATGACATCTTATAAAGTGTTGTCAGCTTTTTAGAGACTGCTAATTACACCGGACTTGCTGAGGTAACAAACAAACGCGCGTGAAATTCGAACAACGCTAGTCTCTGGACCTCGCCGCCATATTACATATTCCGGCCAGACCGCAAAACATGCTGAAGAATATGCGGCGGTGTCGATGCGGGGATGACTTTATACAAGTTCTGAAACATGCGAAAGGGCCCGCAAAAGAATTTCAGAAAGTGGAAGGAATTTCGTGTTGGTTTCTTACATTGTACTTAAATGCCGTCAAGAGGTCATCAGCGTCACCTGAAATGGTTTAAACCTGGAATTAGGAGTACATATTCATATATTTCACTTCTGTAGATCAGGGAAACCCTCAGAATATTCATTAGAGTTTAGTGATTCTAAATTTGAATGTGCTCAGCCTAATTTTTTGCCACTTTTTGCACAGCTGAAGCCTACTAACCTGTCAAATTTTATTCAGAATTTGTTATGATATCAGCCAGCTAGGTAATTTTTTATGCATTCTATTTCAAATGTCACTTCTATACGTTAAGAACAATAATTAGCAAAAACCCAAAAGCCAATAACTCCAACTTTACCAATCGCTCCCAGAGATTTTCTAATGGAAACTAAAATCCCAATTTTAATTAACCTTTCGAATGCCGGCTCCTGTGATAATCCATCACCTGATCACACTTCTGATTAAAATTCGGGAATTTTTAATTTAATCAAAAGTTCCCAACTTACCCATTTTATTGAATAATTAAACGGGAGAAGGTGCCGTAGGAGTTTCAAGTTGTAATTGCTACTAGGTATGGGTGTAGTTAAACAATCGCCCGCCAAATAGCACCAAGTGAAATTAGTTAATTATTCTCTTGTGTGACGTCTGAATGATGGAACGTTGGTTTGAACTAGCCCTTAAGTATATTTACTAAGCAATTATAGGTTTCAGCTAACGGTGAACGCGTAATGGCCTTGGTGTAAACAACGTTTCATTTTACTGTAATTATTACTCGGGTATATATTTTTGGGCAGATGGAAAGAAAAAACAAACATTATAGTATTAAGTACGAGTACTCTACTTTCAACAGCGTCTTGTCAAATTCTAAAATTTGACAAAAATTAGTCCACAATACCTGGAAAATTGTAGAGAGCATTTTGAAGACCAAACGGTAACTGCATAAACTGAAACAAATATCACATTCTCTTCAGTACGAATCGAATTATAAGTGAAGGGTTATTCCTCTTTTGATCTATCACAACCTTCAAATTATTATCCAAAAGAAACATGATAATATAAGCTCGCGAATTAGTAATATCTATCGCCAAACCGTATATTCCCCTCTATTCATTTCTTCGAGTAATTCAGAACTTTGACCCCTTCCATTACCATCCTTCTATTCCTTACGTGTATCGTGGGTGGCTAGTAGAGAACATTATCGTATCGACGCTCGTAAAGTTTCTAAATTTATATTGGCATCGACTGAAAAAAAAATCAAATTGTACGACAAGTTATAACGGACTGGATAAATGGCTTAGTTGCAAATTTTATTGAAAAGAATGCCTATAACAATCCATAAAACCTTGCATTTATATCGCGCTGAATGATGTTCTCGACAGATTTTAGTTGGGCCGTAAAAATCAGCTGATAGCAATAAAACCTTTTCGAAACACAATGACGGTTTATATGAGGTTAGGGATGTGTAGCAAAATTTATGCTCGATTTGTTCTATTTACTGCCCGTTGATTTTCAGAATGATGAGGTAGCAATTTGGGCATAGTGAAATATAATGAAACTTTGTCAAAATATTGAAAGTAGTCATTGCAATCTGTACAAATCTATTGAATTTGATTCGTAATTATTAACTCATTTCGAAGAGGAATCAGTTTCTCAATTTCTGTTTGAATATCATATAAAAAATTGGGATTTTCAGCAACGAGAATTCACATACAAATGTGACCAACGATCAATGATCTAAGGAGATCAGGGGATTTCCCGAAAATTGACTGTCTATGGCTTAACACGACTGTACGACTTGTGATATCCAGACCCATTACATTTCCTCTCGTTGGTGGTTCAGTAATAACAAGGATGAGTTCTGCGCGTGGTATTTTTCAGATACTATTAATTAAGTATTCAATTTACGTATGGAACTCCTTGCCAGAGTGGTTCGTTTTCAACGTTGAATAACCTGATTCCTGAGTTACTGTTGACTAAAAAAGTAATTTTGAAAAATTTTGAATAAATTTTCCCCATCAATTCTCCACCATCCTATGATTCCTGAAGTTTCAAATATACTACTAAATATTAAGAATACTATTGGAAGTTTATGTGTGAGATAATAGTACAAAAAAGTTATTTGGTGAAATCAATTTATTGAAAAATTTACATTTTCAGCCTAGCATTAATTCTATAGTAGGAATAAAAAACATTGCATTGAAATGTCTTTGAGAAGTGTTGAATGTCACAATTTTCAACCTCCAACTTAGTGCTTCAGTTTGTTAAGGTCGGAGCCGTGTATAGGGTCAAAAATCGATGTGAATTATCTTATATATTCCTTGCAAATTTCTTATGTAGGAATAAAAGTAAATCATCATCAGGTGACCCCAGCGCTTACGCAGTAGCGCCTTCACTGTCTATCCGATCTGACGTGGCTCGCAGAATCGGGGAGGGCTCGTAAAAATATTTATTATAGCCAAGCGCCTGGTGGTTATGACTTGGGGTGCGTGTCATTGTTTTGGGAGTGCATTAAAATCTGTTTAGAGACAACGGCACATTAGGGGAGATGTGTCCTACTCCCCGAGGATGCAGTTAACAGGTGAATCGCATGTTTTGCGATACACACGGTTTTATCATTTACATTTATGGATGTTACATGTTGACGATGACGAATTAATTATTTCTTTCGGAATTAATTAGTGGATTATGTCCGAGGTGAGTGGATGAAAGAACTTATAACATAATGTCACATAGTGATGTTTGGAAAGCATTTTTGAGAAATGCTTTGATTATTCTGCTTTAGCGATGTTTCAACATATTTCATTTTCATTTTGAAGGACAAACCATTAGGAAGTATAAAGAAATTTAAAAAACAAGAAACATATAATACCTTTCGTAAGGGTAACCTGGAACATGAACCACTAGTCAATTCAGATTTCATCAGAATATCATCACAAGAAGGGAAACAGGCAAAACATTTTAATATAAACTGGTGCAAAACAACATTTATTAACAATATCTCTCATCAAAAATCCTCTTCTATGTTGCAATAACATTAGAGATAAGATGAAGTTTTCACTGCATCATATCTAACGTATTCGATTGACGTACTTTTCCTCCCTTCTTATACGATACAATGAAAACACTTTTTTCGAACATTTTCTTGTAGTGATATGGAGAGGACCTACAATAATTTCCGCTGACAGTGTGTTGCAAGTGAAACCGAACACCTTTAGCAACATCAATGACAACATTTTGTGAACTTCCTCACATAATCATCAGTTTTCTAATGTTTTGAACTTAATTCACTTCTAAGAAGTATCTATTTTTTGACACCTCGACGAATTATAAGTTCGTTTCATTTCTAACTGAAATAATCCTTCCTAACGCATTTCAAAGATAGTTCACACAACCCGATCGATGAACGCAAAAAACTTTCAATGAACGCTGAAAGACAATCTTTCTGTACAGTTAGATTCATTGTTCTCCACGTCGTTTTAATCAAAAAACAGGAGACTCGGTACATACAAGTATCCAGAGGAATATCAAGAAAATCACGTTCAGTAATATACTTTTGTTTTCCCGGAGTAATATGAGCCCAACCCCGGGTTTCTCGAATAAACAGAAACAACGAAGTTGTGTTCCGGCGTATTCGGCCTTAATACGGTAATATTTCACAAAAGTTGAGTCGGAAAAGAGGAAAACCGAAGCGGGGTTCATCCGAACGCTGCCTATGACGTAGAGCGATATTGATTTTCCGACGTTTCCACGCTATGGAGGTCTTTTCCATCAAACTGTCGACATCCGGTTGTATCGTTCGAGTCCTTGAAACATCGTTTCATGAAAATTGAGTCTGGAAGTTTGAACAGCAGGTTGTTGACCTACTCAAGGATTTTATTATAACCGTAGCAATATTATTATTGGTGAATTCAAAAAATGAATATGGGTATCATGAAACGTTCTTTAAACCAATACATTCAATTGTTGAACCAAAAAGGGTTTAAAATGATAATTTCTTCAGATAATATTTCAATCTCAACACAAAATATAGATGGAGCGTTTGAAACGTTTGGGGATCATTTTCAATTCCGAAAGGCATCCTGATACACTCAAATATCCTTGGAAGATTTCTTATTCCTTGATTTCGACAATAATTATAGATGAAATGTTTGAAACCTTCGAAGGTCATTTTGAAATCTGAAAGGCATTCTGATAAACTCAAAAATCCTCAGAAGATTCCTAATGTTCACAATGATTATGGATGAAACTTTCAAGGGTCATTTTGAATTCCGAAAGGCATCCTGATAAACTCACATATTTTTAGAAGAATCTTAATATTTACGTTTAGTTACGTATTGCCTACAGTATTGCAACTAGTTTTTTCATTACTCAAAATCTCGTCCCAAAATATCACTGTCACGATCATTATTATTTCAAAAATGAGGAACATCCTAGGAAAGTACGAATAATTTGTCATTTAGGAAGATATTTGATATAGACCAATCCACATCGAACAGAAGACATTACCATTGTGAGAAAGCAGTTCTAATAAACTTATGCGGTGACCACCAAGAAGTCCGATCTAGTTTTTACTTGCCGTTCAACCAGAATACACAATCACGCCCTGTTTGTTGGCGATCTCATACAAATAGAGCAATTCATTCGAAAAAAGTCAAGACCGTCGGGATTTGTAGACAGATCTTGCTGGGATCGTAAATATGATGTGCGTATAGAGACGTCGAGTGGTCCAGAGTTATTATGGCTTGCGAGGAGTTTTTGTACGGTCGACATCAGTCGAGAGCATCATTTTGATATTTTACTGAAAGCGGTAGAAGTACTAAATCTTCCCGCAGACTCGTTGAATCGTCGACCGAAGACCATTTTGAAATTGCTTAATTATCATTTTTAGCCGTATATTTCGCGGAGAAAAAGATCTCGATGGTTTGGGAATTGCAAGAAACCGTATGATGGCCAAGAATTTTTTAAATGGCCGATTGTATATCATTCGAATTCGAGAAATGGTTCAAAACTAGTGATTGTAGGTTATTACGCTTTTCATTCAAGGAATTAGTATTACTGAAATAGTTGAATCAGTTTCTCTCAAATATGCACCGTGATGTTGATGCAAGATTGCAAGTTTAGCTTATGCTGGTGAAGACATTGAGTACAAGTACAACTAGTACTAGTACACAACTGGTGTATTCTGCATTCGTCTTTTACCAAAAAATAACAGATACGAAATTATTTTGCGAAAATTGAGATAACCATTTGAATCTTCTCGAATATTATAAGTTACAAAAAAATTAACTGCAAAAACAGACAATGCTGGACAAACTTACTTCAAATTACAAAGCCCAAAAGGCGATAAAGACGAGATTTGTTGCATGCAGTGAGGGCGCGGTTCTTGGATGTCCATCAAAATCGAGAGGAGGGCCATCTCCGAAATAGACGCGGCGTCGGCGCATCCAGGCCGACGTTTGCCGTCGCGACGCTGCTTCTCTTCTCCCGGCAACTCGCCATCTTGCTCGCAATCTACTAAATGGCCATCGCGATAAAACGAGCCGTTTTGGATCGTCTCGAACTCTCTTCAGGATCGACTACTAAACGTTATGCGGTGGAATTTGCTATTCGGAATGGGGATGAGGTCGTACCGCTTTTATTGTGATGTAATCGTCGAGGTGACGGGAAATTGGGGCAGAGATGATACTTTTCCGTGCTCTTGAAGATTTTTTAGACGCTGCAGACACGGGATGCATCATAATTGATTTTATTGGGGTAATTTTTGAACCCGCTTCAAGAGGGGGTATGTACTAAGTCACTAGAGTGTCACATATGATTTTGTCGCAATCATCAGTTCAAATGTCGATCATGTACTATCGCTCCTGGCTGGATCATTTATTGGATCAGCTATTTATCGTTTCAATGGCGTCATCATCGGTAGAAATTTTTATTTTTAATGACACGGTACCGAAACAAAAGATCCAAATACGATCCAAACTCCTTATACACTCGACTCGCCTCCACTTTCGTTTGTTTCCAAACGTACCGCGCCAACTACGACCTAGGCCAACAAGTCCGAAGCTCGGCGGTAAATCAAGGAGGCAGAGAAGGCCGACCGAGCGCTACAGCGACATATATTTCCTTGACGTCGAGTCATATTTCAAATTTTACATACATATACCGTTGCCGATGACACAGTTAGCCACGAAAGTGAAATTTACACGGAACGGCATTTTTCAGAGGTTTTTACCCATTTAGATGTCGAGACGAGATACCTGGTGAACTTCCTTGTGTTCTGGGGGAAATTGGATCATTAGTTTTGACGTATGACGTTTGCACGAAAATTTTGAAAGTTCCATTATTCGAAACGCAAAAGTGAGTTTACTGCGCAAGGAATTTCAAGGTTATACAAATTTGTTTTTTCAAATAATAAAATGGCCCAAATTTAGCTTTATCAATTATAATGGAGACAAAGTTATTTGTATTTCGATTCAGGCATTTGACATCACCACCAAATTTTAATTTTGGAATCCCACACATTCCACTGTCAAACCTGTCGAAAGGTTTAAGCAGTGTTTCAAAATAGTAATTGATTTGTAAACTGATAATTCTGAACACTCCACTTGCTCATATTTTTTTATGAGAGAGTATACTCCAATAATCGTTTACTTAATCACTGAAATTCCCAATCCGCGGCTAGTTACTTATAGCCTCGTTCGAAAACATATCCACTAATTAATCAGAAGCACGGTTCTCACCAATTAATGATATTATGGCGTCGAGTCGCCTGTCACGATCGCAAATTGTGATGAATCATCACTGTTAAATCAAAGAATATTGCCACGCTCAGCTAAACATTACTTCATAAATATAATCTGTCACCTCTGCCATCTATTCCGGTTCACTTTATTATTCTTTTCGGTATGTCCACGTGCCTTTCCATTTCGATGAAAATGCAACTTTCGGAATGTACAGAGCGTTTTAAACTTAGGGTTTGTTTCTCGATGTTATAATAGGAGACGTATTTTAGAATCCTACCCCAATAAAAGAGGAGTAAGGCGCCCCTTTAACGTTTTTTCTTGCGAAGAAAACAATGAGTAAAACATTTGATCAAACTTTGCGTGCTTTTTTGGTCTTGGCTTTCCTGGGCTCTTCCATTGAGACGATTGGACTTTGATTTCAATGTTATAACCATATACACATGAATCGTCACCAGTTATAACCCTTTTGAGCAAACCTGTTTCGCTGTTGACGTCATTCAACGTTTCCGCGGTACTCATGCGTCGGTTTTTTTGGTCAATATCACAGAATACCTTACAGAGTTGCCACTCTTCCGGCGATAGGTTAAGAGATAAGGTTTCTGTGACCTGTGTTGAGGTGTTCAACGTCATTTGCGATAATTCGAAAATTTCGAGTACACAATTTTATTGTCGTTGAGAAATTAACGCGATGTCATCTCAGCAGGTCGTTGGGCCAACATTTCAACCAATCTAGTTTTATTTTATCGTGTTAAAATTTGTTTACAACTCGATGAATTTTTGTTTGATACTAATCACCCTTCAGACTGTGAGGTATCCAAAAAGTAATGGTTCCATTTCCGTTTTGAGATGTCTTCTGTCAGGTATTATGAGGTATAATTTTGGCGTTGAGTACACGTAACGGCAATGTAGACACTTCGTTATTTTCCCAGCAGTTATTCCTGTTTTCGAATTATATATAATTTGGTTACATGATACTTTGCTTTTCATTCAATGATCAAGGGAAAATAGGCTCTGATTGAAATATGTTACGTATGACGATGTGAAAACAATGTTGATTATTTTTCGAACGACTGTACGAAACAAGTGCACTATAATCATTGAGGTCCAACGTACCGACCCCCCGTCGCCACCACCCCGGGGTGTCGTGGAGATTGCGTTGTTCCGTTTCCACGTAACGACAGGTCCGCGCAATGAAAGGGTAGAATTCGCTTCGCGATTTTGATTTACGAATCGCATCGACAGCAGATGCAACTCCAAAGGGAGGAACGAGAGCCAATGGAAAACGAGAATGATGTTTCCGAGGTAAGAGAGAGAGACTTCCCCCGCCCGCGCATCCCTCTTCCCCATACGACGACGACGCGGCGAGATGAAAACCGACGACCGAAGAGCTCCATTATATCGGCAATATCTGTATTACGTTTCTAATTACACGGGGAATACTCGGGAGGATCGAGGAATGTTCGACGTTTCGGATTGAAATGGGCTTGAAATGCATCGGTTGCGTTACAGTAAATCTTAATTCAAAAGACATATTATGCTGAAACCCAAGTATGTTCTGATGTCTGGCGAAAAAAATACAAAATAACTTTTGGATCTCACAGAATATACGTTAGTTGACCATTTTCATACATCCTCAAGCCTTCTTGAAGAACTGACTATAGAAATCCCCCCAAATTTTTCTCAATATAATCTCTAGATAATTGTTCCTTTCTAATATCCCATTTCATCTGCAATTATAGAGGAATTCTTCAGTTCAATTCAGCAGTTGTGTCAAACTCAATTATTGTCAGTAGAACTTTCTATTATTTACTCCAAATTTTCTCTTCAGCAAATCTGCTGTAACTTTCTTCCCTCTCCACTATTTTTATCATTTATTTTCAGCAATTCCTTCCAACTTCCCTTCTTAGGATGTTTCTCCATCTCTCTTGTATTTATTTTCCTTTTATATGCTTCTATATTTAAATTCTATTTTTCCCGTGATTTTTTCTTTCGTTTCACAAGTTTTCTTCGATTCTCAACAGGAGTCCTCTTGAATTGTTTTGCTGTTTTCTCCTGCCACGAATCTGCTCCTAAAGTTTATTCCCTTTTTCTCCAGGTGTATATGGATTCTTACCATTCCATATAAAGAGCCCTTTTAGTACTTACAACCACAACCCTTTGGGCCCTCATGTCATCCAAAACACCATATCACACTCTTTTGAAAAACGTATGCAACAGTCTAACATGATTCTATACATATTATCATCATTATTCCTCATCTGTATGAGGAGGAGTATAATTTCTGTACGCCACTGCAAGAGACAGATTGAAGCAAAAGCGTCAGTCATTTCAGAGAATTTAGTACCTACTATTTTGGAATTATAGCATATCATATAGTAAATCCCAAATACCTTTTCCTTTTTCACAAACGCATCCGAAGGTAACAATTAGAAAACCATATCTCTCACTTCCACTTATAGAATTACATTATCATCATGATTGGATGATGTCAATGTGGCATCATTGCCAAATAACCATTACATGATCCCCATAAATATTTATATACATCGTCTGTGCAAACAGGTTTGACACTATAACAATATTTAAATTGTTTAATAGATCATCAACACCTAATTTACCGTTATCAAGCTGGTGTAAACAGAAAACTGTCATCTATACGCTAAAACTAAGATCGTTATCAATGAATAAGCAAGTTTCGTTCTTGGTTGGAATGACAAACTAATATCGACATACGTGATGCCATCTCTTGGTGAGATTACGAAGTTTTCCATGGATTTACCTCTAAATAATCAGATAGAGGCAAGCAGACCACATGCAGTGTTTTGAAATGATTCGGTTACAAAAATTGTGGCTTGGAAGATATCTAAATAGAAGTAAAGACGTGTATTGATTGAATAGAGGCTAATTATGTGTCCCTAATTTTGTTATAGTTGAATATTCAAGAAATATTGATAGATTTTCAGTTTCACAAAAACGCAACAAGTGATTCGCCACATAATAGCTGTTTCAGGTATATCTCTACTCATATAGACACCTGCATTCGTCAATGATAAGTAATACTACCAAACCAGCGTTTCCCATGATCCTCTTGTGGGTTATTCAGCTAGATCACTTTGACCCGAATGATTTCCTAGTTAGATATAAAACACAATCACCAACGTTACTCTTTCCGCGGATAACGGAACCAATTTTATCAGCTCTCCCGGAACCCAGCACATAAAAGTATTGTTAAGACAACGTAAGGTAGTTATTCTCAGAGACTACAAGACTTCTCAGAGGTTGTACCATTACTCCAAGTACTCAGCTCTCGAATCTTTATAGCCTGCGATAAGCGGTGTAAAAGGAAATTCGTCACAATATCAATAAAGACAAAGAACCAGAATGGTTTCGAAATGGAAATTCGAGGAAGAACCAGAATAATATATCGGAACATTGCCGTTGGTTTATAGGTTATGTAGCGGAGTCAAGGTGAAATAAAAAGGGGATTGATCGGTTATTGAATGCACATGATAGCCGTGTGTAAATTTAGCGCAAAACAAGACAGACGCAGCAGTGAAGGGTGCGTTCGAATATTCGCTGTACAAACTGGAGATGAGTTTGTAAAAACTGTTTTTGTGAAAAATGTTAGTTTGAAGGAACGAAAGAACAAAATAATGAGAGCTATCATAATTTCTTGTGAACGCTCGTCAGAGAATAGAACATGTGATAAAGTTAGGTAACACCAAAACCTGACTCATGGTGAAATTCGAATCTACTAAGATACTGCAGAAATATTTGTTCAATGACAGAATATTTAAATTTTTCGATTGACTCGGCCGTTTCTTGATGAAGATCCATAGTAATTTCACAAATTACACAGCATGTATTATTTCAACATCCACCGAACTTTTATATACCTCAGGTACATTCCAATTTTGACTACCTACATCGATGATAAAATATCTACGGAGACTAGAAAATAAGTTCAGTAATGGGGATCTATCCAAGTTTATCAATTTCAAATATTTCCAAATGATTTAGCTTCAAACCCTTATTTTCCATGTGCAAAATTTCACTGTTTCACTGTTAAAGATGTGATTTTCTTCTAAGAGATGATTTGAAACTATTGAACTTGTTTGATTATTTACATATCTCATATGACGTTCTTGGATGCGATTCCTGAATGTTCTGCCAATTTGACCAATATATACATTAGGGCAAGTTCCACAATTGAATGTACATACTCTTGATTTCTCGAATTTGGATGTTTTGCGTATACTTTTTTGAACAGTATTTCGTTTGTCACGAAACACAAAGTTTATAGACAGCAAAACAGTGTGCACAAATGGAACTATTTCTTCGAAAATTCTCAAATGCTGAGCGAATGAATATCCAAACTAAAACCATCAAGTGTCCTATTGTTTTCCAATTCTTTCGATCCCAGTTTCGATTGAAACAATATGAGCAGAAAAATGTTCATTTACATGTTGTTCAAAACGAATTTCGAGATATTGTTTAGTCTAACCCACATAATTTTTGTCGTCGTCCTAAAAGCAATATTCGGTGGTGGTTCCTGAACGAGACAAAATTTTCAGTTTTTCTTTCTTTTCTACGCATCAAAAAAAGTTTTGTGTCGAAGAACCATGAAGTTCATCTATTGTTTCATTTGATTCAAAAACTAATTTGAATTTTGAATGAAAGGAATTTAATATGTCAATAAATGAGCAATCGAGTTTCTCTTCACTAGAATCACTAGAATTTTCCTCAACAGATTTATAAAATGATGATATTTTTTCAATTCTTTTGTATGCTACAAGGCCCAGAGCCCATTATTCTCCTTCCTGTATTTGAATCCTATAATTTTCAAATATCTTGAAAAGACTCATCCAACCAACGGCAACGTCTGCTATTCCTTTCAGTTCTACTTTACGGAGGATCTTGTCCAAATTATCATGCTGTTTAAATGTCAATCATCTAAAAACTCCATATGAAGTTGATTTTGGTTCTCTTTCAACTCCAAACCACCTTTTACACTATTTGGAGTTTTGTCCCAACTGCAAACCGTTATTTTAACACCTCGACACGTGTTTCGATCACCAAGTGATCATCTTCAAGAGGAAAATTAAACAGTTCAATCTTCCTCCAGTAAAACTCCAGTAATATCCATTACTTCATCAAAGGTTCCAAACAGTGCATCACAACTACACCTTTTTCAAGTTCAATCATACTTTTAAGATAATTTCAATTATATCTGATCGACGTACAAGTGTCATAAGGAACAAACAACGAAAATTCAGTTGGCATCTCTGTATCTGTAGAGTAGGGAGGGTGAGCCCACATCACTTAGGCCACATGTGACCTATTGTACATCCTCCTGAGGAGTTTTCCTCCTAGGTCATCGTCCATCCTGTCCTTTCCAGGAAGGAGGACAGGTCCACTAGCTCCATATTATGGAGGTGTTTCCTTAATTGACGGTGGCCAGTCAGAAATCCTATTGTTGAGCGTAAATTTTTCCAGGTGATCGCCAGATATTTCTTCGGCGCCAGCTTGCCACAGTTGCCCAAGGTGATTCTGGCAAGATTGCATCCTTCAATTCGATCCCATCTCTTTGAGGATTGAGCATGGGTGTAACATTTGGCTGGTTCCGCAACTATCGAAGTCATCAGGCCGTAGACTGGGTCCTAAAATTCTTAGTCCAGCCGCTTCCTTGGCTAAAGAGTCGGCAATGCGATCACCTTTACTCCTGTCGTGCCTTTTAACCCACCTCAGGATAATGTTTTTATTTACCGGCATGTAAGTATACAAATATGTCTGGTATCAAGGGGGTCTGACTTTTATGACTTGGACTCATCTTCGACGAATGTACTACCGAAAGCACATATTCGAACACATCCGCCAAGCGGAAATAAACGACAGTGACAACGCGTTTCTCTGTACGCGACCGGTAATCGATGATAAACAGATGACGGTTCGATACTCCACCACGGCCTGCTGCAACGAAGGGAGCCCTAACTCCTGGACGACGTCAGATGATGTCCCACTTTCATTACGAGCCATGTGTAGGGATTACTATTAGCCCTTTGGTCGCTAACACAATATTACGTTGGTTTATACTCGACAATTTACCTTTACGACGGGAGTCCCGGCTTCCAAATTGTCTTTAGGGATGAAATACCAAGGGTAGGAAGCGTTGTTTGGAGTTCTTTGGTGATTATCCATGAGTCCGGGTAGCCGATATTAAATAGAGCTCGGATGGAGTGTTTACGGTATGGGAGAGGGGTAATTGTATTGTTTCGGGGCCCCAATAACAGTTTTCTGGACAATTACAGACTGTACAGTGTCAGCTCCTGCTGCCAGTAGCAGTTACTATTGAAACTCTTCCAGGTTAAAATGGTTACTTTTTCTGTGAAACATTGTTCAGCGTTTGAAATCCCTGTAGAAAAAATCACTCAAAGAAAACTCCATTTGTTAATTATCCATTATCCCATCAATATCCGTTTTTTATTCGAGCACCTTTTTTCATTTTCGTTGCAACACCAAAACTGTTTCTATCCAGAAAAAAAACACAGTTTATTCAATATAGAATTATAGCTCGTGCTATCCAAAATCTCCACTTCTATTTAAGTACCCTGTGACAATTTTCAACATAATTCTCGCAGAATTTTTTTGAATCTGTCAAATAAAGAGATTTTTAGCACTAATATCTACTTGAATCTAACTTGGTAGGTATTTCTGTTCTGACTTAGAAAACCCCACAAGAAAAAACTCTAACGGAGTCATTGCACTCAAAATCATTCAAAACTATTGCAGTCTTTATTGAAGACAGTTGGAATATCATAAACAATTAGCAAAACTTCAACTAACACAAGAAAGATGCAATAGATTACGTGACATTTTTGTTGAGTTTTCTACTATTTAAGACAATATCGTCGAAGACCTTCCACCAGGTGGATACTATACACATTACTTACATATTATCTTTCAAAACTTCCTTCCTGATTCTGTGATAACTTTCTTTCAAAGTAATGAAAGAAATATAGAAACAATAATAAAAAATAGTCATCAGCAGCAGTGTTCTGTGACTTTGCTAAAGCCTTTGACTGTGTAGATCATGGAATACTGCTAAAAATACTATATCACTATGGCATCCGTGGAATTACTCACAAATAGTTCCAAAATTATCTCACAGAAAGAAGTCATATTGTGAAAACCTCATAATACATAAACGCTTTAGCATGTATCGATATGGAAGAAAAATTTACTCTATTCTCCGATGACACAGCTTTGCAGCTTTGTCAATAAGACCTAATTTTCTTTGAGCAATAAAGCATATTATTATTATTATTAAACAGATCCACCACATTCGAAAGAAACAGTGTATAGATTTTTTGATCAATGAATGCTCCAGCACTGGTATTTATTCAGGCTGAAACAAGCTAGGTCACGAAGTTAATAAAAAACTTTGATAACTAGTGTCAAATGTTTTTCATGTCCATCTTTGAACTTGGATTATAAAAATTACCCTGAAAACCCGTATAAAAAAACCGTATTGATGTCGTCAGTGGATCATAGCAAGGTCTTTGAGTACCTTATCTTACGAAATTTCAACTCTCATATGTTCAAATTGAGTTCAACTGATGGGCTTCATATGTATTCGATTATATAAACCGTTCCAACTTGCAAGTTTTGCAGAGGGTATCAAGGATATGTTTTAGAGCCGCTCCTCTTCATCATCTACGTCAATATCCTTAGCCACATCCTACATCTCACTTCGATAAATTACAGCTCAAATTTATTTTGATTCTATCTTCTTCTGAAGCTGATTGATTCTCGTAATTATATACTTTTCCGAAATGTTTGAAAGTAAATAAGTACTTTATTTATATCTCTAGAAATATCAGTTTTTATACCTTAGTTATTTCATTTGTACACTTAGTGTAACGATCTTTGAAACCGTATATTGTTCATAATATTTCAATCTACAGTTTTTGTCATTCATTTTCAATCATATGTACGTGGGTCAATATTTTTTCCATCTACCATCTACTTTTCAATATTGAACATTATTGCATTATATTAGATTTTCTCTCTAAATCCTCTCCCAAAACCTCGATTCGATTATGAAATATTAATACAAACTGATGATTCTGTATAATGTTTCCATTATTCGATGAGATCACCATGAGAATCCATTCCACAAAAAAATACTGATAAACGTGACATCAAGAAAAAATTACTGCTCGTAGCTGAACATTAGCACATAATCCCACTCTCTTGCTTGGATGTAATTGTAAACAAGATTGGCGTATCGAATTCATCCACGAGGTGATATCATCATCTCTATGATAAATTATATAACAGCTTCACAGTTGTAAAAAACAAAATTATAAATGGAAGTGTCGTTTTGGACTATTTGAGCGCTCAGATACCGTTGTTATTCAAATTTTAGGTTATGGCAAATACTTTACTGCAGGAAGGAACATAAATTTGGTATCCTGAAGATAATACCATTCTCATAATTTTTTTTGCGATATACAATGCTATTGGGTCATCAATATATGGCGCAATGAAACACACATAGCATCATTTTCTCATAGCTCTTGATATATCTTGCACTCGGTATATTGAAGTGAGATAACTATACAAACGTAAGTCGATGTCCAAATTCAGCAACTGATGTATCACTATTGTTCAACAGTTTACTTTGTTTATTGTACAGTTTCTACGATTTGAAATATTCTGTTTGACACAAATGATGGTTTTGACAACTGAAAAACGGCGGGAACTTCGAATTTTGAAGGGAATTTTATATCGTAGTAAACTAGTGAAACCGAAAACTAAAAAAGATTATTCTAACTGAACAATGATGTTCATTGTCGTACTGATATTTTTTGACGTTTTTATAAACAAAAAATAACTTCACAAACCTTATCGGGTAGTTGGAATTGACATATAAGGAATATTTCTAGAAATATCGATATTGATGTGTTTGAATTCAGGAAATTATTAAATGTTCCGCCATTTTGTAGTAGGTGAAGTTATTGATTTCATATTCTAGGGTTGTGAAGTATTCGTCAGAAGCTTCGAAATGATGTGTCACCAGACTCTCCTTTCAATTTAATTTTTTTATCAGATGGCGCCAAGTCGCCATCTTGAAAGTTTCATCTGTCAATTTCACTTCAAAATGAAGTATTCATGCATTAATTTTATTATCACAAATTTCAATTTTTTGAGTTGACACATTCAAAAAATAAAAGCATGTGGGGAGACATTAAAGAAATGTCCTATACTACCATACAAAAATTTTTTTTTTTTCAATATTGTTGAAATATTGGCTTGTTTCCTTCTACACATTATCCCACTTCTGAATTGGTTCGTATCCCACTCCTGATTCTATCCCACTCTGCAGAAAACCGCTGAATGAATTCATTATTCCTGATAATGAGAAGAAAATGTGTTTCTTACCCTAAAAATCGATAAACAATTACCGAATTGTGCATGTTGAAGCAGAAGGGGTGACCGGCAACCCCGTCTAACGAAGTGCTTTTACCAGAGGTAGCATGTGGCCTTGTAGAATGTTGTATATATTGGGATTATTAGCGGTAATGGCCGTCGTCCGTCTCTTTCGGCGTAGTATATTGTTTTTCCATTACAGGGAAGTGGTGTCCGCGACGAGAGTGGTCATCGCCTACCGACGCCCGGGCAGCGACCGACGCTGCGCGGAGAGGCGTCCTCTATTCCTCCGTCTTCCTCGGCAGCCCTGGTGAGTAACTGGATGTTCGCTACCGATAGACTGCATGCGAATTAGTTTTCTGAGGATTATTTGACAGGTTAACTTTTGCCTTGATCCTGTCACCGACGTTACCGATCGTTAAATACAATTTTACCGTGTTTATTTCAATATTGGTACCCAAACCAATGCAAAAACAATGTAATTGTTGATATTTTATAATAATAAATATGTATATAACGTTCACGAACAAACACTTACAAGACATGTTAAAATAATAATAATAATGTTTATTTTCCAGAAATTGTACAAAAAATAAATGACAAACTCAAAACTTTGAAAGTAAACATGAAGATCAATGAAGCCTCATATGTGATATTTACATCTGAGATAGTGATTTGTTCGATAACGTCGTGTCTTCTTTGTTTCATTGATTTTCAAAAGTCTGGACAACGTTTATCATTGTCACCGTGGAGCTGTTTTCAAGTAGACAACTCTCTTGTTGTTTATCACTTCAAAAAAACTTCGATATATCAGGTAGAATGTTGACATAACAAAAATCTTCAATATTTCTGATAGAAACTTGAAGCACCAAAGATATCTAAAGTTTTTCTCACTTTATTACATTCAAAACTGTTCGTTTTCATTAACCTCAAAAAAAACTTCCATATGAACTTCATTTAATTTTCTTTTTTTTTGTACAACCATCTATAGACCTGCCAAAATTTAAAATTCAAAAGTGTAGTTATGTTGATTTTGAAAACTCGCTGGAAATTATATTGCAATGGCCATATCCAATAAATGTTATCAGTCATATAGATAAGATCTATGTAGATTGCGACATACACTATTTTGAAGAAAGTTGAGTTTTTGAAAAGCTGCCCTGATATTCTGAAATATTCATTCCATGAGATGGCGAGCTTTTGAACGATCAATATGAGGCTACTGTCATATGTCAAGTAATATCATTATTCTTTCACTTTCAATACCACTTTATAATAACCTTGTATTATATCTGGTATTGCACAGACAGATAGATGCCTGTGTTTGTTATATCTAGAGACAAGTCAATCCTCAATCAATATCATCAGTCACTAGTCGCTAAAATAAATCTGTAAATATCATATTTGTCAATTCATTTCGATTCGTAGTGTGGAATGATTTTCTAATTTACTAATATTTCGCAATCAGTATATCCAGAAATTGTATCGTTTTTGAAAATACATTAGATCTTTGAGATGAATAAAGTTCTATCGAAATTATAAAAGCTCTGAGCTATCAACCAATGTCCTTCCGATTATTACCTCAATTGCAGGTTCCAGCAGTCTTTCTGTATGCTTTTTGAGTTGTTGAATATTCAAAAATGAACTAAAATTAGCGAGACATTCGACAGATGTGTCGACAACCTCATGCACAAACAATAATATAGGTAATCGATTCATCTTTAATTTTTTCCTACATTTTAAGCATTCTGAAAATGGAAATATAACAACTAGGTCCAATTAGGTCCAATTATGTTGAAAAAGAGATATTTCCGAATAAGTTATGAATGATTCGGCTTACAATAATATATTTTTGAGTACATGAGAACTTCTGCCGGTAATTTCAAACATAAACCGGGCATAAAACCGGGATTAATTTTATTCAAAATGAATAACAAATCCGACTGAAAGTTAGTTTTTGTTCGAAACTAGGAATAATTGTCACTTGTCATCATTATTTGGCAGAAAAAAAGTCACTACAATCCTATCTCAAGCTGCAAATCGGTTTATATCGAGTAGTTTCGCTGTAAACAATGAACAATTTTCTCGTACCATTAAAAGGTCCTTCTATGACCACAGACCTTCATCTATAAACACCCGCTTCATACGAAGGTTCCTCCACAAAAAGCAACCCTTCCTTTACATCCCATTTCGCTCACGTAACATTCCGAGTACATTCATCGGGATCTCTTCCTTTTGCAGACAAACACACAGCCGACCAAGTAAAAACCAAGAACAAACAATCCTTTATATCCGTCCCAAACAATAACACAGCAAAGAACGTAGTCGGGTTGCCTCCGGTAGTCGTAGCGTGCTCTGATCGGGTCGTCTTTCTCCTTTGTTCGAGCTCCGCGCACCACACACGCGCTCCCCACCCTACGTCGAGGAGAGGGGGGCACGTCGTCATGGTAACGACCGCATAACCGCCTCGCAGCCATGGCGCGGCTATGCGCACGCGTCAAGTCGTGCTAGTGGCGCGTAGCGGCGACATGGCGAACTTGTTGGGAGGCGCACAGCGCGGTTACCTCCTTTTCGCGGTCGAATTGCCGCGCAATGCGTTCTTGTGAGATATGCCGAGAATTTTCTGTATGCAAGTCCTTGGGGAATTCGCAACACGCGCGATTTTTGATTTGCGTATGCGGCACGAGAAAAAAAGAGTGTGGCGTGGAGAAATTTATAGCGACATTCTCGATTATTATCGACTCAGCTGCATCCTAAAAATCTAATCTCAGAAATGCTACAAAATCATCAGTTGTACAATTCAGACAGATGTACAGGTGTGATTTATTCATCCCTGAGTTTTTTATGTGAACTCTGAGGAATGTAAATCAATTCATATACATATCTGAATATTTAATGGCTTTCTGAAAGTCAATATTCGAGTTTTCAGACATTTTCACATTTCACGATTATTTCGATGCTAAGATCAATGAATATATCTACTCATATGCTATCTTGTCACCTGTCTGGAGTTGTTAGGTTAGGTTAGGTTAGGTTGGGTTTATATTTCCAAAACTGATAGTCCAGAGTCTGTAGAGAATATGAGAGAGATTATTTTAAGAAAACACTTACGCGAAAACTAAAAGAGTAAATAAACTACTTCTCGAGTTTGATCCAAATATTAACGAAAGCAAAATCTCATGAACTAGACACTATCCTTTCTCTCAAGTAACTTCTCACATGAGTGAAAGCGCGACGAAGACCCCTTTCTATGATTACCACAAAAGACTCTGAACTTTTACAATTGATAACGGCCGTTTTCTTGAATGAAGCTGCTTCTGTCAAATTAGTTGTCATTGCCATATCACCATGGACGGATATTATAGTATTCAGCAACACAAATAATAAAATTCTTTTATCAAAATGGGTGTTCTGTTCAGACAACGTACCGCGCGCTTTTTTTCATTTCACCAATTTTGCGTCGTGACTTGGGTCTGCACCCGTTTACAAAATTCAACTGACCATGGAACTGAAGGTAAACGACCATAGACAACGACGTGTCTGTAAGACTTCAAGTAGGTCGTTTTTGGTATAGTTATCTTCAAAACACAAATTAATATCCATTGAAAAACTTTGTATTTCATCTTTCCTCGACTTTTTATTCGGTACGTTGATGAGCGGTCGCGAATGATAGGAAGCGTTGTCAAGAATTATTACACTATTCGCATCTAAATTTGGGATCCATGTGTTTTCAATCCATTTCTCAAAAATATTAGCTTACATGTTCTTATGATAGTCAACATTTCAGTCCTCAAGTTTGTTTCCAGATAATTTGAAAGAATAGGAAACCCATCCTTTACTTCCCCCACAATGCACAATGATTGGTCGCGATCCTTTGTTTGAAGGCATGTAAGGCGTACACATTCTCGAACTATCAGTCCACCCTTTCGTAAATGTGTCGTAGGTGCCACCCTTTCGTAAATATGTACAGTTGAGAAAGGAATTTCGGTCAAATCTGATGTTTCTTGCAATAGTTTGTTTCACTCGAAACCAAACTCGAGATGTAGATTCTTATATACATTGAAACATACTCTCTGTGTTTCAATATTCAAATGCATCGGAATCTTATTCTCTGATATCTCTTTTACGCATTGTTCCCCATCGCTATCGGAATCACTACACAAGAAAAAGTCTGCGTTGTTATCACACTCGGTATTACTATTAGTACCTGGCCAAGGACGCCACATTTTAAACAGATAACAAAATTTTAAGTAATTATAACTGCACCAATCTCGAATTTCAACACTCAAATCGCGATCAGTTCCTGAACTCAACATTGATGACACAACGGCGGTACTCATCGCTACATTCTGTTGGTCACCGTAACTTGACTTCAAATTTAATTTTATGACCCTTCAGCCAATCATAAAACTCGGTTAATAAAAATTCTCCAATACGAACCGCGAATGATTCAGTCCACGTGGACTAGTTTGCAGCGGTTTTATTTCTCTGTATTGGTTTTTTTTGGCATTTGAGAGCGCCGACACCTTTAAGTATGCACAATACCGGTTACTTCAACTTTAACTCCTCAGACGACAGAATAACTTCGACATTCAATTTGTGAACCTCATAACTCACCTGATCATTTTGGCCTGAGAATCTATATCAGCCCCCCGAAAAACCAGTATCAATATAAGTAATAGTCAAAGAAAACTCTTGCTAAAAAAGTCCTCAATTGTAAATTTCGTTTTCTTTCCACCATTATCGATTCAGTTTCTCCGGCCTGAATACCGTCGTGTACACAAGGACTTTTTAGCGGTTGCTGCAGTTGAGGTAGTGCTGTCGAGTTGATACATGGAAAGTAGAAATCATTCTAAATATGGAAATCATTCTCAATGGAAATCCTCAAATACTGAACTTCAAAGGTATGAAGCTGTTGAAGAGTTTTTTCATAGAAATAATTCACTTTACTTTTTATTAAGCTCGTCACAAACTTTATATTCTCGAAAGTCAAGCAATAACAAATATTCTACACAATCAATTGATATTTTGAGTGGGCTGTATCGTAAATAGTTGATTATGTCAACTGTCACCTACATTTAGAGAGAGAGAGAGATATGCGTTCAATGTCATAAGGAATACATCTTGTCGGCAAAGATTTTTCTGTTGAACTATGTAAAACTGTATAATGTTAATAAATTGTTAGCACATATACACATACATTTATACATGTACACAAATATATACATACTTGGACACATACTCAAATAGTATGTCTGTTAATTTGAAGTTTTACATGAGTAAAAATAAAAATTGAGTAAATGAATGACATTTTTAAAAAACAGTACGAAGAGAAAGAGAAAAAATACAAAGATAATGTTTAGAAATGATCCTCAAAAAATTCATCCAATGTATAGTAAGAATTCGGCAAGAATTCCCTTCAAATTTCAATAACACTTGTTTTCATTTTCAGTTCAATAAAACTGAAATCTCACTAGGTTGTACAGATTCGAGAAGACTCCTACTGAAATTTTTCACCAGGAACGATTTCTATTCCAAACACATCTGCGTCGTTTTTTTTTCACTTTAAATGCGATAAATTAACAAAAACGTGCTAGTTGAATTCGTGTTCAAAACCATGTCAGCCAAGCTCTTGCGTCACTGCGCTTTTCAAATTGTTTGATAACGGAAATGTATTTCCAGAACAAAATCAAACACCGAATATTAACAAGAATCCGCTTTTCTATCGCTTACAAAAATAAATGATCAAAGTACAACGAACAAGGATGCATTTCGTTAACTTTGAACGTTGGATAATTATAGAAACCTATATCCATATACAAGCAATAACTAACGTGCATCGGCAATGCACGACTGCAGATCAATAAGGAAACCATTTTGATGATAAAAAATCCTCCATTTCACGATTCGAGAGTTTTTATACGGAACGGGGTAATTTATTAGCGGTTTTATCACGAATCGAATTGTGGATTCGTGAACGGCGTGGCTAGAAGAGGTTAGAAGATTTTGTGAGAAAAATATAATATCTGGAACGTGTCCACTTCAATTCAAATGCAACACTATGTCATAAAATGGGGCCATAACAAAACTATTTACCTTTTCAAATACTTCAATAACCGCTAAAAAAAGTTTAATAATAACAATCGAAAAGTTTACTTGCCGCAAATAAAAACGATCCCTGATACTTTTGAATGACTGACCACTATTAAACCACTACCAATTAATCTACATTTGTACTCGTCAGTAAACAAGAAGACTTACCTCAATAACTGCAAAGCTCAACTTCAATAATAATGTACTTACCGTTAATAAACATTGTATTGGTCACAGTTCAAGAAAATACTTATCACAATCACTACTATAGCTTCTACACGGTTTTAAACTACATATCATTTATATTTCTCCCCCGATTTCAAAATATGAAAATTTGTTTTACGTTCCCTAATGAGGCGCATACATATATGTTTATGATAGTTCGCAATGTTCATAACTGTTTTTTATTTTGAAACTGACGACTACGAAATCATTCAAAGAGAAATATGTGTATTTTATCAGTTTTTTCAGATATACATGTATCCACTTTTGTGAATGATAACAGAATTTTCAATTCTTTAAAACTGAATGTCTATACGTTTGAAAAAATAAATAAATATAGATTGTCGGTAACACTTGATATATCTGCTGGGAGTACTTTTTTCCACCTATTGTAGGTAATATATGTTTGATATTACTATGAATAAAAAATGTAAAATGTTGAAAACACAATAATTCTATTCCTGTAATCCTGGTAGAGTGTCTGTGAAAATAAATATAGATATTTTCACTGCCTTCTGAATGATAGATATTCACTACAATTGAACATTATAATACAACTCAATATTCAAATCATAAATGGCTCGCCTCTTAACTCTTGGCTATAATATAATTATGGAATTTGCATAATCAATTTTGCTCATTGGAAGTTTTGCACCCATCCATTATTTGATGAAGCAGTCGCATCTATTTGGGCAACGTGAATAAAACATTTATAATTGGCTAGGTTGGTTTAGAGTTGAAACAATTATGACAATATACAACAATAATAATCGCTTAAAATCATCTTCTGGAACAGAAAATAACTCAAACATTGTGTGCTCGGAATTTGAGGAAGTCAACAAGGGTCGTTTTGCCTGTCGGTGCTTGATTCGTTCAATTTTTGTACAGTGAAGGGTCCTCAAATACTCGTCGCGTATACTATAGGTCAACCACTTCGGGACTTATCTTCCAGGCTATAATCTCCGCAACGAAAATTTGCAAAGTAATTGACTACGTAGAGAAAAATTGGCCATAAAATCGCTTCGCGACATAATATATTATCTGTTTAGGGTTTTCATGGCTTTTTTTCCGTACAGCACATTTTACCAGAAGCTGTATGAAGCTGAATAGAGTCAAAACATTAAAATCAAATTAACAGGGACAAACAAGTGCGGTTTTTCTCTCGGTGTGATAATAATAATCATAGTGATGGAAATTTGTGTATGTCAAATGACAAAAAAAGACTGGATAGTTCATTCAAAACAAAATTAATGTACAGACCCAAGGCTTTAGCAGATCTTTTTTATTGGATTATCTGATTTGCCTTTATAAAAACACTACAGTCCATATCTACAAAAGAAAATACCACAGAATTAATTTCCATGTTGTTTTGAATTATACCATTTCTAGGTCTTTAACTTCGCCATGTTAAATTGAGACGACAAACTGTCACAATCCACAGAACTGAATGCAAAGAAAGTATCGCCCCACAGAAAAAAGGCATGATTTAACGAGTTTCAATACAAAAAGTTCCAGATATCTTGTGAAACTTCCACTGCAAATTCGATTCACGAATGACCAACATTGAAAACTTCACCAAGCAACCACTTAATTTTGCCGCCTATAAAATGGTAATCCGAGTCAATTTTTCGCGAAAATCTCTACGAACGGCCCTGCGGATGCCAGCGTGCCTCTCTTCTGACGTAACGCATCCACAATAACACAAACCCAATACTCGTTTCTAATTTATCTTCAAGATCAAGTAATCTAAGAAACCCCTCCTTTTAAGGTAATAACAAGTGAAGCAATACGCTCTATTAGCCGTTTAATTTGCGCTAGGCGGCCGTTTGAGATTACAAAGTACTCGGCTCGTCGTGAGAAAATGCCTGAAAATGATGTAGGTGTAGAATGAGATCTGGGCAATTTAGCGGTGACCCTAGCAGGTGACCCGCTGCAAGAAGAAGACCGTCTTTGATTGGACCATCTATCACGCAGGCCGTGTAATTGGTTCTCATGACGGACACGGGGAATACGTGGGGACGCCGAAAGGTGATTGCTGGCCTGAAAACGAGGTTTTGGCGAAATTTCGCGACGGAAACTTTCTCCCGCCGCTTTACAGAGCTGTTATAACTAAAACCAAAGGAATGTCTAGCGCAGTAAATAAATTTTTGAAGTGATACTCCTTGACTTGGGGAGTAAACTGGTGAATGCGTGACGAGGGCGTTATGAAAACTGTGAGGCGAACGGAAGTTGAGAGGAAGGTATACGTTAGTGAAGATAGAAAGAGAGAGGGTTGCGTTTGGTATGTTACTGTAGGAGCAAGGAGCATATAGATGGAACTGAAGAAGTTTTACTTCAGTCTTGCGGTCTAAAGTACACTCGATTTTTTGATAAGCACATGTTTACTAGAATTAAATTGTATTAAAGATGAAGCTACATTCTAGGCAGTGGATTTAAATAATAAATCAGTTTTTCTTCTCATTTCAAGTCTAGTTTATTGGCTTACTCCTCGAAATCACATGAAAAGAGATTGGTTGGTTATCTACCATACTGATATGATTTTGGATATCTATAGTTGAAAAGAAGTTAGCTCCCAACGTCACATTGTTGTTGTTGTTAAATAAAAAAATAGATCGAGTACAAAAAGTCATGATTCCCTTTGAGATATATGAAAATATAGGTTGAAATTGATATATGATGGAATTAAGACACGCCTGAGGAAGCCATTGTATGGCGAAAAACGTGTTGCGTTTTTGTAAAACTGTCTAGTGAAAATCGCAGTTTTGAGTTTTAATCTTCCATTTTGAAGATGATCACTTGGTGATCGAAACACGTGTCGAGGTGTTGAAAATAACGATTTGGTGTTGGGAAAAAAACTCCAGTAATATAGTGAAAATTACACAATAAAGTGTTTTAGAATACGTTTGAAATTGACGGTGTTATAAAAATACCTTAATAAACGCAAAGTTGAATAATGTTTCGAAACTGAATGATACAATTTACTGTATATTTTCACTATAATTGTTTCAAATTCAAGGCATCAAATTCGTATGAAATTCCCTCCTAATACGTCATCACGAAAACAATTGCTGGTTTGTGAATAACAAACACCATTATTATCCATAACCAGAAAAATGTGCAAGCAATTCTTTCGGAGAAATGGTTAATTGTTCTTCTTTACCAATGCCAAAATAATATAGCTGAAGTTAATGAAAAAGAAGAAAGAAAAAAGTAAGAAAAAGTGGAATTCATTTTAACTTGAAACATTAGTTAACAAATCATTTGTTCATTCACTTCTACACTTGCATTCTTTTGTTCGTCGCTTTTGAATTTTCTTTCCACTTTTCTCTCTTTTCCATCTCTTAGTTCCTGATATTATTTCAGCACATTATACCGTGTATTTTTATATAGATATGGTAGTCTTAGTGGTTTATTTTTTCAAACACCTTTCTGTTCATTGTTTTTGATAAATTTACTTGTTATCATTGAGTTTTTTTTTCATAAAATGTTCTTAGCATATTCTTTGGTAAATATTAGCTTTGGTATCATAGTTGATTTCACCTTCAGCCAAAGTGTTTCAGTAGTTCACTGGAGCTCAAATAATTTTGTAATTGCAGATTAGACTTTGGATTCTCTCGCATTTCGAATTTGTTGATTATCAGTCACACTCAAACTCATCAAAATATCCCTTCATTGATCACATATGCTGATTTGAAAATAATTAATTAAAGAGTGTTAAAATTGAAATATTACGAAAATCAGGAAAAGATTCAACTCATTCATGAAGTATAAATTTTCCCATGTTAACCGATTAGTGTTTATAACAATGAAGTATGTAATGTATTCCTTCATCAATTGGCATACCTTTTCAACCGATAATTTCAGTTATTTTCCTCATTACTTTTTCAACGATATTGTTATTGATTATCTAGAAGTGAAATAAAACAAAGCCTTGCAACGATAATGATGGGAAATCTCCATTATGTATCGATTGTCTCTCGAAAAAAATCAATTTATTTATAGATAATGATCACGAACTGCTATTTTCAGTTAGTTATGCATGTTGTTGCTTTCTTGTTCGCCATTAACGATCCATTCAATATCCACCGTTTGATACTTCGTTTTTTGTTTAATATCTATAACTACCGAGAACGTTCGATTTTATTTTGCCTTCGGGATAAACATATGATAATCATCATACCCGAGGAGTTTCGGCTAACAGGTGAACGTCAAAACTTTTTCAAGTGAATAATTTCATGAGTGTAATTTGGAGAGACTCCATTGTACTAAAAGGGTGCAAAAATTATAGTTATCTCATACCACTATATAATTGCAAACAACGGCTAACCGTCGGTGAAAGTATGATGATTTGGAATTTTGAAGGGATAAGCAGGTCTGTAATTTAGCTGTCCCTTTAGACCAAACAGTATTTTGATTCTTAAACCTAATGCGGAATTATAAATTCAGTATCCAATCCAAAGAGTAGTTGCTCATCCCCTAGAAACTAATTCCGTTACGCCCCTGATGGATGTTTGATATATATGTTAGATTAGAAGTGGTTTCTTCGAATGAACACTGCACCTATCAGATGAATTCATTTTTATATTTATACCTGCCAGATCCGATCCCAATGGCTCATTATTATTTTTTTTAGTACGGTACGATTGGGAACAGGTAATTACCGGTTTTTTAATAACGCCCTGCGAACCATTTTAATTATAACTTTGGAACAAAAATTTTGGGTTATTAAATTCGAAAGGAATGCTTTATATTTGGATTCCTAGGGAATGGCAGTTGAAAATGAGGGTTTGTGATAGATCGTTTTTGGAAGCCGGGAGGTAAAAGACATACAGTCTGAGGGTTCCACAAACTCTCGAAATCGATTAAAATGGGAAGTTTTTCCTTGAAGATCAGTGGCCAATTATTTATAATATGTTTACCATACTTCCAACTGAAAACCTCTGCAAATATTTGGATTATTTTTGAATGAAACATTTTCATCAAAAGCACAATCCACTTATTATTAGCACTAGAAAATAATTACCTTCCACTAGTATATCAACAAATTTTAGCGAAATATATAAACATAATTATATCGATCGTAATTTTTCAGCTATTAAATATGAACAGACTTATCTAATCAATTGCGTTGTTAGCTTGTGAATTTCAACTCCTACACCGCCATCTTGGATCCTCAATCGCACACTTTGGAAAAGCCAAGTAAACAAACCTGCAATATACATACTCACTTCGTAATATATGTAATCACATCGACAATTAACAGTGATAATGATAGAAAAATAAGTGTGCACGTGTTGTAGCGCAGATACTTGTCATCGGAAATGTGATAATTAAAGACTGGAGGGCTGCAGTCTAGTATTTGCGCTAGGTTCTAAAGAGCCCTTCATCCCTTCGCCTATGAACTTGTCAGCGACAGACTCAACAATTGACAAACTGCACACAACTGATTTTTTGGCAATAGTAATTGTGACTACGGGGGTTCTTCGCAGCACGACAAATTATTATGCTGAAACATACCTCCAACCTCATTTCACCAGAAATTGGGAAAAACGTGGTCAAGTTCTGAAAATAAACGATATACATTCCTGATTTTGTTTTTGAGTTCTTTAACTCGAGTGTAACCACTGAAATATTAATTTTTTGATATAGATCTATATGGGTGGAATAAGTCACTTGTCAATCATATTATTTTCGATTCAAACTTTTTAATTTTCCAAAACATCATCCAAAACATCAATAAGGAATTATTCGATTTTTCAAGAAGAAACTTAAAACATTACATAGATATTTCCATTGGGAGATCAAACCCCTTCTTGTTGGTTTACAATTTTCAGTCATATCATTGAAATATTTTTCGTTATAAATATATTCTAGTACTAAAATATGTCTATAAATCCTTGCATTGCAGTAGGGTCATTTGCTAGTCCAAAGGGCAATCGCACAAACAACCAATTTACCATTTGTAATATCGTAACCATAATTGCCGAACGGTGAAATTCTTACAGAGGTTCTAGTTGAAAGTTCAAGAATGTGGATGAAACCTTACAGGTTGAATTTATACAACAATTTCATCAAATGATGGCTATGATGGCTGGAAATCTCCCAGATATTCAAAAAATATTTACTGCGTTTTTGCTTCGTGAAGTCTGTTGGTGTCTACCGCAGTTGTAGACGAAACGTCCTACAATCTACGACCAATAATCCTGAAAACTAGCTTTGATACGACATTTCGTATGGTTTTCGCAATCGAATCTTGCCTAACTGCTCTACGTTCAGGTGTCAAGACGGCTGAAACTAATCCGATCCCCATTGGCGATAGAGCAAACCTTCTTTTGTCCTGCATTCGCTGTTCCGTGGTCCACGCTTCGTTAGGATAATTACGCATATCGAATGCGAGCACAATGCACGATGCGGACCCCGCAAGAAAGACAGTCGAACGTTGGCTGATAACGTTGATTAATCGTCTGAGATATTCGTTGCCGGATCATCTGACACGGGGACTCGTTTTTGGCGATTTAAAGTCGGATAAGAAAGGACCAAGAATGTTCGATCGCGATACCATTGGGGTGAGGAGATGAAGCCAACTCATAGAGAGAGAAGGAGAGTCGGCTAGATTTATCGCCACTACTTCTAAACCCGTATAAATCCATCATCACCAGGAGGGAAGCGGGGTGCATACTGATTATCTATTTTTCTTTCGGAGATCGAGCCGATTTAATTTCATCGCCGGGATATTCTGAAAGCGCTACGCCGAAGAAAAATGCTTGGAATTTTATAATGATTTTACATTGTTAACTAGATGGACGGCGATTGCCAATGCCTCATGAATAAATGCAGGAATGAGTGTGTATTGAGTTATCAAATAAAAGTTAATATGCTGGTTTTCAAGGAGAAATATCTTGAAGTGATTAGAAACGAAGTAATTTCTTTAAATGCCAGTTCCCTTAACAACAATACCACAATTCAGTCGGAATGCGCATCAGCTGAAGATTACACCGAGCAAATCCTGAAATCAGTGGAGGGGTTGTTAATTATTGGGTTTTTATCTAATTGCACCGTGGAACAAAATATCATTTTGGACTCCCAAAATCTATGGAAGTATTGCATGGTCTTTCAAATTGACAACAATCAATTCAGAAGTAGTAATAAGGAGCTCAAGTTTTCATATTTCCAGCAATAATCTCAATAACATTGGCAAACTATGATATCAAGCAATAAGACTATATTTCATACTGATATTGAGGACTGGAGACTTTGCAGAGTGACTAGTCCACTTCTAACCAAAATGAATTGTGGAAAAACTCTTGAGATAATATGATTGAAGAGAGGATTTTTTCAATTATTTCACTGCTGTGTCAATATTGTTATTGATTGACTGGTGAGAACTGGCGCAACCTAAATATCAAAACAACATATTCTATCAAATGAAATAAACTTCAGCGTAATCGAACTTCTACCTCACAAGTTTCGAAGCTTTGAAATTGATGCTGATTCAAGAGACTACCAACAATGCAAGCTAACAGTGGACTGCTTACTTTATCACCAAGGAAATCTTTTCTGAGTAATAAAAATAACTCTATCCTTAATTGTTTCTTATAATTTTCGCTTCGTTGATGGAGTGAACTCCGTTACTATGAAAATATCACCTCCGTTACAGTTGGTGGTCAATATAGTTGAACCCTTCCTTAATTTTTCGTGCCTTTTGTATCGATATAAGAAATCTCATTGCTGAACATAAAATATTTGTATTTTTTTTAATGAACATATCAATAGATTCCTAAATCTTCGATTATTGAGTAGCAGTCAAATACTCTTATTGATATTTAGGAGTTTATTTTATCAAATTAAGATTCTCTGAAATCAGCGTCAGCGATCTCCTCAAAGACTAAGGCACACTATAAGATCCTGAAGAATATTTTGCACTCTAAACCATTATGAAATTGAAAAACAGAAAAGATTTTCATCATTTACAAGTCTATTGAAGATGAATTCATCAGAGCAAGGCCATACTGCCCCAACTCCATGATATGATGCATCGAATTTAGCGTCACCGACAGCGGCTTCTTCTGTGGTGGACTTGATCATTTGTTTCGATTGTAGTACCGATCGCCCATTCCGATGACTTCATGGAGGTCATGTTTAATGCAAGAGATCAATGTCGATGGTAATCAAACCGTCCCGTTAAGATCAGGTCACTCCGAAACGCTCCCGCGACTCGATTACAGAAATTACCTCTTTATAACATATTATAATTTATGTAAATATGATAATGACGTACATTATATGCTCACAATGTAAAATCTAGCCTTGGGTCTACGCGGCGAATTTCCACGTCACGTTCTGAGGAGCCCTGCGAGGGGCGAGACGCGATTCGTCAGTTTCGTGCCGGATTGGAATCCCACAAAGCAAGAGGTGAGCTCACAATACTTCTTCTTCTTCGTGTAATGGCTTACGAGATGCCTAACGCTCGGCCAATGATGAGTGACGGCCCAGTCATTAGGACGGCTTTTTTTTCCACAGACTCCCGCGGCTAATTCCCAAGTTTCGTTCGACAATGGCATACCTCGCGCTCGGCTCTGATGTGAGATATTAGCCGCGTATTATGTTTCGAACTGTTACGAAGAGGAATGAAGATACTTGATATTCTACGTTTTTTTTGTTTTGCCTCGCTGTCAGCCATGGCAGGGAACATTGGTACGAGTTTATCATGGAAAATATGGTAGATTGTATCCATTAAAATAACGTCTTCGGATGCGGATTCATTTAGAAATGGATTGAGCATGGCAAGTACCTCAGACCACTCTTATGTGTATTTCGTCTGAAAGGTATTACGCGACCATGAGTATATTTCTCAAGGAAATGTATTCGTAGGTTTACCGTTCGTCTTCTTGGTATCGTCTCTGCACATAGAGTTCATAAGACAGTGAAATATAAATTTTTCCAATCTTTATCAAATAAAGTTGTTACCTCTCGAAAGTATTATTAATCTCACTAAGTAACTCAGATAACTTCAAAACTGTCAAAATGACATTGCTTGATATCGTTACTCATGAAATGGTTGAACATTTCAGAATGAGATTCCATATTCGATTGAGGTTCACAGCTTTCTCCATTCTGCTGAAATTGTCCGTGTGTTTGTAGATCTCTATTGTGAATCTCCCGTACCGGTCGGCTATGATACTTCTGGTTAGAGGCAATTAGTTTCTTGTTTTCAAACAGATTCCCGTGGTTTCCCTCACTTAGTGCGTGTTACCCAACAGCCGACTTGTCCGTTTGGCCTAGTCTGCAGTTTCTTCCAAGCTCCTTCAGTTTTGTGCACATGGATCTTTTGGTGGTCCTATGTATACCTTCACACAAATGCACGGTAGACGATATACTCCCTGCTGCCGATAGTGGGTCTCTTTTGTCTTTAGTCGACCTGAGGCTTTGTTGAATCTTGGTGGATTTGAAAATTGTTTAATGTTGTGTTTCCCCAAGAGTTTTCCAATTCTGTCTATGACTTCAGGTATATGGTAGATACGCAACGTGCAACTACGTGAGCATCCTCCCCGTTTTGAACCGTGGAACTCTTCAGTTCCATGGCCTTGTTGATCTCGGGTACACTATATCCATTGGATCTAAAGGTCACTTGAAGATGTTCCAGTTCTTCCTCTAGATGCTCTGGTTCAGACATTCTTCGAGCCCAGTACTGATTCATGCATATTCCGTTTCCTAAATTTTTATAATTTAAAAAAGGAACTTGCGGATGCTTTTGTTTGAAGGAGGTTGACAATGTTTCGTGGTGTATTTCATCAGTTCGGACTTCCATTGTCTAATATAATATAAATTGATTTGAAATCCCTGAAAAAAATAAAAGATTAACCGAAAATAACAATTTTATTAAAACAAAAAACTGAAATTACAAGGAAATAACATACAAACTACAACCAGAAGATAAAAATTGAAATATTAATAAAAGCTGAAAATTAAAAAATATAAGGTGATAGGGTGATAACTGGACTTATTCCTCCGAGTTCTGACTATTTATAGGTCATTCGGGTGCTTTCACCTTTCACCTATCCCCTCTTTCCTCTTTCCGCTTCATTCGTTTAAGCGGGAGGTGACCGTTTGGCGGGAGTTGGTCACTTTTCGCTTGATAATGAGTTTCCATATGTTGCGTATCTCTACGGCTTCCTTGAATTTTCACCTAAACCAGTGTTCCTCTTTGTGGATGATTTCAGCTTTAGCCCACTTGATATTATGTTGATGAGTCCAAACATGCTCTGCTATTCCGGATTTGCTGGTTTCTCCTCGCTGTGTGTGTTTCTTGTGCTCAGCAATGCAAACTTTCAATTTTGCGGATGCTTGTTTTCGGGAACTGTATCGATGTTGAAGCATTCTTAATATTCAAGAAAACATTGATTCACGTTTTTTCTATGACTGTTGTTGCTAGTGGTGGAATTGTTAATTTCATCCATAGGAAAGATTTAGACCTGGCTGTTGGAGTTGTGATGACTCGTCTTTCACTACGATATATTTTACGCATGAATACTACATACTTTTTGCGTCTCATATATTCAAAAACACATATTTATCATCAACGCTTTCTAACAGTTACATAGTTCGTGCGATTTCTATGGACTGGAACTTCAAAGACTGTTTCGACTCTACATATGATTCCACCCGTCATTCATTTTGAAAAACACCAAGAATCATTTTTTCGTGTCCATAATATTTAATATATATTGCTTTATTCTCACTATTTATTAACCGTGTCAGTCACGAAATAGAAGATATATTGCTCAACATTTTTCTTCCACCTATTAACTTCTGGGTCAAAATGTAGACGGGCATCAGGAACTCTCAATTATAACTGAAAAGAATGTCGCGGGCTATTTCGGTTCGACCGGTATTTTGAAAATAAGTTCGTTATCACACATGTCCCTCGAGAAATAGAAAAAAAAAGTCGTCTCATAGGATAAACATGTGCCTCTATAACTTTGGAGTGCGTCCAAACGGACGAATTAAAATAATGTCTGTCGTGCGAAAACATAAAACGCATCATTAAATAAGTCTCTCGTGTGAGTGCCACAGAGTTTTACTGATTTAATGAAATTTATGGGCCGGTGGTATTAGCTCGCCATCAAAATAACTCCTCCGATTCTGGAGTATTGTACGAAGACATGATGGAGTCGGGCAGGTGCCGAAATTTATATCGCATCGGCGCCGTCTAAATAAACCAAACTTACTCACTGTTATGTCTTTCACATGTGCTGCACCAACGAAAATACCCGCTCCGCCAGCTTGATAGACACCAACTTAAACAAACGTCACTTCGGGGATGACATTTGACAATCGCTCGCTTGCGGGTCATGGTAATCGGCCGCGGACAATGAATAGGCGATTCATCTGGAGTGACAACGCTAGCTATCTTTATCGTTATCATTAACATAAAGTTACATGTGTTCTCGAGGTAGACAATGGGAGATATAAATTTCAGCTAGGTCGGCAAGGAGAGATTCGGAACGATATTTATGAGTTAGTGAGCGCTGGCAGCTTTGTTTGTTAATCGTTTATTAATATTTAACTTTGCAAGTTATGTTACCAAATGCGACAAATTAAATGAGTGTACAATTATATTGAGAATTCCTGATGAAAGTCAATCCTTTTGACTGATGAAATATGAATGTGACTTTTTCACGAGATCTTCACGTCAGTATTTTTAAAGTAACTGAGGAATGGATGCACATATTATTTAAGTGAGCTCTTAACCAATGACCCAGGATTAACCAATACTAGCAAGTTGTCGACTCTTACCGTGTGGAACGTCACTTATCGTCAGTGACGCCTAAACCCCAATGCCGACGATCGTATCAAGTTGATTGAAATTCGCAACAAATGCAGATTAGGTATAAACAAAAGTAAAGAACTCGCTACCCAGAGAATTAGAAATGAAGCTATTTCCAATACTTTATTTCTCCTGTATATCAATTATTGCTTGCAATGAAAACTACATATTATTTATCCCTGTGCTACGCACTTTCTTTATGTCCAAGAGAGAAGTTTCGGGTCAATAAAAACAGAGAAATGGTGAACTGTGGAATGATTTCATTTCTTTAAATTTTTGAGGAAAAGTTGGATTGAATATTCCAATCATCGGGAGGTATTTTGTTTTCTACTTCGATTGGTGTCAATTCAGAATTTTCCATATTTTTTGTGTTTTTTTGCACCGAACTCGTGAGTAGTTTTTTGTTCAGGGGTTGATCATTTTCTGATGAATGTCACTCTATTTCACTCAGTATTCCAGAATAAACGCTTATCTCAAACTTTCATGGTTAAATCCTTTTTATTGTCTGTTTGAAAAACTATTGGGTGAACCCTCAAATTTTCATCTATCCTATTTCCACGACACTGAGTATTAGGTTGTATTAGCCTTTTTTGAAATCTCATGATCATTACATTAAACTATTCTATTGATTGGGTTGTAATATACATTCCATCTAGAGTTCTTCCGAATGCCCTTCGGATTCTGTAACGCCCCCGAAAATTCGTAACATTCCAAAAACAATTCACCATCGCTCTTCAATACACCAGCAATTACCCTGAGTTCCGCAAACACCTCTTGACTTGCTCCCTTTTAATTGTACTCCTCCCCGCTTCGCGGAGGGTCTTTCCGAACTTCTTTCGTTGACTGGAAACCGCGTGTGTTTGTGTATCTGGTAATGACTACAATTCGACGTTCGATAAACAACAACAGAGTTCGGGTCGTCTGAAATCGCAGGTCGCCCCTAATCTGATTTCTTCCCCTTTCAGTTTGCGTGTGACTCATTAAACCCCTCTCACTGTTCACCCTCACTTGTTCTGCATACACAAGTCGACGGCACTGCATTGAGAACCATTACGACACCCGCAAAATTGCGTACTGTAATTAGAGTTTTCAGTAGCGCCCAATTTTGCGAAAGGGGTTGTTTTGCAACTAGTGTGAATATGGGTACTCTATATGACTGAAGCTTTACTCGATATACATTTTCGTTGGGAAAGTAAAGTTTATTTCACTACACCAGAGCTCGATAGTACTTGAAAACATTGGTATGCAAGTACAAATCTTGTACAGAAGTACTTTTTCTCGGTTCATACAATGTACTTCAAGAACTTTTTAATTGAATTTAGTGAAGACAGCGATACAACGATATAGTCCTACGACTGTAATAATATATTTATGTTTGAGATTATGTTTTTTTGCAGGCGATGCAAGTAATGCGAGTATCGGTAGTGGAGAGGGTACAGGCGAAGAGGATGATGACACCAATGGAAAGAAAAATCAAAAAAAGAGAGGCATATTTCCTAAAGTAGCAACTAATATACTCAGAGCGTGGCTCTTTCAACATTTAACGGTAAGTGTAAATTAAGAAACTGAACGGTCGATTATTTGTTCTCTTCGAATAAATACGGCAATAACTATAAAATGTGCAATAATGAAATTCATAAACCCATTTCATGGACAAGCATACACAAGTGTTATAAAATTACGAAACTGCGATAACATAGATTGTAACTACTCATCAAGTTATTGTCAAAATGGGTAATTTGTTAGAATATCAATTCAATTTGGAAATAAGGACTGTTATCTACTTATTAATTAAACCTACACACTGTTTTCCTTCATTTTATTATCCTCTGGAGAGGATAATAACCATAAAGATAACGCCTAGTTGGTTGGAATGTGAGAAAAACTACTCGTTTGGAAATTTTATAAAGTGATAGCCACTATCTGTATAACTGTGAGAATGTTCTTCAGAATTTCTTTTTTCACTTTCATCAAATTTGATAAGTAATAGTATAAGTGTTTACGTCCAACATCTTCGATTGTAACATACCAATTCTCCAGTGATATTCATCAGTACACTGAAGGTTCCATCCAGATGCTTTGCTGTAAAAGCTGCAGTGAAAGACAGAGGTCGGCATTCAGTTTGACGGTCGATGAAAAGCTTGCTTTTAAAAGTGACCGCTTTTGGGGGGTGAAGGCGCTTATTTATCTTTGATTAAAAATAATGAATCACGTGACTGACTTCTTTGGGTATTGTTTTCATTCAAATCGAGGAAAATATTAATGTAGAGTAAAATGTATATGCAAAAATATCTGATGCAGACTGTATAAATGCCTATGTCTGTTTTGTATCAGCTCATCATGGTCAAAAAACTTTTCGATAATTTCAACAATTGCAAAGAATGCTTCAAAAAAGTCTCTCCATTCCACTGGACATCGTTCTGATCAAAAAAACATCCTCTTAGCCCATAGTATCACATCATCATTCCAGCCTCCGAAGTTTTTTGCTGATTAAAAGCAACATCATCCATTGTAACAATATTGTTTTCACTACTAGTTTTTGTAGGTCTTTTATTTAATATTTGTAGAAGAAATTTTGGAATCCCAGTCACTGGTTTAGAGTATACTGCTGCTTTTCATCCTGTTGTTGGTTGTAAGCTAGTCTGTTAGATATTTAACCTCTTCCTACAGTTGAATTTCTGAAATTCAGAGTTTATGAGGCCCTGGTCTCTCTATCTTTGACCTCTTGGTAAATGTTACTTAGATTTGCTTATATTCTTCGATTTTCGGTCCATCATATTTTCAAATTCAAGGCCTATTGCATGCGTTCCCTGTATATTATCATGGATTCTTTATTGGATTTGCCTAACATACAAAAACATTATCTTCAAGTTAACCAATGAAATTTCCAAACCGTGACCAACCGCAACACTTTTTCGTGCAAAACGTAGCATTTCCCTAACATCATTACTATAAATATATAGCTGCTCGGTGGCACGATTCGCGGGAAATTATGTTCTACGCAGGCAACCCTCACGTACATTGAGCAATATAAGATACCCCTCAGGACCGTTTCATCTCTGCTGGTGGCGTTTAATGTTCCTGGCACTTTATCTGGTCTCCGCATACATGCAAAAGCCTTTCTCCGCCCCGTATCTGATCCGTATTCAGTCCAGCTCTCTGTCCAGTTCGGCCGTATCGTCGGCGTGATATAAGACGCTAGGAGTGACTCCCCTAGGAAATCCGAAGCGACTGCAGATCCCGTCCACCTGTCAGACGGAATTAAAGGATGGATGAAGCTGCGCCAGTAGATAACGCTGAGTCGTCGCCATCTCCCAGGAGAGGCCGTCTTGACCGCGCGACTTTCAATATTTAATGCGCGCCACTTTGGGACGTGGCCGACGCTAAAGACCGCCGGTCGGCGACGCATGAATATTTGAGCGATGCATCATTCCCGGTGCGAGTATCGCTCTCTGATCCTGGATTACTTGCACGACTCATTAAACCCTGTGCGCTAATCCCGCTATCGGATATTGCGAGGGAGCGGGAACCGAGGATCGATGCGAACCAAGTATGCGATTAGGCGGAGAGATTCTGGAAAATACCACGCGTACATGCCGTTGTAAAATGATTTCGAAGAAGATACATCAATCCCCTGACAGGTCCGAGAAACATGACATCCAGTTTGTTACATGTATTTATATCAAGGTGTCCTCTTTGAAACAAGTTTTCTCAAGTTGGTATGTTTGACCTGCATATTTTTATCGATTTGAAACTGATAACAAATTATGTGTTTTGTGTTTCTGAAAAATAATTCGAAATTCAAATCGAACTTCAATTGCTCTCAACTTTCTTAATCTGAAACTACATATTGTAAATAGTTACATTTATATCGAAGATCGGTTATTAGGATGGATAATGAACACATTAATGTACGAAAGCTCCCAAAATTACCACTAATACCATTGATGAAAGAATTTAAATATTGCAGTTTTTCGTGTGAACGTTGCATTGATAACTCTGGCGAAACTATGGAAAATTTTCAACGTAGCTAATATTTTTTGCGTCATATTTCAATACACTTACTAGTGGATATTCTTTTCGAAAATATTTGAATGTAGTTTTTTATCTTCCATCATTCGAATTATCAATTTCATTGACACGTTTGAAATCCATTTCATCTTTCCGTCCACTTCATTCCGGTCGGGATCCTTCAGCATTTCCCATCTGCTTCCCCACCAGGACACATGTCGACGTCAAATTCCCGCGGATAAAGTAGGATAACTTCTCCGGAAATATAGCCTCAGATGCATCCACGGCGGAAATGGAATCCCGTATCCGGAAAGACTAGTTTTTTACGTTTCGCTGTAAACGTATGGGAATAACCGTTAAAGCCAAACGTACAAATAACTTTACAGCTACCCCGACGAATTTTCGACAGACATGCGACTGCTGTGTCGAGCTTTCGTATTTGGAAATATAAAAAGGGCGAATCAGTTAGATTTATTGGTTTGGAAGGACACCCCGGTGGGGTGGAGATTTTCCAAGGATGAATGATCGCGTACTGCAAATTCTCCAGCTTTTCCGAAACTGGTTGATGTTTTAGTACGAGACATGCTCATTTCTTCCTCAACTTCAACTGAGGATGCTGACTTGGTTAGCGAAGCACACGTCGAGAGACTTTTCCATGATAAACTCCTAAGCTAATTGAGTGATCAGTAATAGTAATGATATAGAACTCTCAATGTGTCTCTATCACAATGAACTACGGCAACATTCACTTCTGCTAGGGAGCTCTTTCTCCTAGCTGCTTCACTGTACAAAGTAAATGAACACTACTTCAGTTTTTTTCTCCATATCTACTCATATTCAAGCCGACAACGACATTCAGTCACATGGCCACTTGATACCTCTTGACCACCACAGCAGTTGTAAAATAAACATATAACATCGAGATATTGACAGCCAGGCCTTGTAATTATTCAACTGTTGTGCAAGATCATTACGTAGGTCATGGTCAATATGCTCAGCGACCCATCTCTTTTAGGCCATCCGTACAAGTTTCGTTAATAAATTCAAAACACGGAACGAGCGAACGATAATCAAATGATATTATAAATCCCGTTTTGGAGCTTCCTAATTGAACAAGAATAGCAGCAAATGCACATCCTCTCCCTATTGTCGACTGTCTACCATACCTATTGGATGACTTTTATGAGCAATTCCAGCCACAGGTCGCTAAAGTTGGCAAATACTCATTTTCCATAACATTAACCATTCTTCAATGATGCTGTAGGGAAGTTTTCCTGGAGAACGTTGATCATCAAATAAAATTATTCAATGAGAGCACTCGCTCTTGTTTCTTGCCAGTACATCGCTCTCCGATGACTACAGATGCATCTCCTGACCAGTTCGGCGCAGTTATCCATGTAGGGACCTCGCAAGAAAAATCATTAATAACTGTTAGTGTGTCGCAGCAATGTCTGGCGATGCGCTGGCTCTCCCCGGAGAGCCTCCTGCATCCGCCATTAGCCGCCGACCGGAATCTGTGGCGGTAATTCCGTGAAAAACAGCGAGCGCGGACCATTCATTCCCCATCACACCTCCGAAGAGCTCCTGCGAGACCGATAACCCCATCTTGAGTGTCTCTCAGGGGCGGCATAACCCTTATGCGGATAGCAGGGCCGCCTCTGTTTGCTCTGCCGCCTCCGATGCATAGTGATTTTTACGATAATACTGGGATTCCTGGCACACACACATTATTTGCGTATCTACATTGAAAATGTGAAACGGGTAGAAAATTGAAGAGGGCGAAGGTCTTGATCACACACTTGGACTGATTTTAATGCTCCCCGGGTGCACATATCACCTACGAGGGATTTACGTTCGCAATCCTAGCTGCGGATAACCGTAAATAAGAAGGCTGATTCATCCTCGCCTTGTAGTTGAAGGATAAAAGCTATCAAGAGCAAAGAATCAGTCATTCTCAATGGCTGGCTAGTCAGTTGATACTGTAAATTTCAATGTAGTTTTGAAACCTCATTTTGATCCCAAAAAAATACTCTTCGTACGGAACATGCTTTACAGTAGTTACTGTTGTCAAAAACCTGTTATCAAAAACCAACTGAATACTCTCTGCAATGACAGCCTACAAGATTTCTGTGAAAAATTCTTTAGGTAACTTTGGAACTCGCGTATACTCTTCTGATAATTTCCATTTGCCATTTTATATAATGTCACTTCAGAGTACTATTGAAGTGTCATCGCAATGATATCTGATTTGGACAGATAGTTTACGTAGTTTTTTGTCTTGAACATGGATTAGGTTGTCGTAATGTGATTCCTACTATAGCATATAAAGTGGGCTAGAGACCTCCTTAGGTGACATTTTTTCCTAGGAAAGAATCACTCTAAAAACTTTATTATTATCAATGTGTAATCAGTCGAGGAGGAGGAGAAGGCATTCAAACAGAGGGCACTTCTCCACACACTAAGAGAAATTATTGTTTTCATCAATTCTTGCGAATTCTTCACTTGCTATTTTCCAACCACCCCCACACTCACCCCCTCATTACAGTTCTCATCGTGTCATCACCCCCGTTGCAGTTGTAGAGATCATTACGAGCGCTTTTGAGTACCGTGAGAGTTTCCCGTCCCAACCTCTTTTCGGGCACCTTTTCCCGTCCGAAACCCGTCCATTAGGTGGACGATGACATTCGCACGTCGCCGTACCACCCTGACACTGGCGAACAAGCATAATCACGTGTCACTTTAGAGCGGTAACGCCTCTAGAGTAAATTACGGTGAGCGACTTGCAACGCGCCCCCTTTCGGGCAAAAATGCTGACTCTTCGAGCGGCGCGCTTTTCCTAATTGACGTCGATAATAATAATGATGATGTTTACTTGCACGACGTTCGACTGATGATGATAATGGTGTTTTGTTGCAGCATCCGTACCCCTCGGAGGACCAGAAAAAGCAGCTAGCGCAAGACACGGGACTCACGATACTGCAAGTAAATAATTGGTGAGTACGCTTTGTATTATTTTTAATAGGGTGGGAGTAGGTAGGACCAGTCGGAAAATATTGATGTTTACACATCATACTGATCATTTTGCAAATTAGATCATCTGTTACAAAAAATATAGTATCAACTCATCAAATATCTTTGAACTCATCTGATTTTTAGTTGAGGAAATATTACAGAAATCAACAAGAATGATGATTTTTTCGGGACCTTTACTGATCTTTGCTGTTCCTCAATTGTCAGAGCAATGGAAAGTTTTGAATCATGAATTAATTTGAACTATCAAAGCCAGAATTTTGTTAAAGTTAACGACTTCATCGCTTTCCTACCGAGCTGTCTATTTTCCTTTGAGGAGTTTGTTGATAACATTCCAATTGTATGGCATAAGTTTGTTATTCGTGTCATCTTGGCTTGAACAAGTTGGAGTCTGGCTCCCTTACCCTTTCGACTGGTGTTCGTCAGAGAGATAAAAGGGTCAAGACTGATTTTTAGGATGGCGGCATGAATGTCCTCAGACATCAGTACCGCCCTTTACCTTGCTGGGGTATTTGGATGAAGATATTGTTCATCTTTCAACGGAGGACATGAGGGGTCGTCTACAGCATAAGCCATAGCTTCTCTAACTAACGAGACATGAGTGTCCACCATTTAGTTTGCGGCAATCAATGGAACCATCAAAAGTCTATTCTAACACTCATATTCATTTAGGAATCCAACAATGACTCAATTTGAATAATTTCTTCGAAGTTGTTACTCGAATAGAAAAAATATTGAAACACTCACATTTATAAAATATCTTGTTAGTTCAATTACAGAACTTGAATGTATGGTTCAAAAAATGAATCATAATGTATCACATTCTTGTACAGGTTGCGCTCTTTTACAACTCCATCGGTTCGATGAACAGACTAGTCAATTCACCGAACAGAAAGAGTGATCGCGTAGACTTGACGTGTACACAAAGCTAACTTCCAGATTCCTACAGAACAATCAAAACTGAATGGTCGAGTACCAAAATCCATCGACTGGGCCTGTGAAAAATAATGTGCAGATCACTCTCTTTCACAACTACAGCTGTTCGGTGAACAGACCATAATGCCATCAACGAACTCGAGTGTGTTTCAGTTTGAACCGTCTTAGAATCCCGCAACACGAGTTGAAGGAGTCGAGTCATTACGAAAACGTTGCTTGCCGGCTCATTGGTTAGCTCTCTCCATCAAGATGATGGATTTTTGGCGACGCTCTTGCTATTCGGAAACCGGCGGCAAATGACCCGTGATCTTCACGAAGTTTGTGCAAATGCTGCCGTATGGGGATGCCGGGGTTGAGGGTTGGGAATTATTACAATGCTGATTTATGTCTGTACTCGTGACCTCATAGGGGTAGTTCGGAGATTTCGCTGGTGGAGGACTGTTATGTCGGGCAATTTGCAGGAGTCGACAACAATGGTGGTTGAAAATGCTGAAAAACTCACATAGTCAATTCGTGCTTCACAAATAGGATAGAATAACTTAGAAATTAACTTAACTGTTTGAAGTTTGTCGAATTATTTGGAGTGCCTCTGTTCATGAGTCTCATTCCACATTTCTCGATTTTTAGACTTTCAAAAGCATCTTAAAAGTATGATATCACGTAACGGTTTCTCATTTATTCTAGAGCCATTCTCCAGACCCTTCGGTCATTATAAATGTACCAATTTCTCAGTAAACCTCAAGAATTATTCAGTATAGATATGTGAAGGAAGCTTTTTCGTGGACTAATTTCATGGTTGAGACACTCAAAATTCATTGTAATTTCATTGAGATGACGTTTTGAATGAATCAAAGTTAGATTGTTTTCTACAATTCTTGAATCATATCACGTGTTAAACTGGGAAAAACAAAAACAACACGTTTCCTTCACGTGTTCAATTTACGTGCATTCGTCGGGAAAAGTACATTTTCCGAATATAATTGTGCACCCCACGTCCGTTTTTCCGTCGACACCGCCCACTGGAAATAATCCTAATTTTAGTTTGTTTTACTCCCGGCGAATAATTTATCGTACGATATACAGGATATTAATTTTAGCGGGGCAGATTTGCAGCGTGTGGAATTCACTGCTTAATTGCTAGTCGCTAATATTTTAAATAATTGCCAGTCATAATTTCTCGCAAGCCTGTAGTAATGAATGTTACTGGGACACAATCGCGAAGCGAAAAGGAATTGTAATGCATCGGATCGTCTATGAAAAACGTACGTCTCTTACATAACATATCATTTCAAAATCGATGTATTTTTTGACACACACCCGCAACTGTTAAAAAAAAACCTTGTCGTGACATGTTACATGGAAGATGATCAAGAAGAAACATTTTCTCCCATAATAGTTTCACACTGGTTCGATTTTGTTCCTTGAAAAAATCGTTCTGAACATAAAAATCCTGGATCAACTTGATTCAGTCCAAGATATTTAAGTCTAGAAATCATAAATATTGTGCAATTATATCAGATTTACAATAATCTACAAGATCACATCGGATAAAGTCATAAGACATCCCCACTTTTTAAATGTAATTCTGAAAAACGAGATTGCTACTCAGAATTGAAACGGTACGCCATTTTTGTATGGCAATCCTTCTGGCAGAGATATTGAAAGAACATAATTTTTCATGGAGATGTGCAAAATACAAAATCAGGTGGAAATGTTCTTCCTCGAAATGAAAATTGAAATAATAATGAATAAAAATGATTTCTTCGGTATGTGTTGATTTTTTGAACTTTCTGATAATAGCTGAAAGTCTGTCATTTCAAAACTCAAATCACAATCAAAACGTTGCTTCATTTGAGTATTAGCAGAAAAAATCTCTTTTCAATCAAACCATCCGTTATTAGCACATTTTTTCAAGTTCCAACTATGAACGTAGCAACGTTCCCCTTCATTAATTCGCTCTCTGAAACAAACTCCTAAGTAAATATAGATAGAAACGCCCAGTCACTTTCCCGATCAAAAGACGCCTTATTACAAGACGTTTTCTGTTCCGCAACCGAACGATTGCCAGCTATATCGAATTCCGAATCGAAAAGCCTTGGCAATCTTTTCTAATTGTCGTGACATGGAAAAGGCGCGCCTACAGAGCCACCTGATCCATTAAGTGATCAGATCCGACAACCGAAGAAAAATGCCCGAACGAAACTTGAAATTGATTTACTTTCATGAAGGGTCGGTATTCTATCCAACGAAGGGTCGGTGATGGAAGAACTGCGCGAGATACATGTCGTTTTTTAGGTCAAAACTCCGATTTATTATAAATTGGTCCTTCGAGCCGGACGTCAAATTTCGTGTCACTTCGACGCCGCGAATTCCACTCACTCTAGAAATCCCGTCTAGGAAACCTGACACCGTCCCTCTCGCTCCATCGGAATGTTCCCACAGGTCGAGCCTCATCCGAAAGGTGCCATTAATTACGTGGCCGAAATGGCCGTAAGACAGGCGAACAATGACGTGGCCGATGTCGTCCTCTCTGATACAAATCGCACGTTTAAGATGCCGACTTCGATGTGCCAGAAATTCTATGCGTTCGCTTTTTTTCTTTAATTTCCATCGGATTTTTTTCGCCCGTCCCGAACATCACAATGGCTCAAGATAACACGGTATTGTGTCCAGTTGGGATTGAAAGAATGTAACTCTATGAACGCCGACGGGTTGGAATGTTTTCAACGATAAATGTCAAGAGCGAAAAACCAAACGAGCGGAGAAGATGCACTCGTTATTGTCATTGATAGAAGTCGATGTTGCGATTTTGGATCCGGCTCGAAGGACCAATTACAGGATAATTACGAATCCTTTCGATTTATCGAATGAACCGGCATTTCTATAATGTCGAACGTCTTCCCTACTAATATACAGGGGTTCGTGATAATGGAAATCACTCCGCTTTTTGCCCAAACAAAAGAAACACATCGGCATCCATCCCCAGCGTATCGATAGCTACTCCATCCACGGCTAACTGCGTTTCGCGGTGTACGTTTTTGTTAGGCGTAATGTCGTCAAGACCTTACCCTTTGTTAACCCGAATAAAGCAGATAGCTTTTCGAAAACACTCTGGAGGAGCGTCGTTCAATTCAAATTGCATCGGGGGCGGGTGGTAATGGTTTTGCCGGCATAATGGATGGAATTGCATTAAAATGTGATCTGCATAGCTCGCTTACAACTCCGCCTCGCAAATGTAATTACCGAATCTTTCCGTTGCGTCCGGAAGAAACTGCGCGAAGAACCGATGTCGGCTAATGGATCAGGTGGGTAAGGGCGGATTTTTTCACGATGCGATAATTAGAGCTGTGGGGAGGGTATAAGTTGGAGCGATTTTGAATGTATGAAAATATACTATGGAAGATTCTAACGGATTGTGAGATTGCTCAACCTCTATATAGGTTTCTAAGTGAGAAGTTATGGCTCCCCATATTACTATTTTTAGGTAAAGTGTTTTGAGACCCATTAGTGGACCCTCCGTATACAAATTCAATACTTTTTGACTTCTAATCATATCTAGCCAAAGGATAATTCCCAAACAACCGTTTTTTTAAGTTGATGCGAGTATTTCTTGGCACAACTGTCGGGGCGGTGCTCCCTAAACCAACCACCCAGCAATTTCCCAGTCAGACCCACTTCTGTCGCGCGATTTTGAGTATCGTTTTCGACGGGCATACGAGCTGCCACGCGGGCCTATCGCAGCGATGTGAGAAGAAGCTTTTCCGGGATGGGACCGGATTGATTAATCGCCGTAATTACCGATCAGCTTCCCGCGCTAATTAGATTCCGTCCCCCGGCAGCGCGCAAATGAGATTACGGCTGGAAATGGCGTTCGCCACATAGCTTGCGTGGGGCGCAAGCGTTTATTGTCATCGATTTTTGTAATGCCATTATGTCGGTACACGATTTATGGCATTTGTCGGTGGCAGTCTTCCATCCGGAGACTGCTTGACGGAAGGTACGTGGTTACCAGCGATGCGCCAGCTTCAGTCTGCGGGATTTTTGACAATTCCAAATAAAACTCGGATAATTCGATTTTACCACGTACATCAATGCACACCAAGGATCCGATTTTGGGCCTATTAAAATTATAGTGACGATGCCTTAGATTCAACCGTGCAGGACTTTTTCGCCTCTGGTTTTTGGTGAATCATCACCTGAGACTGATTCTGCGTACGCCGCTCAAGAATTTGGTGCAAGGCGATTCCATAAGGCACCCCGCTCCTGAGGAGACAACTCAGTCGTTTCCTGGCTGCACCAACGAACCTTTTTTTAAGGTTCAGTCATTGGATCAGGAGTTGGAAAGTTGAGTAGCTCTCGCTCCTGATCTAAATTCACGGGTAGGTCAGTTGGAATCGTAAGACCGACATCATCTCCACTGTAAAAGAATTTTTAAGTTTACTCTGTCTATAAAAGTCCCCCGAGTAGCTAGGGAAAGCAGGTCAATCACGGCTGAGCCCCGAATTACCGTGACAAGGCGATGATGCTACGACGAGAGGACGCCCAGTATCTCGAAGGTTCCGTAGAGACAGCTGATAGGCTCAGTGTCATTCATCCTCTCGGTACGGATAGACACACCTTAGGATCAACCCATCGTTGAGATGCCATTCAGTTAGGGAATAATAGAACCACAAGTGATTCTGTCATTCCCGTATCCAGCGGGGCTACTTGGAAGCAGGCATCCGATGGCCGATTTACTCAACCCCCACATCCCAAGCAAATGCACTCGCCAAAAACAGCATGCACAGTTGTTCAGGCAGTGAAAGATGCACAAGGACAGCCAACTCGCCTTTATAGTGTATACTCTCCATATGTTTCTAAAATACTTTGAAAAAGTGATAAGGATAGGTAATATTGATTTGAGGACTCGTCAAAATTGAGCTGCTGAATAATATTGCAATTGAAGCACTAATGAACCCAAAAATGGTGTCGATCTTGATCTGGGAATACCGTGAGGAACTGAGTAGTTATCAGGTAGGAGAAACCTGGGTCTATGATGGGAACTCGGACATTACAGTCACTAAAAAATAAGAATCTGATCTTGACCAGCTGTGAGTACCAAAATACGTCACCAGCTCTGACGTGGGTCAATGAGAAACTTGAAGAGTATTGAGGAGATATACCCAGAGGAAACATGTATGTACCTTCGAAGAGGAGACTGGAAAAGCTGCTTCAACAAAGCATAGATTACAGGGTTTCTATAATAGAGATCGTAGCTTCAAGCAATGCAATGAATGATCAGTTTTTGTGTCAGAGGAGCTGGTTCACTGAGGCAAGGAATTCATGGACAACCCAACACTCATATCTGTATGGAGTATATTTCTAGAAGTGGTGGATCCCATCTTGAGAATTATAGCATTCAGCAGCACGATCCACAGACCGATATATTTGAGCCAACCTAGTTCGAAGCTTTGTAATTTCCTATAAAATGAAGATGTAAATATAGCATTCGAAACCAATAGCAATTTGAGTATGCATATTAAAAATAAAGACAAGAGTATGGAGTCAGCAAGAGCAGGAGGTTATAATTGTCGTGCGGTTCATGTTCGATATGTAACATAAGTCAAACTGAAAGAATATTTGAAGCGCGCATAAAAGAAAATAGGAAAATCAATTGGAAACCTTTCATCGGTCGGTAGCCGGGCGGTTCGACGTGGGTGTTTTGTTCACTCAGTCAATCGGCCGATGAGTGAGTCGATGGTTCAAGCCCCAGGCTGAACGCTCGATTTTCACTTGCTATCGTCCAACCCGTGTTAGGAATAACACGTTAAAAGGTAAGACCTCGTTAGTCCTCAGCTCGCACCAGTTTCGACTTCTGAGGGTTGTCGTTCGTAGGGGTGCGATACCTGGTCAACGGAAAAAACAAATTTTAAACATATTTTAAACATATTTCATAACACAAGTCTGAAACTTGACCTTCTAGAAAGTATGGGAATCAATGTTTGCAGAAATTTCCAGTTTACAATCAACGACCAAACTGAGTTGAATAGATCCCTGCTACTTATTATTTTCTTACCAGATAATCAGGCCTAGAATAGTTACTATGTGTTATTTATCAATTTATTGTTCTGCTTTCACATAATTCCACTGGTTAATAAGTTTTTCCTCCTTGATTAACCTGCTTTTGCTAGTTCAGCGCCCTTTTGCGCCCTTTTCTGCTAGTTTAATATAGACTACAATGGGAAATGTTCCTCAATTTGGGTTATTACAGCAAATGCAAGTTTGAACAAAATAAAGTTGAGTTAAATTCCTGAGTTTTTCAAATTCACTTCGAAAAGTATTCAATTTGATGTTTCAAATGTTGGGTTTCAATTGTTAAAGGGATTTGTTTCTAATTCACATATTGGCAACAGCGCCTATATCAAGTTGAAATAATTTATACGTACCTAGATATTCTACTTTAAAAAAGGAAAATTATCTTTATAAATCAACAATTAAGGCAAAATATAATTTATAGTTCAATACCATCTCCACAAACCACATAAACAACAGTTGTTTTGTTATTTATTCATATAGAGAAAGATAGGTTAGGTGCACAAAATGTCATATATCACAGAATGTCTCGGAACTCGGAACAGAAGTAAACAGAACAGCACGCCTCTGAAATATGTCATCTTTGTTTGTCTCATACAGGTAACAGATTCATTGTCCTTTACTAGCTATAACCGATGTTGCCAAATGGTGAAATAGAAACGAATCCCTTTGAATGTTGAATGCATTATTTCACTCCTCTTTTTTAAGTATTTAAATAATTTTTTAAAGAAAAAGGTTGAAATGATAAGTTTGAAATGCGTTGTTTTAGAGCTCTTCTATGAATACTACTTGATTTTCGTCAGGAGGAACATTCCCCATTGCTTATTTGATTGGACCGTAGAGGAAAGTAATGTTTTTGGAATATAAAATGTTTCAATGTGAACGTAGTTAATCAAATCCTGCTTCAGGAAGCTATTACATAGCGAATATCGCGGTTTTGTAAACCTTCCATAATTAAAATCGAAATGAATTTTATCAGCAAGTTTCTATTAAATATTAGGGCCGCACTTGCCCATTCCCCATATTCGCAACAATACATCAACATCTACAGTGTATGTGTGTTTTTCATTGCATTTCAGTTTTAGAACAAGTTGGGATTTTTGGAAAAAAATGTCGTATCTAACATTCTCTACAGTTTTTACAATGGATTCTCAGTTGTTGCCACCACATCCATTACACCGTTCCATACTGCCTTGCTGGTCATTTTGAACCTCTTTACGAGTCTTAGAGGGGTGATTAGCTTGCTCGGCTGAAGAAATGGCCGCTACTGAGGGCGGCGAGCTCAGTTCCGCTCGCTTGAATGTTTGCCGGCGGCTATCAAGTTATTTCCCAGAAACGACCAAGAAAAACACGGAATTTTCCATCAATCGTGACGTTCGAAAATATTTTTGATGCCAAAGTTATCAGTCGTAAGGTGTATTTTTTAACGTTAACACTAAGGACCCCCTTTCTATGAAGAATATCAGAAGTGGAACAAAAAATAATCTTGAATTGATCCAGAAAACGTTTCTAAAATATTACAGAATTTGCTACTTCAGAGTCGTTGAAAACAGGATCAGAGTTTATGTAGATTACCAAAAATGGCATCTCAAAACATTCGTTTCTATGCTTCCTTCTTAAACTTAAAAATATTATGTCTTTGAAGAAATTCAGCTGGTTTTGAAATGAATATATTTCTCGCTACGTGAGAGGGGGATTGCTCAATCAATTTATTGGCAGCTGGTCATAAACATTTGAGTTTCAATGTGAAAAAGTTGGATCCTTCCGTTAAAATGAAGTGAATCTGTTCTGTCTGTTTGAAGTCTGTTTAAAATCTGTTTTTCTGTTACAACATAAATATGTGTCATACCACGTATTTTTTCAATAATGAAAATGCGTATTTATTTTTTAATCAATGAATTGAAGACATGAGAGAAATAATGTTTTGTTTCATATCATTACGAACTGATAACAAATAAATACCTGAAGATGAAAGTTATCAGTAATCCAAAGAAACGTTATTGTAGGTTCATACTGAAGACATCATTTCAAAAATGCAAAAGACTATAACTCCATTTTAATTTAAACTTGTTGTTGTGCGTTTTGAATGTTAGTGTTATAGGCACGGCAGCTCTGGTGTTAGGGAGCGAGACATGGGTTCATTAAAATGTGGGTGCTCTTCGAAAGGGCGCCACTCTATTCACAGACAAAAACAGAGAAATAACAAAAATGATTGAAAGACCTGTTGAACTGTACGGTTATATAATGAGGTACCAACAATAAAAATGTATGTACAATACCACTACTTCCTTTAAGGGATATTTCAATGATTTACTTTCTATTGATCTGTACTTTTCATTTACATCCCCTTTATATTGGCCAATACATGAATTCACATGTTAATTTCTTTCAATATCATATTGCTGATGATTATATATTTCAAAATTTAAATGTTGAGTGGTAAGTATTATCTTCTCTTAATATAAATAATTCTTTTGATCCTGGAGTTATAATTAATGAATAGATCTTACCTAACCAGCAGGAATACTGAGTAACTGGTCTCTAAATGTAACCATCTATATTGATAGTAAACCAAAATCCCATCTACACCTCATGAGCCTAACAAAATGGCAAATGGCGTACCCTTCTCACAAATCAGGAAAGAAATTTAGGTATCTTAAACCTTAAATCATCTCTAAAAAAGCCAACCGATCTGCAAGTGTAACTTTTAGAAAAGTGAAATATCAATCTCCAAAACTTTTATTGTAGATATTAATTAGAAATCAAATCAGAAATTGCCATACAGCCTTCCTCGTGAAATCTCACCTCGGAAAAAAACGCCTTTTTCAAATCTGACCGGACTTAATAATTTACTATTAAGAAAAAACAATTGAAATCGAAATTTGCTTTTAGCGCATCTCGGAAATCGAATGAAAGTCATGGCCTGTCATAAGATAGTCAGGGCAGCCACCTGTTGAATTGTGTCTATCCTAACCAACTAATGGTAATTACGTTTGAAATGACTAATTGTGACATGCAATGAAGAATTTATACATATAAGGAAAATATCTCAATAATATACTTCTTATGAAATATATTATCCTCTGATTGTTTATCATAACAAAGCGTCATGAGGTTAGATGTTAGTAACAACAAAGCGTACCTGGGTATAATGGTAACATTCTGTTGGACGGAATCTAACTTCTATTCATCTGACATCAAAAGGTAAATAAATGCATCTAACCTTCAACAATGTTTATGAATGAAATGTAAAGTGGAATTCGAAGCTTAGGAATTATGCAAAGACAATTATAATGTTCATGCTGAATTATAGTCAAGACACATAATTGAGGATGTTTGTTATGCTAAAAACTTGACAAAAAACAGAAATGCACAATTCATCTCAATATATAATGTTATGAATGCTGCATAAGTTTTTTTATTTGAAGTTTCAAATTGTTACACACTTTCAGGTATCATTCAGAATGTTTACTTGTTATTTTGAAAAGTCATTTTTAACGTTATAAGACCAATAATTAATTATGAGTCTTTATAAACGACCTATGAATTATCTATTTATGACCGTCATCTGATATTTTGGAATATTATGTACAGATTTTTTCCGCTTGTAAAACTCATTTTGCCATAATGAAAACATCATTTCCAAAATGCCAAAAAAATCATGTTTTTGATTTCATATAAAATGGATTATATACTCATTATGCTTTTCTGTATCTGTATCTGTAGAGTAGGGAGGATGAGTTTAGACCCAGACCACATGTGACCCATTTTACATCCTCCCGAGGAGTTCTCCTCCTAGGTCATAGTCCATCATGTCCTTTCCAGGAAGGTGGACAGGTCGCTGGGAGATATCTCCTTTATTTCCTTCCTTTGATTTCATTCCATCTCTTTAGGGATTGAGCATGGATGTAACATTTGGTTAGTTCCACAATTGTCGAAGTCATCAGGCCCCGTACGTGCCAGTGGATCCTAAATTTCTTAGTTCAATCGCTTCCTTGACTGAAGAGAAGGCAATGCGATTACCTTAACTCATGTCGTGCCCTTTAAACCCACCTTAGGATATTGTTGTTATCTATCGAGGCTTTGGCTGAATCTTTGTGGCACTCTAGTACTAGCCCCGAGGTAACACGTTGTCTGTTCAAGGCTAATAGGACTTATCTACCATCAGTGCAGATTGTTATGTTTTTGCCGGATATTAGGTACTTTCTTGGTTATTTTTTGTAGCTATTGAGATACCAGCCAGTGCTATTTGAACCACGCTGGTATTTTTCCCGTTCCCCACTTAATCCTTAGTCTTACTGATCTGGAGTACGTTTCACACCCTGAGCCTTCTTTGGTTTTTGAGCCGTCTGTATATATGCGTATTACATTTGTAATATCTGACTCTGTGTTCTGTTTCATTTGTTTTTTGTAGGGTTTATTAAACACAAACCTGGGCCAATTATATTATGTGTTTATGACTATCATACGGGAGACGCTTCTATGGAATGTTATTTTTACATTATTCTCTTTCACACAATTTGTATCATTGCAATTCAGGAAATTTTCATGATTTATTACTCCGGTGCTGGAGTAAATGGACTACAATGAACCCGGCCCGGCAGAACTACGCAATCAACCATCAAGACCAGGAAACGGCCATTTGACTAATTACGAAATCAGTTTCTTAATAGACGTCCCGACACGCAGAGGACGGCCCCCCGGAGGATAGCTGCGTACAATATCCCGGAGGAAGGGTTGTAATCAGCCAAAGATAACGGTTCACGTATGCAGCTGCGGGACGTCAGAGAGAGAGAGAGCGAAAATCGTTATTGTTCCAGCGTTCCCTATTTTCATTTCCTGCTACAATAGTTCATTAAAAAGGTGTTTCGGAGGCTATTCGGGAGGCTATTAGGTGCCCTGATATTACTCCTTGGAGAGCCGTTCGCCGCCGGCATCCGACGACAATGACGCTCACTCGTAAATTGCCGACGCCGAGAAGGAGGAGAAAAGAAAGTCACATTACCGGCCGACTTTGGATACAGAGAAATGGCTCGATTGAGGCGCAGAGGACATTGATTGTTGTCACGTTGGATTACGCCAAAAAGGAAGAACTCAAAAAGTCAAGATGAACCACAACATCCAGTATGAACACCCCTGAGAAAGTTATTTCATAGCGAAATACGTGATATTGTTCTATGAACTGTTCAGTGAGAATATCACAGTTTCTAGTGCATTAGATTCAAAGTACAAGTTATTAACCAACCAATAGTGAAAAAATATATTTTTGGTGCAAGCTTTTGTGAGCCGTATTATATTATAGCCATATTATATCAGCCATATTATACTAGCCATATTATATAGCCATATTATATTAGCCATATTATATTAGCCATATTATATCAGCCATATTATATCAGCCATATTATATTAGCCATATTATATCAGACATATTATATAGCCATATTATATTAGCCATATTATATCAGACATATTATATAGCCATATTATATTAGCCATATTATATCAGCCATATTATATTAGCTACATGTAGCCATATATATGTATATAGCCATGTATACGTATATAGCCATATATCCATATATAGCCATACATAGCTGTATATTTAGGCGTGAATCCACATTATATCAGCTCTATTAGCCATTCCATCACATATATATATTACATAAAAAAATTATAACAACTCTCCTACAAAACATTTTGGTGGTACTGAATCCCTACTGCATTAGATCCAATATTCTCATAAGGTTTAAGTTGATAACCAACTTTTGATTCCATGCCCAATAAATTAGTGGTAAAAACACATTTTGGTACCCACTTCTAGTAGCCACATTGTATTAGCCATGTTATATCAGCAATACATAGCCACGGATTTCCGTATATCCATATATAGCATATATAACCGTATATAGCCGTATAGTAATATGGCCATATTATATTAGCCATATTAGCTTTTCCATCACATATAAATATTACAAAAAAAATGTCACGTTACTTCTCCTACACACATTGCAACATTTTTGTGTAACTGAATCTCCACTGTATCGGATTCAAATTTTTTATAAGGTTCAAGTTGATAACCAAACTTTCGATTACATGTTTAATAAATAAATAGTAAAAAAATATTTTTGGGTATTAGCTTTCATAAGCTAGCTCTACAAAGAAGGAAATAAACTTTGAATCGAATCAACCTCATCAATTTATTGCATTACAGAAATTATACGACTTGAGAACTTGAAGCGAGATTCAACTGTTTTATAAAACTACGAATGTTTTTTCTTAGACTCCTCATGATCAAGTTACATATTGATTTGATGAATCCAGTGAATAGTGTTCATATCGTATAAATTATATATAATTATAAATTGATGTTGCATGCTCTTCAAATGCTCTTCAAAATTGATATGGCGGCCATCTTCTTTTGATCTTTTCATGAGCCCTTTCATTTGATATCCATGTTATGTGAGTGCAAAAACCTGGTCCAGCATATTGGATTTGGAGTGACATCATTTTATTTCTCATATAGGTGTGCATAAAAAGTAACTGGTCCACTTTTTTAGCGGTCCACCGTATTGGATTCAGTGTGACGTCATGTCCTTTTTCGTATTCTTTTCAGCAAATCCTCAAATTTAATACACTAGTCTTGAACAAATTCCATCACATGAATATTTTACAGAAATATCACTTTCAATGAGCTTGTTTTAGGAATCAGGTAATAAAATAATTATTCAAGAAGAATTCGCTGACAATTCAACAAATTATTATTCAGGTTTTGGTAGGTTATCTTTTCAACAAAATACGAGATTAGTTAAAACTATATAAATTCGCAACACGTAGGTATTGGCATGTATAGTGTTTCCTTATGAAATTATTTTATTGTAGAACCGTGATGATGGATCTAATAAAGCTCGAAACGGTGGCAAGAACTAAATTGTTCATCTACAAAATTTTTTATCCCGTTTCCAACCAATGAACATTTAAAAATATCATTTGGATCACCAAACCTCGCCAAGTTAATATCTAAAAATTACGTTCAGAAAAAAAGAAAATTTCTTCAGAAGTATACTGTGAATAATCACGTCTTTTTGGCTGCCATCAATATCAAAAAAATTACGTGACCAAATCTCCAGTCCGGCTCTGCCTTCGGCGTCTCAGCAACGTGACCGGCCGCCTAGCAATTCCAGCATTCGTCTGATAAGGGCACCGACGCGTTTTCCCTGCTCGACGACGACAATTTATCACAGGGCAGCATTAACCTGCACACAGGAAAGAAGGCAAGACAATGTCTCCAAACGGTAATGGCTTGAAGCTGTGAAAAATGATGATGATACGGGCTGGAACGAAAATTCCCAAGGTGAGGTTCAGGGGCGAGGAAAATTACAAAAAGCAGCGAGAGATTTTACTCGGTCGTTTCGCGACAAGGGTTTTTTTGGGGGACACGTTCAGGATAAGAGTCTGGCAAATCATTGGGTCCACGTAAATGGTGACAGTAAAAAACTCTACCTTAGATTTTTTTCGCCACAAAGTGTTTGAGTGTGGTTGCTCATCGACTTACTTATAAATTGGAAGGCCCTTCATTATATTTTCATTCTTCTTCACTTTCATCTTGCTACATTTTCAATTTGTAGATGTATTTCCCTATTCACAACAATCCATTCATTATATTCCTCCCTTCCAGATACAGCCAATTTCAATTCCTGTGATGTTTCACTAATTGCACCGATCCTTTTCCTGACTTCATCTAGTTGCTCAAGCATACATTAAACTCTACAACAATTATCTCTTCTTTAGTTAAACATTTCAGCCTGTTGAACGACACTAGTTTGCTCAGTTGGGCTCGTACAAGCCGCACTTGTCGAAAAATTGGGTGTTTTAATTGAGCAACGTGAAATTTTTAGTGGAACTCTCTAAATCCGCAGACAGACCTATTCTCTCTTACGAGTGAACGAATTGTTCTTGGAGATAATTTGATTCACAGCATTTTCAAGTTTGCCTCTACTTTATCAGAGAGAATGTGGTTGAATTTATCTCATATGCACGAGTTTCTAAGTGGTTGGATGGTTTCATAAAAAAGGAAAGAAGACATCGAAGATGATCCACACATCGATGGAATTCTTTATGTGGATTACCAGATTTGTAGAAGAACCACTTGTGGGTGCCTCACCAGAAAACCCTGTATTGGACCATCCACTTCAGATTAAATTAGATTGTCGGAGAGCTGGCCCTTGGCCAGATTCACTGCGACCTTCTCAGATCTATTGTGATGCTCCTTGATTGTTGGAGCTCATTGTCCAGCTTGATCTCTCCACCTTGCTCACCTGATCTAGCTTGGTATGACTGTTTCATGTTTCTTGGTTCTTTTCAATGATTCCTCCCAGGAATCTGTGGAGGAAATGGTGACCGAGACCATGAACATGCTTTTAGAAAATGACTTGAAATACTGATTTGAAAATGGGAAATTCGGATGGGGAAATGGAGGGATAGAGAAGGGGAGTATATTGGAGGAATATTTTCTAACCCAAATTGAAGCTTCTGAGATCGAGGATGATCCGGGAGGTAAGTTATCCAAGCATACAGTCGACAATACGAGTGATTTTCTTCGCGTCGTAATATGTCGAAAGAATCTGATTATGTGTGGTTTTCGGACCAGAGATGAAAAAGCAAGCTGATCACGTTACATATTGAGTCTGATCGTTATATATTGAGTCTGATCACGTTACATATTGAGTATGATCGTTACATAGTGAGTCTGATCACGTTACATATTGCGTCTGACCAAGTTACATATTGAGTCTGATCACGTTACATATTGAGCTGATCACGTTACATATTGAGTCTATCATGTTACATATTGAGTCTATAACGTTACATATTGAGTCTGATCACGTTACATATTGAGTCTGATCGTTACATATTGAGTCTGATCACGTTACATATTGAGTCTGATCACGTTACATATTGAGTCTGATCGTTACATACTGATCACGTTACATATTGATCAAGTTACATATTAAGTCTGATCACGTTACATATTGAGCTGATCACGTTACATATTGAGTCTATCATGTTACATATTGAGTCTATAACGTTACATATTGAGTCTGTTCACGTTACATATTGAGTCTGATCGTTACATATTGCGTCTGACCAAGTTACATATTGAGTCTGATCACGTTACATATTGAGCTGATCACGTTACATATTGAGTCTATCATGTTACATATTGAGTCTATAACGTTACATATTGAGTCTGATCACGTTACATATTTAGTCTGATCACGTTACATATTGAGTCGGATCACGTTACATATTGATCACGTTACATATTGAGCTAATCACGTCACATATTGAGTCTATCTATGCCTCAAAATTGTCCATAGTCTTCCAAGGCTCACTTTTATAATTTTAGTGAACATTTAGACATATTTTTTGTCCCAAAACAAGAAGATTTGGACAAATGTGCACGCAGACCCCGTGCCAGACCTATCCGTGTCGAAAGACTAGCTAGAAAGTGCCTTTTTGGACAAACTATGCTTTTCAAGCAGTAAAATGGAATTGAGATTTTCTGTTCAGATTTATATGTCATCTTTATGTTTCAAATCGTGGCTTCGGTACCGTTAATACCCAGTATAGTTTGAATCCTACTGATTGAAGATATATTGGTGTAGAAGCTAAATGGAGAGGGCCCCAGGAGGCGTTTCTGGGGCACCCCTAAACCTTGAATCGAAACAGTTTCACTGTAAAAAGTTGCAACGCACCTCTCTCTGTGAAAAATCCATCTGGCCGCAAATTACAAAAGCACCAAAACCCGTTTCCTTTCCGCCGATAGATCAAAAGTCGCTGGATTAGAGTATCGTCTCTGACATCCGACTCGATACGTGTTTTATACGTCGTGCGCCTTTTTGCGACAGCTAGTTCGAAGTGGAAAAGCACCCATAAATAACGTTCAACCTGCCGTGTCGCACACCCGTTTTCCCTTAGGGATGAAAGCGCGAAAAAACTCCACCACCAAAAAGCTCCCGACCAAATGAAAACTCTTGGAATAGATCACTTTGTGAAATAAGACAAAATGGATGGAAAAGCTGGCGGAACGGAAAGGGGTGGCTCGAGGGGGGTGTAGGGGGCAGAGATATTGAAGTGAAATCACCTTCCGAAGATTGAGCAGGGTGTTGTTGGAATTGTTTTGGCGAATTTTCGATTGAATCTCCGCCATATTGTGTGAACATAAAAAATTGTGAAGCTCATCAGCCCAGTGACTTGATTTAGATAGGTGCCAATCGATTCTGTCTACAGAGTAATAGAACGCTACAGTTTTCACGTACAAAATCTATATAGATCAAGGTAGATTCTACATTCAAGAAAGTCTTTTAACGTGTTGCATTTGCTATCATCAAATGAAGAAGAAGATAAATCAGTACAATATTGATTTGTACCAAGCGACAGATGAACAATTTCATGACATTTGAGGATTTATGAATACATTATCAGCGCTACCTGCCGGCAGTTCAAAGGCAATAATTACATTGACTTTCACCTTTCCTAATACACCTTCGTTTCTGTAGGAATAAAAATCTACCCCTCCTAAATATTTCACATTTCCTCTATACAGCCTTTGTCTTTTTTGTTTGATGATTGTTTTCAGAACAGTTAATTTGAACGGTATAAAGCCGAAACCATGGGAGGATTCGAAAAACCTTATTCGTTTAAATTTTCATATTTTCTCGTACATATAACTTCGTCGTTTTTAATATTCGCCTGGATCTGCATGCAGAGAGAACAGGGACGGACTGGAAGAATAAATGTTAATTTTGTTGATTTGTTGATTATGTCCACTTAAAAAAAATCCTAAATTACACATTTCTTCCAAATGCCAATTTATCTAAATTTGCGAACTTTCATTCTTTTTATCGACAAGATAGTTCACCTTTCAGTCATTAGGTGGCAGGATCTTACATCTAAAAAATTACTTGCGTGAACCAAATCGGAAAGTAATTTTGACAGTGAACAAGCATATTGGTTCTGGGTCATGAATTATGTTTCACAGTCTTGATTATACAGATAAATTCAGATTATTCTTTATACTTGGTTCTTTCGTTATCTTACAGTAAAATTTCCATATATCAACTCGCTTCGCACTCAACCTCTTACGAGTAAAGAAACCTGATAAAGTCTAACTAATTTGGTGAATTGTACTAATCTGGTGGATTGGTTATTTTTGCTACATTTTTTTATTCGGGAAAACCTCGGAGTGGGCGACATCTAGCTTTATAATTTGAACCTCAAAGTTAAGGAAACAAGGATTATTGCCAGAAGAAACATTCGAAGATCAAATAACTGTAGAAAAATTATCAATTCATAGTAAAATCGTATTACAAGATGTTCTCTAATAGTTTAATGTTGAATGAAAATAATATGAACGATCCAAATGAAAGATTTCTTAGACAGAAGGTGAACTGATTTGAAACTCAAAACGAAGAGCAGCGACAGATTTGGCCATTCATGACCACATAACTTTTTTATTCTAAGAAATGTATGATTCTTTGTTTTTTTTCAATTCAATTCAGAATTATGCTCCAACTTTTGTCTAGTCTATTCCTTCATTCTTCTGGGGTTAGTCATTTATTTTCATCATCACAAATTAAAATTGGGCGTTTTTCTTCTTTCATTTTCCAATATGGTTCAATACGCTTAACCCTTAAGCTCCAAGTTTTTCGTTTCGTTCTTGGTTGTCTATTGAAAATTATTCAGTTGAGAAACAGTGTTACTAAGTGTTCTGGCGATGTTTTCAATTTATTGGAGCCTCTGGAGATACCCTACATTTTGTTTTATGAAAGAGAGAACATTGGCAGATCAAAATCATCATATGATGTGCTGCTGCAGGTTTTCCTGCAGCTGAAAAAACAAATGCGCCACTGGAATCAATGAAGTCGCCCCGGAGCGCCAATTAATTTTGTTGTCGTTTCATAATTTAAATTACTTTCTTCTTCAATATCAAGTTAATTTCTTCCGAATCCATCTGACTTGAATCTTTCAAAAGTTGAAACTAGCTATAGATTACAAACTGAGTTTCAGATAAAAATTACACACAAAAATATCTAATACTTCTGACAACCATAGCCAACTTACAATAAGAAGAAGAAGAATTTAGTACAACTTCACTCAATTCAGTACATTCTGTTCTCAAATCTAGTGATTTCAGAAACAGTAGCACTGCACAGCAGCCAGCCCGCCCCTGTCCTGGTCTTCTCCGTGTTTTGTTTGCAATTTGGTCGGAGTTCAACCCCCTCTCACGCTCACTCGATTCTGTTTTTCAGCAACCCTCGGGATCCCGCCGGTGGCGCGCAGATAAGAGAATTGCACTGTCAAGTCAGAATGATATATTTGACCAACATTTCCATACAGCTCCAGCCTGCACGAGGAGGATTTCCAATGGAGCGAACGTGCGTAATCTGTACGGGCGGAATTAACGCAGCTACCCCTCCCCGCCCGCAGGGTTATCTCGCCCGGTACACCTGACGATATGTTTGAATTGGAGGAGTCGGGAGGACCTTTCTCTCTGAATTCGCTGTTGAGAATATTAGGGGATGCTCCTCGCGGAGATGAGACGCGTGGAGGGGCAAACTTTCTCCCCCCCCATCTTTAAAAAAATGGCGAACTTTTTCAATACGTCTGCATATGATGTACAACACATGCTTTTCAAAATCAATGGTTCTCTATATTTCCCGAAAAAAATTTATAAAACCAGTTTCCACTGCACGTTTAGTTTGACCAACGTACTTTTTTCAGTTCCACACCTCATTTCGTAGGTTCCACACTTCAGAAATTTCGCCAGATTCATGTTTGAGTTGCCTGACACTTGTTGAAATGTACAAGTGAGTTTGATAGCTGTTTTCATCTATTTAATGAAACTTCGAACAAATAATTTTATACAAATAGTTTTCAATCAGATATGTATTTAAAAATCCTCAACAGATGGGAAATAGTATGACAGATCACATAAAACACATGACAGACAGAAACAGACACGTAACCAATGACAAATAACAAGTGACAGTTGACGTATGACAGATAACTACAATACGCTCTGATTGGTCGAAGAGCAGAACATTTTTGAAACAAAATCATATTCAACGGTCGCCTTCCTATTCGAATATGTCTTGTATACTCTGAAGCAGACCTCTGGTACCTCAAGGAACCATATTTGGTCCGCTTCTTCTCAAGATGTATGAGTATGAAGTGAAAGAACCAATATCCAGAAGATCTAGCTTACTTTGTACGTTCCGGCAATAAACTGTTGAGTTAAACAACTCCTTTTCAAAGATTCCAGATAATTGTAGGATATAACGATAATTCGTCGTTCTCTATGGATAATAGACAGATCACATGAAGATATGAAGTGATGAGTCTCTTTCTTCAAGGTTTCAATCCAAAGATGTTTAACCAAAGATGTTGTTGTGAGGCAACAGAACCGACATGATGATTATACTGCTGTAACCAATCCTCTCTAGCACATCTCTGAAATGACAGTGTTTGCATCCCCAATATCGAATATTGATCGAATAGAGAAAGCAAGCAAACAGTTATAGTGCGTCAAAATGGCCCTTTCATTGTTTTCGTCAACCCTTTGCTCGGTGTAAGGTTTCAGGGAATTCGGTCCATTATACCCCCTAATCCGGCCTAATGATCATCTCTGTGCTGAGTAGGCTCGCCTGCGTCTCGACACTTGTCAGAATTTCCGATCGGACGACTTTTACAAATAAATGTTATTCCATTTCTGCTCTCGTACAATTATCGTTTCCGCGTTGGGGTGGCGAATCGCTTAGTCGACAACCCTTCCACTACAAATGATGGATTAGACGTAAAAGGGTCCGACATGGAAACAATTATGGGAAGATTTGCTGTCGGACAGAAATTTACGCCGATGACAATTTTCGTTGTGTCGGAACTGATGGATAAACTATGATAATTGTTGGAGAGGAGGTATATAAAAATATGGAGCACGCGCATGCGTCTGGACTTCCACAGGGCTCCATCCTTGGGCCACTCTTTTTCTCAATTTATACCTACAATCTATATACATAATCTTCAGTGCTAAACAAGCTTTGATTACCAATTCTACAGAGTGTATTTTGTTAGTATATTTTTACTAGTATTAATACTAATCATTAGTGCTTTAGCCTCACCTAACCTAACCTAACGGTTTTGATGATTTGAAGGATCTAATATACTCACTCAATCTGGACTCATTTTTTGGTGATTAATGGACTGTATTTCTTTTGATTTTTTTAAGGTTCTAATGTTTCTTCACGTCAATCTATTCGTGGATGAACTATATCTTATGTGAATTTCATTTTCATATACATTGATGTTGAATATTTTATGTAAATGACACATAAGTATTGGACCCAATACTCAGCCTTGGGGTATTCCATTATTTATATCGCCTGTTGAGGAGCATACATTTTCAAAATCTGTCTCTAACATCGAATCCTATAATGACGAACCTGAAGATTTTTCAATATTGAAAACATGAATGAAGATTCATTTTATGATTATTTGATACTACAAGTGCAGTGTGTGGAAACATCAAAACGAAAATAAATAATCATTCACCGAAGATCACGATGCTGAGAATGGTGTTCTCCAGGGTGATGCCTCAGAGGCGTTCTTCGTTCTATTGTAAGTGGTCCCACATTTGCAAAGTGGTCTATACATTGAATTGTTCAACTTATTGGAGCTGTCTAGGCTTTTCGTTGTCAGCTTCAGCTCTTTTCCTAACTGTTCTTTTAATTTTATCATTGTTGCATCCAATTGAATATTGATGAATCGTCAAAGCAAACGCTGGGAAAAATCTGCTTGCTGCATATTGATTTCTGATACATCAATAATTATTTCAAGTTATCAAACTGTTTCTCATCGGTATTTCTTTCAGTGATGTCAACAGAAACGTTCAATTGTATTGCTTCTTCGACAAATACACTTTGTTATTACTTTCCAATTCTGAATAACTTATGTCGTCGCAAAGAAAAACGCACGTTATTATTGAACTCGTTTGTTCTGAATTTTAAAAACAAGCGATTAGAAAAAAGTCGCCGATCGAAATTATAGTACTTAGAACATCGTTAAATACGGAACTCTAGCATAAAGCTTTGATGTTGTTCGATGTGGAAGAATAAGCAATAAAATAAATTTACCGCCTTATTGATTTATTCGTCGCAACCGCCTATATGGAAGTATTATTAAACTGTTTCTTGATGCCGATTGTAATTATAGTCATGACAAACAATTTCTTGAGTTGAATAATAGGGAGAGGAAAACAAAACGAAAGGGAGCTCATTCGGCACCAACTTTTTTCTTTGTTACAATATACACTTGTTTTGGACGCAAAACTTTTCCGATATCCGTTCGAAGAACTTTTGATTATGCTTGTAGTTCTACAAATTTCATGAATAAACAATTTTATGTGAGTCTGGAACAATCTTTCATGAAATTTTAGTTGATAAGACTTGCGTCAAAACTAGTGTAATAATTCAGCGTCAGAGGTTTTCATTCTGACTTCAAAAACAGAGTCGAACTTGTTCCAATTGAATATAGTAGAAAATACCCAAATTCACACAGTGCGGACATGAGAGGTCCCCTTCTCAACTTTTAATCGGAACCAAATATCAAAATCGGATGAAATATCTTTTTTTTTTTTAGAAAAAATGTTGAAGTCTATTTATAAATTCATTCCTTACGTCATAAAATATTTTTGAATGACTAACAAAACCACATAACTTGGTTTGAAAGTAACTAGATGGAAATTATCCATACCAGTCGATTGACAAACATAGTCACTTGAAATGGCCCTCTAGATCACCTGAAATGATGCCCTTAGATTTTTGTGAGGCTACGCGAAATATAAAGCCAAAGGCGCCAAGTTACTGATCCTTTTCAACAATAAGTCAAAGTGATTTGCTTATATAAACGTTCCTTCCGAAAGGGAAAGTCCGCAAAACTCAGCATCAATTACAAGCATCTGTAGTGTTATTAAGAATCATGGGATCGCACCTAATCAACCCCGGCTGTGCGAAAATACAGAGAACTATGAGACGATGGTCTGAGAGTTTATTATCGAGCGTGTGTATCCCAATTAAGCTGCAGCAGCTGTGAAAATTAATGGAGCACAGCTTTTAAGATGTAATTGGGTACATTCATAACTCTGTACGCCCTGGCATCGGCCATGTTACGTTCAACATGCGCTACAAGATGCGACATCTGATTTCCAACTATAAACAACGATTTAATAAGATCGGGTTTGCTCGCAATCGACTATGTGAGGGAGAAATGGCAACACTGTCAGGGATCCTATGTTAATTACAATAAGAAATCAAATGGTTTTTCTGTAGTTTGACACCCGTTCGTTATGGATTATGTCCTTCAAACCCATGAAAATATGAAGAAAAAAAAACTATCACCATACATGAATCTTGAGGTCCCCTTTTGCATCATTTCCACAACTTCAATCGTTGTCACTGTTCTTATTAAACTAAACCAAATACAACTGTGACTAAGTATTGAAACTTTGCATAAATTTGATATTATGATTACGGCAGTAACTTGTCCCCAAGTATTCTTAGACAGCTCAAATAAATAAAACTCACCAATACAAGGAACAGATACAACAAACCAAATGAAAGATGAATTGCCACGCTTCATTGATCAACATAACCTTAAAATAATACAACAATCCTTCAATTCAAACTCCTCCTTGAACACCAACAACTTATATTCATTATGATATCCAGAATTGTCAAGATTAAATCTAATCTTATTCTTATAACAAGACATTTGTATTTCGAATGGAATTGTTATTCTGAATTTCAATTAAATTGCAAAGAATACGCGACGTATTGTTGATGCATCTAGAGCGTCAGGTAGGTCGGACGAGTTCAATAAATAAATATGCCTTTGTTGTCATATTAGATATTAACCAAATTACACGTCGGAAACCAGGTATGTAACAGTTTTTTATTTCCCGAAAGATTTCCCGAAGTGTGTAACTTAGTTTTGTGGAAAAGACAAAAAATTCAACCACTCTCACAAACCTATGCGATCTGTTTTGATCTGTCTTTACATAGAAAAAAACTTACCTATTTCAATATTAAAATCGATAGTTGAGAACAAATTTTAGTTCGAGCAAATTTTATTGAGGGTCATTATTATCAAGTTTACACCAGTTCAGAAAAAAAATGTAGGCAAATGTATACAATTGTGAATTCCTTCAACACTCCCGAATTGTTGAGTTTCCAAGATGGTTTTCTTGATGAATAAAGCTTTGAATTCACAGATGGAATTTGTTTTTCATAAGACTTTTGTTGGAGTGTTTCACTTTGATCCCATGAAATATTATCTGAGTGACAGTATTGATTGAGCAACAAACAAAAGATTGTTAATCTGATGGGACTGTGAATAATTAAGGTGTTCCACAAGGAAATATTCCAGGTCCTTTATTATCTGTGATTTATATGAAAGTTTTTTTTCAGAAAATTTAAAAACACCATCAATGAACTTATTGATTATCCTGACGCCGTTTTTTCATCCTACTTCAATCACACTTATATCAAAATGAACTCCTTTTCAAAACAACAGTTGTATATATTTCAGAATAAAGAATGTAAAGACTAATCCGAAATTTGTGATTTCATCGGCTACAAAACTATCAAGAAATGATTGAGGCGTAAAATTAAAAGGCCCACATTGAACATCTTGCAAAACATTTGCTAGTGAACGTTAGTCATAACGAGGTTATTTCATAATATTCATGAAAACAATTCAAGAGACTGAACTGCAGATTCATTATCAATCAAAGGACCCAAAAAATCAACAGAAAACGAGTAAACTCTTTCAAAAGTACAATCCCAGATTGCGGATGATAGATAGACCATAGAACAAGAGAGGCTCGTGAGAACTACAGACAAACATAATTGAAACTTATTTCCAATGAATTCAGGCTGTTTCCCCGCGTTCATTCCTCAATACCAAAAATATGCTCGAAAAATCACTTGCTTCCTGCAAGGAGCACTTGACCCTTCTAATAACGCTGTAATACCATCGTAAAACGAAAACCCCTTTTTATGACGATACTAAATATAGCGTTTAATAAAACAGCTGACGAATAATATCAGATTCACAGACGGAGAAAGATATCGGGCATTCATCGCATTCAATGTTTTTCTAGACAATTTGTTCGACGAACATTAATCACAGCGTAACACAAGCGACAACTTATGCACGCCGCCCGAGCAAGGATTAAAGAAGGGTTCTGGCCCGAAATTCCAGTGTAGGAGTAGTCGAGAAACAGTGTCGGGTGCAAAGAACTCGTAGACTCAAGAAAGATGGTATTTAGTGTGATGAATTCACCAGAGACAGTCTACGTTGAGTGAAATAAGGGGAATTGACGATTGCTGCACCATAAAGGTGCGTACACAGTGTCGATTGACACTGTTTACTGGTTTCCCAAATGAGGGACTAGAGTGAAATAATAAGTCACACATTTAATGGATAAATTATTTGATACTGTATAACAGCGTATAAAAATTTCTAGATCGACATATTCAAGGTATTTTAATTAACAAAACTGTTTTTTCTCGACATATTTCTAAGGTGCGTCCACAGTAGATCAGCTATACGTGGACTGTGGCACAAGAATTTCAACAAACAAAAGCAATGACATTAGTGAGTGGGAAAGAGACGTGTGCAACGTAACCGGTGCATAGAAGGATAGAATGAGTATCGGGTAGATTCATTTAAGAGATAACGGCGTGGCTGAATTACAAAAATAATGGTTTAATAGTAAAAATTAATGAAGAATTGGGTTAAAGAAAAAACATGGCTACCAGCATTAAAGAAAAACCATGGCTTCCAGCGTTAAAGAAAAAACATGGCTGCCAACGTGAAAGAAAAAATATGACGTCAACGTGTACATGGTATCTCAATATACGTCATTTAAAAAACATGATTATATAACGGGCTCTATCGTTTTAACGCGCGATTCTTCAACGTGTACAGGATGTCTCAAAATACGTCATTTTAAAATATGGGAGTTTAACGGGGCCTAATGTTTTAACATGCGATCCCAATGAGAAACGTTTAAAAATGGGGCAATGGGTATTCAGCAATGACATTTCAAAATATGTTACACGCATTTTTTCGTTTCCGTGTGAGGTGGAAAATGAGGGAGTGAGGCAAAGAAAATACGAAACTATGTTTTTTATGTTAACCGCCTTAAAGAAGGAAATTGGCGGACAAAGAGCTGATGTGAGGAATGATGAATGAATGAATGAATGTCTATCCGCTTTTCTATTTTGAAAGGGCTGAGGAAACTTTGGATCCATATTTTTCTCTGGTTAAATTATGATTATAAATTATGACAGTACACGTTAACGTCAACTCCAAATGTATTTCTTGTAATTCGGTATCATTATTAACAGCAATGATAGATGTCATCAGTTCTAAAAAGACGTGATGATGTATTCAAACATGTTTTTTTCCTTTATTTCTTTTCAGTAACGTGCTCAGTTATTAAAAACATGTTTTTCTTTCAGTTGATGATGTACATGCTTATTTTCTTTTCCCTTTGATGTGCTTTTATTCTGACATTTTTGAATTCTAAAGTTCCAGAAAACACAAAATTAAAGCATCAATTCACTAAACCTCTAAATAAATAAACCTTCGTTATAGTACTCATTGAAAACTATATTATTTTGTAATGATGTATAGCACCAAATTTGATATAAACTTTCCCATCTTCCTTTATGTTGTTCCAATTTTTATAAAAATTCTTGTGTCCTGTGTTTCATTTCACTTTCGATTCATTTCTGATCCAGTTTATTAATTTGTTTTTCAAGTTAACAATTTGCTAAGGTAATTTAAGATAAGTCACCACTTTTCTCTGTGTACATCCCTATTCAACACTGAAAGAAAGGCTCACACCCGCAATATTATTTCTTGGGGCGCTTTTTTAAACCTTCACGAAAAACCGCACGTCCCGCCACTGCCTTCGCGCACATGTGGCGCGAGTATAAAGAAAATAGTAATTGTAGATCTCGAGCTGTGTCTTTATGGGCGGGGGCGGCAATAAATTCCGACTTTAATATCTCCCGGCACATAAACGCCCGGGGTCGCAAGCTGACGCCCGATGATGGAGTCCACAGGCTGACCCTGCGAGCGTCGGGCGCTCCAGATGCCGTCCGCACCATTCGCTAACGACGTAATTACCCGCCAGGGTCAGTTCCACGCACTATTTCGATGGACACGTAGGCGACAAATCATCGAAACGTCGCCCTGGTCACGTCGAAGATCGCAAGTGACGTCGCGACGCGCATAGGAATGGCCGGTAAATAGGCCGTAACGGCGTTATCGGAAGCCGCGGACTATTGCTAGATGTTTTTCGGAAATTGGCGGCAAAGTTCGGACAATTAGAAGTGGCAGGATAAGTAGGCCATAAAAATTCGGGTGGGATTTCGGATTTATTGGTAGAAGGAAAATGGGGAGAGGAAATTGTTGTATGCTTCTCCGATATCCCACAAAAACTTATTCCAAACATTAGATGAGATCTGATGTTATATAAGCAATAATGAATTTATATTCCTGGAAGAAAACTTGATACTACACTAAAAATATCAATGCATCTCACAGCAGTTCTAGAACTTTTCAATCTGTCACAATTTTGATAACTTCATACGAGACGTGCTTCGTTCCAAAGTACAGGAGTTGGCTCTGAAATCCAAAAAACACCAGAGTTTCAAAAAACACCAGAATGGACCTGCACAAATTCACACGTGGTTTTCCATAACCAATGACCCATAACTCTTGCAGCTATATTACTGACTACCTCCAATTATCTTGCAAACTCTCACAGACAGCAGCGATGTTTTCGGTAGATCTTGCGTTTCGTCGACGTACAGGTGTTGGTCGATCGTTTACTGAACCAGTGGACTCAAATTTATCCACCACGTTGCGAATAGTCGTTGCGAAACAATTTCATTATTTTCAAGTGTTGTTGAATGATATATCAGTCCATGCTGATTTGGCAAAACAGACTAAATGAATGACAATTAATTTGACAGCTTCAACAAAATAGCCGAAAGTTCGGAAGTTCCCATTGGAAGACCCGTTATTACAGTTATCAAAAATATTTCATAAAACTCATCAATATGTATGAAAATGTTCAATATTTTTTATCGAATTTTAGATATTTGATGCAGAGAACCAGAAAATTCCAACAATATTATGATTTTATATATATCATCCACGTTTTTTATCTGACAACTAATTCCTAACATTTTCAAGCCAAAAATAATATAAAAAATAATATTTCCAAAGCTGTATTTTCCCATTAATGTGTTTTACATTATAATACCAATTTTCACAGCGTTAAATCCTCGACCCAAGCTTTCATCAATAACTTTAGGCAATTCGTATAGCCAAAAACTATAATTAAACATCATTCCAAATCTGCAGCCCCAACCACGCTCACGTTACCCTCCAAGAAATAGACTTCTATATCTTATCTACCGATCATTTTTTAGATATTCTTAATAATTCTCCATCCATAGATAAGAGTCGTTATAAAATGATTCGGACATGAAAATTGTTCTTCATTTCAATTTTGATTCATTTTCAAAAACTATTGCAATATTGAAACAAAAATTCAACACAACATTAGTGATCCTTACTTGCTACCTCAGCCTCAACTACCCTGCACCAACACGTAACAATAACCCCAAAATAATTTCCGAACATATTCCGAGAAATCCTCTCGAAACATCCAGACAGATTTTCTCATTTTCCTATAACCCGAATGCGTTTTCTATACAATTTTATGAATAACATGCCCGGGAACGATGCCATGTAATAGTCGCCGTGGGAAGAGGTTCTGCCGCTCCGCTCCCTAATGGTTGGGGGAAATTGATCCTACAAAATTCCAAGTAATTTTGTTTATGTGCAACGCGCGAGGGACGCTACAGCCCTTAGATGCGGGATAATCGAAATACGGCCCATACGCGACTTCGGAAATGCCCGCAATGTTGCTACTGCGAAAATCAGTAACTTGATGGGAAAGAGATCACCGTTGGAAAGTCCTTGTTGGGTTGAGAATCATTCGTTTAACGTTTATAATGCACAACTCAACATCAACGAAATTGTGTAATAAATTTATATTTACAAATCCACAAATTCCTATTCAATAAACTGTTAGACAGTTGTAAATCTGTCTCCCTAAGATATGTTCTTTGTTCTGTAGAAGAATCTCATCACGTCTCCAATTCTTCAGTCAAGTAGCTGCCACAGATGATTATTTTATTAATCACAGCTGATATCAATAGCTGTTGATTGTCTCTCTTCTTTCCTTCGGAAGTTACTGATAATTTTTCATTTTACCGGTAACAAAAGGATGATAATTATTTAATAGATGAAAGTAAAGGATCCCAATCGCCAAGGAAAATTCTGAGCATGGACGATGAACCACCCTTTCTTTGTAGTTTTTCTAATCGTTCTTGGTCTCTTTCTCGAGCTTCACTTCAGAATACCAATTTTCAATATTTACTTCAACCAAATTTCGCCTGGTCGGCAAATTTTTCCTGTTACCTCATCATCTTCCCCATCCATGAACTTCCTGCACACGCATCCAATCCGCCAGCAGAAAACCCAATCGCTTCAGATGTCGCATCGCATTTGCGTCAACGTAGTTTTGACGAACGTTGACAGTTTTGCTAACGCACCCCGTTTTTGTTTCAGGTTCATCAATGCGAGACGGAGAATAGTTCAGCCGATGATCGACCAGTCGAATAGAGCAGGTAAGTGCATTTCCGCTTGGATTTTTCACGAGTACGGGCAATATGACACATGGCGATGTGCGAGAGGAAAAGGAAAAGTTCAATTATAGATAGCATGACACAGATCTGTTTATTTTTTGGTTGAGTACGGTTGTAGAGGTCAGAACCACATGGGGGTCGAAGTCAGGAAGGAGTTGAAGAAAAAACTGCTATCAATCTCGAAATTAATGGTACACAAATGATCATACTCATAAAGTGATATAAAATGACCGAAAAAAATCCAGCACTACATGCTCTGCTACCGGTCACTAGTTCTCAAGCACCAATTGTGTGGAAGAATTCAAACCCCCCATTCTTTTCCACTCCACAACCGTACACTGGTCATGTGTTTGATACTCAATTTTTTGTTAATATTTTCGAGACACGTTTCAACATTTCTACACCATCAAGGAATTAAGTGCATATTTCTCGTACTCGCAACATTGACTCGACCTCCTTGCACCAGAAGCATCGATCCACGTCAGCGTCCATAACTAGCGAGAAAGGCGCTCCTCGCGCGTCTCTTATCACACATTTTTTAATGAATCGTGATTTCCATTAAAGCTTAACGTTGTCGTGCATTTTTACCGAGATATGGGCCAATCCCAGTGTGGTAATCGGCCCGATATGAATTGTAAGTGGAAAGTCTTGTATGATCGGTTATCTACGTTTTTATTTCGCCAAGAATGCTAGTGTGGGTACGGTGGAGTCGATATGCTGCACCCGTCGTGGGTTTTTTAGAAGAAACGGGATGGGGTCTTTATCCGGCTCGTAGGACCAAATTATGTGTAGACCGTATTAGTTCTTTCAGGTATTGTGTACGGTTTGTAATGTTTGAATGGTTACTTCTTCGGTTACGAATGTTCTCCGTGGAAACTGGAACAATATTATTATTTTTTGTTCACTTTCAGGCCAGAAATACCATTTATGTTCTAAAATAACTGAGTGATCGAGTTACTTCGGAATCACTGAATTCGTAACCTCATATTTGATTACATATCTTTTAGAATGTGTCAAATTCTAGAGCAAGAAAAATATTTATTGTTTTAGTATGTCCTCCTGGGAGATTCATATGTTGGTCTGACCCACATTTGTCATGCATTTCTATAAACTTCCCAGTTTGGAGATATTTTGTTCTTTTGGTCTAGTCAATAGTCGCGATATCGTTGATTATGAATTGTTGATGATCCGGATATTTTTTTTACTTTGATATTCCAAGTTGGTGCTGTCGTTTTCTTGCCTTGTACACTGTAATATTTTGTAGATTATCACAGGATCCTCTCACAAAATTTGTATCAATATTCATAGTTGACAAATAACGAAGTTAACAACACCAAAAGTGACAGAAAAGTCAAATAACACTGACTTATATGGACCTGAATATACCAAAAACTCGCTGTTCTCAGTATACAGCATCCGCTTTGAATAATTGTTTGAATGATTTCAATGTTTAGTTTCTGGTACTAAAGAAACACCGGAATCGAATAGCAATGAAACTCTGAGAACCTGTATACTTAAATCCGGCTCGAAGGACCGATTCCTATCGACTTCCTTTTTCCCGCCCGATATACCGACTGATTCGATATATTCGAGGTCGAGAGTGCGGATTATTAATGGCTGTCGATGTTAGAGTGTTCTTTCGTACGCTATCGATTTCGGAGTTTTCTGTTCCTGCTGGAGACAGCCGAAGAGAAATGGCGGCAGCCATTGACCCTCGCGGGCCGATCCATCACGCGAGGCACACAATCGGCCCAAGTGACAGCTCTACGGTCGGTTAGGGAGGAAGAGAGAGATCCCGATGAATATACTCCGGATACGGTGCATAACATAGTTACATTTGCCGGGAAAGTCTCGCGATGGTACATTGAAAAATGGGTTTTAAGGTTTATAGCAGATCATTGTTTCTCTTTATTTTTGTGGAAGTGAAGGAAATGAATGCAGAACCTTGCGACTATTATACAATAATTTTCTTTAGAAAATCTCAGGATACAAATGTGCATCGTACTCTTGCTCATTTTCTGAAACAATTATCAGTTTTATTCTGTTATTTTGTTTCATATTTCTTGATTTCGCAGTTTTACTACTTCGGTTATGAGTATCATTTTATGTATATTGATGCAAATTCATGTTTTATCAAAATGCGACTTCTGCTGCATTTATTTCAGTATCCTCTTCCTGTGTTAAAGTATATCATTTTAATATATGTTTTTTTTCTAAAAATGGTTCTAGATACCCGTTTGGTCTAATTACCTTACATACTTAGCTATAGTCGTAATTTTTATTTGATTCACTTCCATATTGACTATTCCTACTGCAATAAAAATTCACTATTGTTCCATTTCTTTTCATCCTTATTCAGCAATAAACTGTCTTTCAGATTTTTCTCTTCTTATTTCTTTTTCAATATCTTCAAACTGTCTGATATTTTCTCTCTATATGACATAAAAATTATCCTGAAATCAGTCTACGTGATCTCCCCTATCTTTCTCTGTCCGTCTTTATCTCTTTCTCCTTTTTTTCGCTGCCTCTTTACCTTCGTTGATTTCTGTTTATGTATTTGTATCCAACTAGCTAATCATCTCTTTTGCCATATTCTGTTCGTTTTTCATAAATCATTCAAAATCAATCGACTTATTTTAATAGAATTACATGGCTCCAAAACTTGAAAAGAATCTTTCATCACCCTCAGAAGTGACACTTTTTCGAGCTGAGGATTAACAAGGTGTCACCTTACAACGTGGGATTCTTAGCACTCAAAGGGTAAACCCTAAAATTACGAGCTATTTTAAAGCGGTCCTTCCTAGACCCGAATCTCTTCTTATTTGCGCTGGTGCTAGGAGTTTCTTCAGCAGTAAGAGTCGAAGGGCAGCGTGTTACACCACTAATAGTATTTTCTCCCCACGCAGGTCCCAGTGGAGCTTACAGTCCCGATGGTACGATGGGATACATGATGGACGGCCAGCAAATGATGCACCGACCGCCAGGAGATCCAGCTTTTCACAACCAATACGCACATTACCCCGAATACTATGGACATCACCTGTGAGGTGAGCTTATTTTCTACTTTTCACTTGTTTTGTTAATCAATGTAATAAATCGAATAAATGTACTAATTGTTTTATTTTATCGGCCTGTTGATGTAGGGCCGAGATTGGAACCCTGTTGAACACTAACAATATTTGTGGAATCAAACTATTATTAACCTCAATTATTCAACCGAATCATTGGAAATTATGAAACTGTTATAATGTTTTCTGTAATCTATAAATCAGTTGGATTTCATGAAAGGCATTTCTAAGTTCGAAGTAATAATAGGAAATGATTAGTGCTTCATTGCAAAGAACTCAAACTTCATTTGCCGTGATTTGTTTCCTTTGCTTGAAAGTAAATCATGGGATTTTCTATTATCAACTTTGATCTAGCGGATTGAGTACCAGATCGAATGTATCTAATTGTAATTATTACTGTTGTTCTGAAATGTTTCAAATTGGAAAAAAGTTGAGAATAGTTCACCGGAAAGAGAATACGAAGTTTGTTAAAAAAATAAGGTGAATGTTTGAATTTTGCGGAGTACCTCTAAATTGGAGAAAAATAAATTATCACAAAAAGTTTTCAATAAATATATATTTTCAGACTACCACTTGATGATGAATCCCCCAACTATACCAACCATTGAAATAAAAATAGTATTTCTCATTTGGAAAAAAATACCGTAACTTTCCTTTTCAAATTTAAATAATTTCATTCTAAATGTCTCCTGTCAATTTATCTCCATACTGAACACTGTACTTTAGTATATTCTGAAAAAGTTCATCCAAATATAGTCATATTCCTATAATACATCTATGAATAATCAAGTTTTCAAATTGCTTAGGTCAGAGTATCAACATTGTAAATTTGATCCTATCGAAATATGCAGTGAAATCAAAATGTTGGTTACTGAACGGAATAGATTCATCGATTAATCAAGAGGAACAAACTACAACTTTGTAGTTACCAAGTGATTCAGTTGTGATTCGTTATTATCATGAAACCATAAGGAATAATTCAGATCGTTTTAATAGAACACGATTGCTTTAGATTTTTTATTCACGTAACTTTTGTAACTTTGAAAATAATGTTACAAGTCTTCATCATCTGCTCAAAATCATTCAACGCACAATAGTTGAAGCACTTCGCAATAAACCGACAATTTTAAAAAAGAGCACTTTTTATGTGAAACGCATCAAACAACAATGATGCACAGCACAAAATACATGGTGATCTTCCCTTACGGAAACGTCATCTGTAGAATTGAGAGAAGATTCAAACCATGAATGTAAATGATGAATTTGACTTCCAAACTGCCGAAAGAAATTCTTTTTTATTTTTCCCTGTATTTTCCACTGCAAAGTAGCTTATTTAGTGTTGGATCACGAATGCTACTGACCCTATATCCCAGTAAGAAAATCTGAATTAATTTTTCATTGTCTCTGATTAGAAAAACAAGGAAAATTTTCCACATGGAAAATAATTTGTTGTTGCTTTCTTCCTCTGAATATGGTTCAGACTATCTGATCTCTTTCATACGTTGTTATTTATATTGAAGAGTGTCACTAAAAGATTGTTTTGTTTCAGGTTCTCCGTTTAGTGTCACAACGACAATGGACATAGAAATATGCAACTCTTAAATGTGATTATTCTTTGTACAAAGTGTAAATGTAGTGCCCCAGTGTAGTAAAAACGGGAAGAACTTGTACAAAAAGTATTAGACTACTCGTGCTGACTGCTGTACATAGATAGTGGTGACGTGAGGTTATCCCCGGAAGTGGTGTCTCACCGAGAATTATATTAAATACTGCACCGACAGTTAAAGTAAAAAGGACAACCGCAAAAATCGTGTGAAGTCTTGTGGTCTCGTAGCTTAGGTTCCTCGATGTGTTACCTAAACACCCTCGTCCTAGTCCCGATCAGCCAACTTTCCCTTCCCCCCACCCCAACTCCCATGTCTCCTAAAAACGATCAGCCGATCCTTCAAATCCAACACCCGTTTTCTTCACTAAGATCCTCGACGCAAATCCAGGACGAACAACAAATTTTCACCAAGTTTCAATTCTCCATTCAGAGAAGTATATTATCAAATGTTAAATCGTTGCCATGTGGCAGGATCTGTATTTAGTCAGAAAGGCATTCTTAAAATTCACAATGTTCAATGAGTTTCTTTATTTCTTATCGTTATTTTCGTTTGATTCTGGATTTGTGTTGTTGTGATCTAATCTATCCGTCATCACGTTTCTAAAAAAATTTAAAAGTACGACGCCGTACATAAAAAATAATACAAGGTTGTGCTGTTGTAAAAATAATAGTTGTTATATCTGTTGTGATTTTTTTGCTAATTGAGAAACCTGGACTCTATCCCTTTTAGTCCCGATCATGATATACGATATACGTAACTACTCAACCTAGATTTCGAAAACTAACCCAGCGAGGATCTCGCACGTCTAGGATAATATCAAATACACAAGTATACAGAATGTTGCAAAGTTACTCAGGTGGTTTTTGGCTGCTTACCATACAAGTTATATATCGTACCATTAGATTAGAAATTCTGACCATGACGTACAGTCGCTGCGTAAATTATGCATAAATTTATTTCATTGTGTTGAGCCCAAAAATCCACAGTTAGATGAAAAAATCTACGACCCAAATTCGGTTTGTTTGAATAGACCCAAAAAAATTCTTAAACAAGCTCAGGTGGATTTTTGGGTATCCGTTTGTATTTGTATTCGTGACTGTACCAATTTTCTTTGTTAGTCCACCTGTCAAATTATTTGATATTAGAAAGTGATCATTTACTTGCCAGAAAATTTAGGAGCTATCTTCGGATCGTCAAAACTGATCCCGGTTAACTTTTCAGGTTATGTTGTTAATGTTGTTATTTATCTAAAAACTCAGGATGATCTGAAGATACCTCTAAAGCGAGGCAAAAACTATGGCTATTCGTCTTAACGTCATACACAGACGTATACGAAGTTAGTGATGTTATGTAGGTTATTATTATTATTATTATCGCATACTAATGGCGATTAGACGCATAGCCAAGACATTCTCGCTGAACGTCAAAAGTTGCAACGGTTCCTGCTCCGGAAGGAGTCATATCGTGCAATAAACATTTATAAAACAATTTCGAGAGTGTGAATTAGGAGGTACGATTCATTGTAAGATTAAGTTAGCCCTACTTTCGATTCGGGAAGCCGTTGCAACTTTTGAATAAAGACGTGAACTAACCTTTGAATGTTTATATTTACGTATTTTTCGTTACCTTTGTTGAAGGTGTAGGTGAGAGGTGGGGGTATTGTTGTATACCATTTTGAACGAGACCTTTTTATAGTTTTTGATCTAATATACTGGAGTTATATTGTATATATTGTATTAAGTATATTTAACGCCTAAGCTACATTGTATACCGACGACGCCCCTCCAAAAAGGGCCCCCTCCCCCGCCTCACCCTACCCCCTGTTTTATTGTAAATATACCTCCGATTAAGAATGTTGGCTGTTCGTTTTGAGTGATTTCCATCATGAATCATCGCCTTATCCAATGTATACGAAAATTTGAAAAATCAATACAGATCAATGAGAGAATATCGTACCTCTATGTTATATAAGTATGAGAGGAATCTTTAATTGTGTTCTGCTTTTTAATGAAAGTATATATTAATATTATAAACGATTATGGGACGAGATACCTCCTAACTAATTTGGTAACGCCGTGTCCTCTGTATAGTGTTTTTTTGAAACGTGAGCATTAAATGCTACATCTTGTGTACTTATATAAACTGTGTTTTCAATTTCACGACCCAGCCCACTCCTTGTATCCCAAAATTTCAGTTATAACAATGAAATCTGCTCAAAAATGATAAAAACTTTGTGAATACTCAATTTTTTCATGCATAATTATAATAATAATGGTAATAATTATAATTTCATTGTTTAACATTTCTACAAATCACAAATGTTGCAATAATGTTGTAACTGAAGATATAATATAAAGTAATAATACACGAGATGTTCACTGTAAGGTTGTGAATAACAATTTAGGTGAGTAATTTTCAACAGATTTTATTTGAAATAGGGAGAAATACAACAGAAGAATAATGGAAATCAGTCAAAAGATGAAAGGGAAAATTAGGTCTAGAGAAAAGTAACGAAATAGATAGTGTTCCAGATTTTAAGTTTGATTTACTGAATGCTCATCAAATACTCTTTGAATTTATGGCTAAATTTTTTTCAGGGTAAATTCAAAAGTGAACTATCAAGTTTGTAGATATTATTGATGTAGGAACGAATGTTCAGATTGCATCAGTACTGAATTTTCTGGATACGACGTATTTCTGAGCAATTTAAATAAGGGCTATACATTTCATCGCAGTGATTAAAATATGATAGTACTAGAGAATAGCATAGCGTTGTTAAATACTAAATATCAAAGCCACTGATTTATTAGATTCATTTTCAGAGCATGTTCAGTTGAAATTTGATATAACGAACTAAGATCATCATATCAGCTCCACTGATAACTCAAGATCTATTAGATTGAAAGAATAATATATTTGAGTATAGTCGGCATAAAAATGATAGCTACAATATCTTAGAACATTTACAAAATTTGAAGTATAAAGTGTAAATAAAAGTGGCCCAAAGATGCTTCCCTGGGGGACTCCTGAAAGTTACACGTTAGACTCTTCATCATCTAATTTTACCAACTGTGTTCTATTATGTAAGTATGGAGTCATTAACATACATACTGAATGTGTTATGATTATGATTTATTAGGTCGAATGCCTCTGAGAAAAATCAACATACTTACTTTATTTATATCATTAGCATCAATGATGTCATCTAACAAATCAGCCATGGCTGTCGCGCAACTATAACCTGGCCTGAACCTGATTGCTTTTGAGGTGATAAGTGATAACTATAATAAATAAAAGAAAAATAAAACTTTCTCTATGTCTTTTACCACTTTTATTTGTAACTAACATGATGCAGTTTTATCCTATACGGACATTTTCAAACTTATACAATTATTTTTTGTATAAGTTACAATAAACCAACCTTGGTAGGAAGGTGGGAGATTCATCTCTCGTTTATAGATACTTTCACGGGGTGTGTTCAAGTAACTTGGCATATTTGATTCCACCGAGAGCGGTACATCAGAAATAAGCGACGGACTGTGGGTTCTCATCGTTTTGAAGTTCAACTCAGTACACCTCGAACACTGCTTAAGAACTGTAGTGCTTGTGTTTTGCTTTTGAAAAAATATTAGAAAGGAAAAGACAATAATGAAGAAAGTGATAATTTCATAAGTAGTAAATTGACTACATTTAAAATCTTAGTCCCTATTCAATTACTTGGTGGATATGAGCCAAAAATTATAATCACACCGGTCATATCTTAGACAACACAGCGGCAACAAATTAAAACATTGTCGGCCATAAAGTTGAATTCACCGCCGATAAAAACTGGTACGATTTTGATTAACATTTTATAGTCGGCACCGATAAAGGAAACCCATTAAAAGGTATCATTTCATTGACTTTGAAATTAAATAATTATGCAAATGATGACGTTCGATCGATTTCCAGCCATTAAAATTGAAAAGAAAAATAAAGAAGATGAATATATACGATTGTGTGGAATGGTGTAGTACCACCACATGGCTGAGAAAGGGACAAGGAAAGTGTTCGTGGCTAATATTACGGATGGTAAATCTGGAAATAACTAGTTGAGAAAAGACGTAATGAATTTCTCCTTTGCCATAACATTATGGGGAAAAATCAATTTGGATTCCAGAGCAACAAGAGCACACATGATACAATATTCTCTTTCCTTTTTGAGGTGTATTCCAATATGGATGATGGAGATGCTGCTGCAGCAGTGTTTTGTGACCTTACAAAAGCGTTTGACTGCGTTGATCATAAAATACTGCTACGTAAGCTGAATATCGAGCTGAATATGGATGTCGAGGGATAACACTACGACGGTTTGAGTCGTATCTCAATGGTCGCAGTTAGATTGTGAAAATGATTAAATGTTCAAACAGTATTGAAATAAATACAGGTGTACCACAGGGATCGGTTCTCGGTCCCATATTGTTCCTGTTGTATATTAACGATTTGATGAACATAAGTGTATCTGGAACATTCACTCTTTTTGCTGACGACACCACTATATTGTGGCATAGTAAAGGTATAGATATATTTAATGAGACAATAGCTCATGATATACAAAAAACCAAGTCTTGGTGAGATTCCAATCTAATCTCCCTTAATATTTCTAAAACTATTATGACTTTCAAATGTTCATTTCAGAATTTATCTGTAGCGAGCGGTATCATTGAGAACAGAGAGTGTACTAAATCTCAGGGACTGTATATAGACGGTGGACTGAAATTTGACGCTCACATCAGAAAAATGAAAAGTAAAATTTCCACCGGTTGTTATGCAGTGAGAGTTATTGCTAGAGAACCGGGAGTTTATACTGCGAAAACAGCATATCACACTTTGGTAGAGTCTCACTTTAGGTACCGTATACCTCTTTGGGTTGTGTGTAGCCTTAATTTGCTGGAGTCTGTATTTGTATTACAGAATAGAGCTATACGATACTTGTGCAAACCTAAACCTCGTGACTCATGCAGGCAACTGTTTATAGATATACACTTTTGACGGTTGTAGCTCTTTTTATTCTGGAGACAGTGTGTTTGATTAAGAAACATCTTGTGAAACTTGAGGTTACCACCCATCACTATACAAGTCGTCAGAGCAGGCAAAAAAAATTTAATTACCTATCCTTTGCAACTCTCTGGTCAACGCCTCCTTATTTTACAATGGTGTGAAGATGTATAAACCATCTGCCGAGTTACACTAAAGAGATTACAGTATAGAAAAATTTTTAAAGAAATTTCGAATAGTAGACCCTATTACAGTTTGACTGAGTTCTATACCGATCATTTTTAACTTAGCATGTTTTATGTGTATGTATGTTTCAACTATTGTTTGTGGTTTTTTATTCAGTATTTTTATACTTTAGTTTACATATTTTATCTATATTTTAATATTCATAAGACATTTATGTATTCTTTTATATTTATCCACTAACTTTGTCAACAAATTTTTTTCTTTGGACAATAAAGTATATATAATAATAATGATGATTAACATAATCTCGGTTTTACAGAACAAATATTTATTTCAGTTTGGCCAAACGGAAAGGACCTTTTCCCAAAGAATAAAAGAGCACAGATGCAGTTTTTTAAATGTTCAGACCAATTCCACGAGTTCAACCGTGATTATGATGTATTGTATTTGAAAGAGAAACGTTTAAAACTCATTCTTTTTGAATGCTTGAAAGTAAAAGAGATTTCTGAAAATTTACTGAATGACCAGGTATAATTGAATATATTATATCTTTTTTCTTATGGGGAATTTGGGCTGAAAAGTTCGTAGGCTAACATTGATAAAATTTTATTTTTTCATCCGATATAGTCGCCTTCCAGGACAATACAATGATTGTAGCGGTCATACAATTTGTCGATACCGCTTTCATAATACGGTTTGTCTGAGAACAGAAAAAAGTCGATAGGGGGTAGATCTGGAGAATACGGTGGATGCGGAAGCAATTCTAAGCCAATTCACTCAATTTTGCCATCATATTCATTGATTTGTGACACGGTGCAATGTCTTGATGGAACAGCGCTTCCTTTTTCTCAAATAGGGCCGTTTTATCGCAATTTCATCCTTCAAACGCTCCAATAACGCTATGTAATAGTCGCTGCTGATTTTTTCCCCTTTTCAAAATAGTCGATGAAAATTATATCATGCGCATTTCAAAATACTGATACCACAACTTTGCCAACCGATGACCATCGGCAAAGTTCACCAAATGGTGCTAGACGACCATCGAATTGAATTGAGAGACATAGCAGAGGTTATGAACATGTAGAAAGAACGTGTTTGTCACATATTGAATCAACATTCAGTGATGAGAAAGCTGTCCGCGCGTTGAGTGCCGCGTTTGCTCATTTTAGACCAAAAACGTGTTTGAATGATCATTTCCAACGCTCTGTTGGCGCAGTTTAGTTGCAGTGAATCCGAGTTTTGGCGCCATTATACGCCCAAACAAAAATACAGTCCAAACAGGGTAACTGGCTCCAAAAAAAAACTGATTATTCAACTGGGATATTGAAAGCAATTGTTTTTTGGGATAGTCATGGAGTTATGTCAATCAATTATCTCCAAAAAGGAAAAACCATTATAGAAGCATACTGCGCATTATTAGTTGACAAGCTGAGTGCAAAACTTGCGGAAAAAACGGCCACATTTGCAGAAAAAAAATCCCGTTTCACCAAGACAATGCATCGGTTCACACCTCAGCGGATGCTATGGCGAAAATCCACGAATTATGGTTTGAACTACCCAACCGTCCACCTCACTCAACAGATCTAGCGACTTCTTTTGTACTTCCATCCAAAAATTGCGCTCGGAGGGAAGAGATTGTAGTGTTTCCACCAGAAGAAGAGATTCTCGTCTTGTCGTGTCTCTAACAAGAAAAATTCCCTTGAAAAATCGTCTCTCGATAAGACAATAGAGTGTATCTTTTCGGCCGAGATAAGGCAATACGAGATAGTCCTTTCTTGTCAAGAATAGGCAAAAGAAGTCGAGAGAAAATTAACATAATGAATTTTTACTTTAGTCCTCAGACACAGATCGGCAGTGGAAATTTTGTTTTCCTTCTCGATACTTAGCGAGTAGTATATCTCTTATAAATCCACCAGGAGCTCCTTTCTTTCTTTCTTTGTATTCGAAATCTTTCAACAGGACAACAAATGTTGAATACGTGTAATAGAATAGAATAGAAATTTATTTATACTGAACAACAAACAGAATGGTTTCACTTACATGTTTTTTAAAGTTCCTTACGTATATTATTCATTGAGTACCACTTATACAGTTGAAATCGAAATAAAATATAATAACATACAACAACATACAACTGAACACACCAGTAAATATGATCCCAAGATGTTTCATCTCATTGATTCTCCGTAAATTTGTGTGATTAATGAAATAGTCTTTGATAGCGGGTGACTTCCTTCGTGTGAAACTCATTATTTTGCATTCAGCTTCATTGAGATATAGGTCAGATACTGGAAAGTAAGTAGATAGATTATTGAGATCATCTTGAAGCATATCAGATTCTTTTTCGCTTTCAATTCTTCTAAAAAGCTTGAGATCATCGGCATATAGGAGAAATTGGGAATGCCCGATATACCGAAAAACGTCATTAACAAATAACACGAAAATGAGAGGTCCCAAAATCGAGCCCTGCGGAACTCCCGAAGTAGCGGTGAATTCGAACGAAGATACGTTGTTGAACTGTACGAACTGTATTATGTTTGATAGATAGCAGTGAAAGAAACCGATTGTGTTTGTGAAACCAAATGCTTTTAATTTCTGGATCAAAACCTCGTGGTCAACTCTGTTGAATGCCTTGGCCAAGTCAATGTATATAACGTCTATATGATTTTTTATTCCATCCGTAATAAAGTTACTAAATGCGCATAAATTGGTATTAGTAGATTTATTACGAATAAAGCCATGCTGTTGGTCCATTATTACTGAGTCCACGTGATTGTATACTCGATTATATATTACCCGTTCAAATATCTTCGACAAAGCTGGTAAGACTGTTATAGGTCTGTAGTTTCTTGCATTGTTCTTATTGCCGCTTTAGTGTACGGGGGTAACTCTGCCAATTTTGAGAAAGCTTGAAAAACGTTTTTCTCTCGGAGAAAGATTGAATATCAATGTCAGTGGTTGCTTTAAAAAGTCACAGTTAACCTTGAAAAAGTAGGGTGGAATACCATCTATTTCAATGGACGACGATGGAAATCGAGCCCACAGTCTAGATACTTCACATTTCTACAACGACTGATGAAATACAAGCTATTGGGGCGTCTAAAATGGACACTAGCGAAACCTAGTGATACCAAAACAACAATAACTTCGTATGGAAGAAGAAAGTTTTCCATATTCAGTATGCAAACTTATACAATAAACTTATATATATAGGACGAAACTGCATTAACGTTAGTTACAAATGAAAGTGGTAAAAACATAGAAATTTTCATTTCTCTTTCCATTATGATCTCCACCACGTAGTAACGGCTACATCCATCAATTTAATAATAATATAATTTATTCATCAATCAAAGATTACACAAAGCATCATACATACACACTTGAATAAAGGTTTATATGTTGTTGTTAGAAGAGCATGCAATATTGTTCTTATAATATTCTTGAGATACAAATGTTCTTTCAAAGTGGCAAGATGACCCTAAAAATCTCGCCATATTGCAGAGCAGACTGAACCATCCCAAAATATGATAGTTTCAAGATGGCTGCTGATGCAGTATCTCGCAGATTTTTTATTATATAGCATGTAGTGCTTAGTTTTGAACACACACTACAAATATCTTGCAATGAGAATAGCGGTCGAAACACAATTCACCACTCTCATCTTGCACCTGTGGAAGTTGGAGTTCCTCAGGGAAGTGTTCTTGCTCCAGCTATATTCTCAATCTACACAGCAGACATTGTAAAATACCTCTCACATTTTAAATTAACGTTATACGCTGATGATCTCTTCATATTAGTATCACAAAAATCTCACGATCTCATTCAACAAGCTTGCAATGATCTCATGGAAAAAATCATTCTATGGTTCTCCATTAATTAATTAATAGTCTTTATATCAATGCTAGCAAGACACAGTTTATTATTTACCACACATAACAGAGAACGGCTGAAAATATAGAGATTCATTTAGGGAAAACGACTCTAGAGAAGTGCCACACCATTAAATTTCTAGGTGTAACTATGAGTGATACACTTGATTGGGAATCTCACATAAGTGAAACAATAAAAAAATTGAATAGTAAGCTTTACCAGATCAGATGTCTTCAGAAAAAAATTAATATAAATGTTCTTATAAATTATTATTTTGCGGAAATACAATCCCGACTATCATATGGAATTTTGTTATGGGGCACGTCGTCTTCAGCACAAAAACTATTCCTAGTACAACTGCATTGCATACGTGCAATGTTGAATAAAAATCAGAGGGAATCATGCAAAACTCTTTTAAAAAAAATGAATATACTTCTACTTTTCTGCATATATATATATATATATATATATATATATATATATATATATTATATATATATATTGGAAGTTTCCTGTTATATACATAAAAACAGAAACAAAATTCCCTGTCATAATGAAATCCATAATTACGCAACAAGATTCAGTCATCATCTTTACACACCCCAAAATCAGTTAAATATATGCCTATATGGCCCTATTTCCAATGGAATTAGGGTTTACAACCATCTATTGACAAAATCGATCAGGAAGTATCTTTCTTCAGATTCAGAAAAACGCTGAAAACATACGTACTGGATAACTCGTACTGGATAACTCTCTTTGCTCCTTATATCATTTTAAAGTACATGTATTGTTTGCCTAATCTATGTTCAAATTTCTTTTGACTAGTTTTACACCTTTTAGGTCTTTGAAACCAATAAAGATTATTATTATTATTATGTGTATTTCCCATGTTAGCTTACTATCCAAAAGTAACACCCAGGAACTTGATATTTCCATAGATTGTATAGATCTACCAGATGAGGTCACGTGTAGGTCATAATTTGGATTTATGTTAATAGCAAAAACCGTATATAACTGTTTTTTTTCTATTCAGAATGAGGCCATTTTCAAAGTTATATCTTTCTATTTCATCAGATACTTTGTTACTCAATACTGTTAATTGGTCAATGTTGTTGTGTGACATCACAATATTAGTGTCATCAGCATATATCATCATTTGATTTGCGGAGAAATAATACCGCAGTATTATTCACGAATAATTCGAATAGTTTTTTACACAAATAAACTTGAAGTCTAAATAAAATCTGACCGACAGTTTTACTGCGCATACCAAAAAAATGTTCAATATCCTCGGTATTAGTTTTTTTCCACAATTCCGATATTTTTTCGATTGGAAAGTACTCGAATTTCGCCAGACTGAGAATGAAAAATGGAATTCTTTGCTGGAAGAGCGAACTCTTTCGTTATACTAGAACGGTCATATCGGAATGAGCAAAACAACCCAGAAGAATCCCAAGTGAAGTAAACACATAAATTCTAGTTGGTGCGAATTAGATGTTATCCGGCTCTTCGCAGTTGAAAAGAAAGCATTCGGGAAAACGAATGCAGGGTTGGAATTGAGCCATAAAGTTGGAAACGAACAGCAATGAGAATCACTGTTATATAGCAAACTAGTAACCGCAATACGAAGATTTTTCTTCGTGAAACTCATTAATATTTCTCTAAGGTTGAATATTTTTGTAACTATTCTTTCGATAGTTTGACGTCATGATCTGACATGAGGATCTGAGGTAATTTTATTAACACTGTCTCATTTTTTCAAAATATTGGCAATAAAATTGATTATATTAATTTTCTTAGTAGTAGAAGAACTTGTGATTCACTGTTTGGAACCTTTGGTTTGGAAGTTGGTGATTAAAACACGTGTCGAGGTGTTAAAAATAATGGTTTGGTGTTAGGTTAGAACTTCAGTAATATTCTTTTACTAGAAAAATATCCTGTATACTTATCTTATTGATATTTATGAACCCGATTTCTTTATATTCTTTTATATATCACACAATATAGTTTTTATTGTATTACAATATTTGCATGTGAAAAACGAATTTTTGTAACATCTCATTGAAGATTTTGCATTGATTTTTCTTTGATTGCAGGGTGTTAGTCAAGTTTTTCACCATTTACGCAATAACTGCAAGGCAATTTGAATTCTAGACAAATATGTAAATGAAGAAAAGCATTATTTTTCAGCACTCACAAGCAATACCGTTATCCATAAACAAATTTAAAATTCAATTATTCAATCAACAGTGATATAAATACAAACACATTTTGCTATAGTACCAAAAACAATTGAATGTAATGCAAAAACTAATTAATACAGTTTATTTGTATGATTTTCACTATACAGGGTTTCATAAAAACCGCGACACGTGTTTCACTATAAAATAGCTTTCTCAAGCGTAAACTCAGTATACGCTTGATTTTATGCGACACGTGTTCCGCTATACAATAGCTTTCTCGAGCGTAAACTCAGTTTATGTTTGATACGCTACAATAGCTTTCTCAAGCTTAAACTCAGTATACGCTTGAGTTCACTCGACACGTGTTTCGCCATACAATAAATGTATCAAGCGGAAACTCAGTATACGCTTGATACGCTACAATAGCTTTCTCAAGCGTGAACTCAGTATACGCTTGAGTTCACTCGACACGTGTTTCGCTATACAATAGCTTTCTCGAGCGTAAACTCAGTTTATGCTTGATACGCTACAATAGCTTTCTCAAGCGTAAACTCAGCATACGCTTGAGTTCACTCGACACGTGTTTCGCTATACAATAGCTTTCTCGAGCATAAACTCAGTTTATGCTTGATACGCTACAATAGCTTTCTCAAGCGTAAACTCAGCATACGCTTGAGTTCACTCGACACGTGTTTCGCTATACAATAGCTTTCTCGAGCGTAAACTCAGTTTATGCTTGATACGCTACAATAGCTTTCTCAAGCTTAAACTCAGTATACGCTTGAGTTCACTCGACACGTGTTTCGCCATACAATAAATGTATCAAGCGGAAACTCAGTATACGCTTGATACGCTACAATAGCTTTCTCAAGCGTGAACTCAGTTTACGCCTGAGTTTACACGACACGTGTTTCGCTATACAATAAATTTATCAAGCGGAAAGTCAGTATACGCTTGATACGCTACAATAGCTTTCTCAATCGTAACCTCAGTATACGCTTGAGTTTACTCAACACGTGTTTCGCTATACAATAGCTTTCTCAAATATAAACGCAGTATACGCTTGATACGCTACAATAGCTTTCTCAAGCGAAAACTCATAATACGCTTGATTTTATGCAACACGTGTTCCGCTATACAATAGCTTTCTCGCGCGTAAACTCAGTATACGCTTGAGTTTACGCTACACGTGTTTCGCTATACAATAGCTTTCTCAAATAAACTAATTATACGCTTGATACGCTACAATAGCTTTCTCAATCGTAACCTCAGTATACGCTTGAGTTTACTCGACACGTGTTTCGCTATACAATAGCTTTCTCAAATATAAACTCAGTATACGCTTGATACGCTACAATAGCTTTCTTAAGCGAGAACTCAGAATACGCTTGATTTTATGCGACACGTGTTCCGCTATACAATAGCTTTCTCGCGCGTAAACTCAGTATACGCTTGAGTTTACGCTACACGTGTTTCGCTATACAATAGCTTTCTCGAGCGTAAACTCAGTTTATGCTTGATACGCTATAATAGCTTTCTCAAGCATAAATTGAGCATACGCTTGAGTTTACTCGACACGTGTTTCGCTATACAAGAGCTTTCTCAAATGTAAAATCATTATACGCTTGATATGCTACAATAGCTTTCTCAAGCGTAAACTCAGTATACGCTCGATTTTATGCGACACGTGTTCCGCTATACAATATCTTTCTCGAGCGTAAACTCAGTTCACGCTAGAGTTTACGCGACACGTGTTTCGCTATAGAATAGCTTTCTCAATCGTAAACTCAGTATACGCTTGAGTTCACTCGACACGTGTTTCGCTATACAATAGCTTTCTCGAGCGTAAACTCAGTTTATGCTTGATACGCTACAATAGCTTTCTCAAGCGTAAACTCAGCATACGCTTGAGTTCACTCGACACGTGTTTCGCTATACAATAGCTTTCTCAAGCGTAAACTCAGTTCACGCTAGATTTTATGCGACACGTGTTTCGCTATATAATAGCTTTCTCAAGCGTAAAGTCAGTATACGCTTGAGTTTACTCGACACGTGTTTCGCTATACAAGAGCTTGAGTTTACGCTTGAGTTTACTCGACACGTGTTTCGCTATACAAGAGCTCAAGCGTAAACTGAGTTTCTATCGATCAGTATACTATTACATCTAAATAATTATCTCATTGAATATGGAGCTACAAAAATACATGACATTAAAATGGACAAATTTTTTGAAAAATACTATTATATTCAGGAATTTGTCAATTTGGATCATATCGCTGCCATTTTTTTCAATCCGATCCTGCACACCACCTATATTACGACAAACAACCGAGTCAGGAATGAGTTTTCCAGTTTGTGCCCTTGCATCACCGACTCGTTTCGAGATGTGATGGAGTTTTAGGTCACGCTCTTCGATCAGACCATAGATCCGATTGTAAATCTCCCCATCGAACTCGAAATATCCGATATAATTAAGTTTCCAGACGAACAGCTTTCGGCATTTTTAACCATCTACCGATAGGATCGTCCCTCTCTCTCTTTTTCACTCGCTCTCTCGCCATCACAGCTGGAATCGAAAAAGCCGAGGAAAATTAGTTGTGATAACAGAAATTCTAGATGTTCTCCTGCTATAATAATATAATAAGATGGAAGTTTTGCAAAAGGAACGAAAAACATCCAGTTCAAACATCATCTAACGCTGAAGGTGTTTCGAAAGGAACGAATCTGATTGTCCTCAACATGATTGGTCAGAACATTTTTTGACTGTCTGTGAGGTTAGTGTTGAAGTGAATTTTAGCTTGAAAGTAATATTCGCGTATGACATTTTATGAAACAAATTCACAGCAGAACTATCAATGCGTCAATACTAAAAACATTTCCTCGGATCTATGATAGACAACACTCTGAGCCTAAAAAAACATTTGAAAGATCACTAACAGTCTATAATACGATAATTCGACCTCATTTTCAATATTGTCTAACACTTCTCAACCTTTTTGATGCAAACTCTATATCCTCTTTGCAAAAACTACAAAATAGATGTATGCGTATACTCCTAAAATGTAATAGATATACCCCTATAATGACCATGCTTCAGGTTCTTGATTGGCTATCTGTAAAAGACAGGCTTTCCTATTTTTCCATGATATTTATTTTCGAAATTATTACTGGAAAATTTCCTACGTATTTCAACCAGTTCATAACTTATCAAAATGAAACCGTCTAAATAAATATCTGAAAGAAAATTATGTTTGAGTTTAACATATTTTCCACATTTATATCAGCTTTTCAGTTCATTGGTCTATCCTCTGATTTTATTTATTTTTATTATTCTTGTTATACTTTTGCTTGTATTTTCAAAATGTGATTGTTATAACAGTATTACGTATATTAGGATTCCTATATTAATAAATGCTCTTATTATATCAAAAGAAATATTGTAGGATACACCCATGGAAGTAGAAACCAAGAAAATAAGTACTCAAATATCCAAGTGATGACATAAGTATGGTAAACTCATGGTAAGGTAAATAAAAACGTGTTACTCGTGATTCACTATTTGAAGAGTTCACTTTTTTACGGCATTCAACGTTCGGTTATCGAAATCAAGATGGTTCTGCGTTCTATTTTAGTGTGTTTTAATAACAGAGCAAGCAAAAATAAAGCATTCGAGACCATGGAAGTAACAGAATAGTAAAGACCGTACCTTTGGAGAGTCCTTCGTTTGATCTTACAGGTAGTAATCTCAGATAGAAACCAGGCAAATGACAGTGACATGTAAGAAGGCCTGTTAGACATCGTAGTTCATACCTACTGTAGTCCAACAATTGTTTGGTGTCAACCTGCACCAGAACCTTCCGGTTCTGGTGCAGGTTTCTATCTGCTGTTAATATTTCCTTCTCCCGGAGGATCCAGTTTTCTCTACTCGAAAACAGTACTTTATAAAGCAGTTCGTAGTTGACAGTTGGAAGCATGAAGGTCAAAAGTAATTTCCAGAATGCTGTGACTTCCAGTGTCAACTAACAGTCTATTGCGCTCTTCATTATATTGATTTGTGCAATTGGCCATGTGCACAAGTCTATATGCAGTCCATCTAGCCTCTCTCTCCGTGACAATGTGTAGAGGAGGTAGATTTAGAAGGATATCCATGGCCGCTGACGGTGTGATACTGATGGCACCACTGTTGGCCAGACAATCCTTTCTCTAAAAGCCATAGGGGGTCACCTGGGCCGTTTTATGTAAAGCCTTCGGCCACTAGGCCGAAGTGCTAAAGATGGAAAGTATCGGTATTGTGGGTAAAGCATTGAAATGGTTGCAAATTATCTAGATAATAGAAAACAAAAGTTGCTTCTAGATAACATAAAATCCGACGAAATAAAAAATAAATTTGGGGTGCCACAAGGTAGTATTCTCGGCCCTTTACTCTTCCTTATTTATATAGATGATATAGTAGGAGAAGCTGGAATGTGTCAAATCCACTTATTTGCAGATGACACCCTCATCTATTTTTCTTCCAAAGACCATGGAATTTTGACGGAAACTATAAACTCTTCAATAAATTGTATTCATAAATGATGTTGCAGTAATTTACTCGAAATAAATGAAAATAAAACAAAATGTATGCTCATTGCAAGAGAAAACCAGATTAAAACATTGTCAAGCCAGAATTTGGGAACCCAATCGAACAAGTGAAAAAAATCAAATACTTGGGTATTATAGTTGACTATGGACTAACGTGTAAAGAACATGAAAACTATATATTTAAAACTATTTCTTTTAAAGTAAACTTTTTATTCAGATGTTCAAGATACCTTAATGCATGGACAAAAACGCTGATATACAATGGTATTATACTTACTTCCCCATTTGAACTATTGCTCCACTATTTTATATCTACTGAACCAAAACCAAATTAACAGGTTCCAAAAACTACAAAACCGATCGATGCGTATCATGTAGCAGACGCACTCCCTTATATATATATATATATATATATATATATATATATCTATATATATATATATATATATATGTTAACTCGAAGATTCTCACGGATAAAGTATATGATGAGCTGTTTTCTCGGGTTTCGCTCCGTGTTCTGTGTATTTTCTCCCCATAACTAGACTAGCTGAAAAAACCAGACATCACCAGAAGATGGCAAATGAGACTTTGCCGAAACGTTGTGAAAATATTCCTTATGGGGAGAAAATACACAGAACACGGAGCGAAACCCGAGAAAACATCTATATATATATATATATATATATATATATATATATATATATATATATATATATATATATATATATATATATATATATATATATATATATATATAATATATATATATAATATAGAGGGAGGTGTTATCGAGTGTCTATGATTTAATTCAAAAAGGAAAGGGTCGGAACGAACAGCACTCAAAAATATTATAATGGAAAACGATTATTTGCTGTAGTCAAGTGCATAGCTGCGCAGTGTAGCAAACATGGTTGTCAAAACGAAGGAAAACAGCACAAACGAAACGAGTCAACAAGCAGGAGCCAACCGCACAGGAGATTTCAATTTGGAGACCAAGAATTTCTAGGATATCAAAACATCACCACGGAGGCAGCTACAGCTACCTGCGTGACTTCCGAGTCCAGGATATAAATATATAAAGAAGGAGGTGTTATCGAGTGTCTATGATTTAATTCAAAAAGGAAAGGATTAGTCGGAACAGCACTCAAGAAAAATTATTGGCAAACCGCGGACACGTGTTTCTCACACGTGTTTCTGACCTAGAAATTCTAGGTCTCCTAATTGAAATCACAAATGTGCGGTAGGCTTCTGTTGGTGACTCCGTTCGTTTGTGCTGTTTTTTCGTTTTTGACAACCAAGTGTTGCCCATCTCTGCACTTGGCTACACCGCGCTGATGAGGCCAATTGCCAAAAACACGTGAATATATATATATATATATATTATATATATATATATATATATATTCACTTTTAAAAAGCTGCACAAGTAGATATTTCCAAAAATAATTCTTCACAAGTCAAAGTTGGTAACAGCTTTTATCACTAGAACCACTGACATATGTCATGTCGACTATCTGTCAATCCTTCCAAATTAATGTTTTGTGAAATTTCGACATGTGACATTATTCTTCCTTCAAAATAATTTTAAACTGTAACGTTTTTCACAAATATTTTATCCAATATTAGACATCCTTTAACCAGTTTTATAAATGTATTGTATCAATGTTCATCCATCATGTTGTGTCCAATATTTTACATATCCATTTACATTACATTTTACAAAAAGTTGTAAATCTAACCATTCATAATTATATATTAATATTACTTACACCCTCAAATTGTAGCATCCCTGATGATGGAAACAATTTATTAAATTTCCGAAAGCTTGGACAAACTTTAAAGAGTACTCTTTCATTTGCTGCTTAGCCCCATTATTTGTTGGTTCCATTTGCCATTCCTAACTAGTCAGCAACGATTACCTTCTCCTCTATATATATATATATATATATATATATATATATATATATATATATATATATAATATATATATATATATATATATATACTTTATTGCTCTATGACAATCTACAAGTGACAACAAATCAATTTTATTTTTAGATTTTATTGATTTCTTTGACTGAATAAAATATCTTTATATAAGTGATCATTGGTCTGACAACCATCACATAATTTCAATGGATTTCTTTGGCACCTAAACCCCAAGTTTTACCACAAATCCTTCGACATGTCCATATGGACATGGATTTGTGGCTTTGTGTAAAACGTTTTCCAAGTGAGCATTCAAAGTGAGTTTTTTATCAAGGACTATACCAAGATATATACCTCCGTTGCAAATGCAAGGACCTCACCATTGAGGAAAAGTGGCGTTTGATCGTTCAATTTTCTCCACCTGGTGAAGGGGATTATCACAGTTTTGCTGGGGTTGACAACATCTGCTCCATCTGACACCAACTGTGAACAACGTCCAACGTGCTTTGGAGGATATTACAAGCTACCCTTCCCGACGTGGACCTTGCCAGGGTGACAAGGTCATCTGCATAATCTTGCAGATCTACTTTTTTTCTGACCCTGAACCTGATAGCCTCGCCTTGAAGAGTCGTAGTTGCAGTTCTGTTTACAAGCATGGCATAGATCTAGTCAGTTATGGTCGGTTCTATACCTTTCCTAGCCAGAGATGATCCTATAGATTTTGGTAGTGCATTGTCAAATGCTCCTTCAATATCGAGAATGGAAAATTTTGATGATATCTCACACACTTTGTTTTTCGTTAATCAGCTGTCGCCTCCATACGAACGACAACTCTCAGAAGTTGAGAAACTTGTGCGAGCTAAAGACTAACGAGGTATTACCATTTAACGTGTGATTCCTAACACGGCCCTATACAATTTCAAAATGATACCTCACAGTTCACATTCGAGTTGAAATTATAATACTGAACAAACCCAAAGCCGACTAACGCACACATCATTCCTATTGCGAGATCCAGACCTCCGAAACGTGAACCGAGCGCCGACATAGGGCCGGTACCAGGCCCATCTCCGCGGGGCGCCCCAGTCCTTTAATTAAAGGGAAACGAGTGCCCCTTTAATGCGGCGTATCTCGTGTGCGCGATTAAGGACCTGTCAAAAACAGAGAAATTCATTTTTTCGCGTTCGTTCTTTAATTCCTTTTTTATCAGTTAAACGGCATTCATCTGCCGGCTCGGCGGACAAAGCAGTGCCGTTCGTCGACTTTCGAGAGATGTCAGTTGTCTGTCGCGATGATTGAACTTCCCATTCGGACTGTCTCCATGGAACGCGTCGTCTGTCTACTCGGTCGGAATCCAAACTGACGTTTCGGAACTCTTCATCATGATGAGTGTCACCGGAAATCCAGATCTGAAAAGCAACGACTCGTCAACTTTCAATTTCTGCAAAGGGGTTTGTTTATCGGCGAATCATTCACTGCCAGTATCATGAAATATCTAACGATACTATCATTCTGTAGGTATGAGTAGCAGGAATAACAGCAAACCCGGTTGATGCCACAGTGACTGCTGTTATCACCATCGCAATGTGGTTTCAGTACGGCTAAAGCTCTTGCTGCTGTTACACAAGACATTGTTGAGGGATTTGATAAGGGAATGATTATCACTCTGGTTTTACTAGATCTTTCGAAAGCATTCGATGCCATCAATCATGAGGTGATTTGCATGAAACTCAAATATTGTGGTTTTGATAGTGCTGCCTTATTTCTCATCTGGTCTTATTTACTTGGTCGATCTCGAAATTTTGTTGTTGATGGTCATAACTTCTTACCTCTTGATATTCTATCAGAAGTACAACAGGGTTCCATTTTGGGACCTTTATTGTTCATCATTTATACTACTGACATCTCGTCCATCAAGAAATGTAAAATACACGCGTATGTTGATGACATACATAATACATGCACTTTAAAATAGATGATTGTGCTGAGGCACAAAATCTCTTCAACACTGATCTTGATTTGATCAGTTGGCTATCAAGTGAACATGATTTGAAAGTTAATCCTAATAAAACAATGATGACACATTTTTGATCGCAGAAGAATCGTAAATTTGCAGAAAACAATTTCCATTTCGAACTAGGACATACTATCTTGACTCCTGTCAGCTACAGGGGAGATGCTTGACACTGATCTGTTGAAAAAAGGTTATATCTTATTGAAACTATTATACTGTAATCGTTTTATTTTGAACCAACCTCTAAAAAGAATGATCTGTGATAGTTTGGTGCTAAGCCATTTCAACTACTGTGACTTATATGATTCAGATAAAAAAAGAATACAAAAAGTGCAAAATTCTTGTTGCCGCCTATTTTATGGACTTCGTAAGTATGATTCAATTTCTGAAGATATTCACTCAAGAAACATTAGACATAAAAACAAATTAACTATGCCACAACATCGCACTTGAAATCAAGAGCAATTCCATAACAAAAATCTCCGATCAATTGAGAATAACTTAGTAAAAAAGTAATTTTCTAGAGCCCTTATTGGAAAAATAATTAAAGAAAGAAGTTCTTCTTCTTAAAAGTCATGGGTGAAACCCAAATATCACAAAATTCCATTTGTAGAAAATTTATCTGATAAACTTGGAATGCTACTCAGTAACGAACAAATTAAAATGGCCTTTTTAAATTAAAATACAGTTGGAAATCATTTTTTTCTCGAAACAAAAAAGTCAAACACCACAGGAATTACAATCCAATATAGTGTACAAATTGAAATGTGGAAGCTGTCACAAATGCTTTCTTGGTCAAACCGGACGGTATCTTAAAACACGAGTTTCAGAACACATGAGAAACTGAATATAAAAGAAATCCAAAGCTCTCGCTGACCATGAAAAACAATATGAACACATTTTTGATTTTGATCATCCAATTATGCTAGATATTCAACCGTATTTATTCAAAAGACTTTTGAGCGAAATGAGACATATCCTCAAATGCCATAGTGTTGTCACTAGAATAGATGTCGATGGACTTGAGTATATTTCAATTTGATAAGTGAAAAATCTGAATAATTTACCTTTTTTTCATTCTTTTTCTTTCTGTCATTGATTAAAAAGCAGACACCACCTTATCAGTATTATAGATGAAGCCATTCGTTTGTTTCATGTCTTTTGATAATAATAGCTTTATTGTCCAACAGTTACCAATTTACAGGACAATATAACTTTTTATTCACAATACTTAACCATAAACGAAAAATTAAATGAACAAATAAGAAAAACTAATTCCAATTACCTACTTCAAGTACATGTTAGCAATTCTAATAATGTTGTGAAGGTTAGTGAATAATAAATCACCATGGGCACAAATGCTATTGAAATTTTTGCACATAACATATATTGGGGAATTGAGCATAATGTTAGTTCTTGCTCTGAGAGGTCTAAAAATGGATTGAGATCGTGAAGTTGGCCGTGGTACATTGAAGTTAATTTGTTCAAGAATTTTAGGACAGTCAACTCTCTCATTCACTAACTTGAATAAAAATATGAGCGACGCACATTTTCTGCGATGCTCTAAACTAAAAAGTTCCCAACGTTCATATATGACATCATTACTGATACCTCTCTCAGGGTAAGAACCATCTATTCTGAAAATTAGAAATTTACAGAACTTTCTTTGAACTCTTTCAATGGCTATGTTATGAATCTCAAAGATTGTACTTGCATATTCTATCTTCGATCGTACGTAGGTGAAATACAACAGCTTCATGGCTTTAATATTATGAAAGTTTCTGCAATTTCTAACAATGAAACCATAAGCGCTGAGAGATTTTGAAACTTTTTGTGAAATATGTCTACCAAATGTTAATTTATGATCGAATATTATCCCTAGGTCTTTGATCTCATTACATCTCAGCAGATCTGAATCCTGTATTACATACGGGAATGTATAAACCTCTTTTTTTCGACTATAACTCACTACTTTACATTTCTCCACATTGAGTTTCAATTTATTATTGCTACACCAAGCAACAAGAAATTCTAATTGAGATTGAAGATTCACACAGTCACCTACTTCCTTAATTATAGAAAATAATTTCAAGTCATCCGCGAAGAATATCCGCTCACAAGCTAAACTTCCACATAAGTCATTGATAAACAATAAAAACAAAAGAGGACCTAGGTTGGAGCCCTGAGGCACACCAGAAGAAGCTATATATGTTCTAGATTTATAACCGTTATAGAAGACGAATTGTTTTCTACATGTCAGATAGGATTGCATCCGCTGACAGGCAGTTTTCGAAAAACCAAAACTCATCAGTTTATTGAGAAAGATACAATGATCAATTTTATCATTTTTATGCTTTAGAGAAGTCCGTCAACTTGGCCATTGTTATCTAATGCCTCGGAAATAAATTGAGTAATAATGACTAGATTAGAACATTAGACAGTAGAACGCTTAGTAACAAATCCATGTTGATGTTGAGATAATTGCCGTTGAATAGAAGCATGTGTTGTTTTGTCTCGAAAATTTGGCTGTTCCAAGGTTTTTTTTTCATATGTATCTAATATGTCTGATGGGTTTTGAAACAGTAATATTATCAACAAGAAGAAAATATTGATCCTGTTATCCAAACAACTTTTCTTCAGCAATAATTATTGTCTTATATATATCTTGGGAGGGGTTGTTACTGAGTAATTGGTTCATGATTTTTGGAAAATGTTTCTCTTCCTTCTGGGCAAAAGTTCGTTGGTAATAATAAATACATAATAATGAATAAATAAATGAAGGCCGATTGTGCAATAGGATAGTTGGTGAAAAAAGAATTTGAGGTTCACTTTTTTACCCCCTTTACGTGATAATTTCTGTACTCCCTGCCGACTCGACTTTCCCCGTTCGGAAAAGAATCCAGATTTTTTGATTAAACATTCTCGCACCACCGGCCTCGTCTGCCATCCTGACGATAATCCAGCCAGTTAAGGAAAATAAATGGAATTCCAGTCAAAAATTGGATTATGTTCTTAGGCAATTAACCACGCTACACTGCCGAATTGTGAATAAATTAAAAAACGTCGACGACAAGGCGACAACACCCGAATTCCAATTATTATCATTAAGGATTATGATTTCTGATGGGTTCATGAACGTCGTGCGCATGTTCCAGATTTGAAACATCCCCCATTGTCGATGAATTTCTTCGCATTGGGCAGTTCTCTTCTCGCTCATCAATTTGGGAAATGCCAAATCAAGAACAAACAAAGATCAGCTTCATTCATAAAAAAAATAATTAGCCAAAAAAGCCTCCTCAAACAATGAAATGAATCAAAATACTAAATTCAAACAATATTTTTTCTACGCACCAAGTTGGATATCGATTTTTCCAATAGATAGAAACAATATCAATATAGAGGATCTGCATGTTTAATAAACACCCTGTATATTAGTGGGTGGGTTCAGGAACCATAGTATGACTATTGATGAGCATGAGTTACGCTTATTTTTTATTTCTGCAGAGACATCTTCGATGTGTTCATCTGCTAGAAGTGTTCCTTTATCAAAACCATGACGGATGATGACTGAAGTTGAAGAAGCTGTTATAATTGGGGAGCCCAAGCGGGGATTTCCGGATTTACTAAAGCGCGGCAGATTAATATACAGAGGGCTTCTTTGTAAACGGTTAAGTACCTCCACCAAATATGAGCATCATATATAAGGCCGCCCGTGAGTGATAAAGGATCAGATTAGTTAAAAAAATTGATCATCAAAAATTCTCGAACGCGTCAGATTAAGGTAGGGTGAGTTAATTACATGCTGAAAAGTGTATATTCCAGTAATCTGACAATTTGAGAGTGACGCAAAGGAAAGAGAGGGCAGCAAAGTTGTAAAAAGATAACGTCATTTCGACATTTTCGAGTGTAGCTAATTTTTTTTATTTTGAAGGAAATAATTCAAGGATAACGAAAAATGTATAATCTGACGATTTCCGCAAGCCGAAATAACAAAAATTCGTCGATAAAGTTTAATACGTGCAGCTGCGTGATACCTATATATCCCTCTCCGAGTTTCTATTCCTCTTTCACTTTTTCTGTATCTATTACTCTCCCACTGAATTGTGTTGCCATGACGCCATCGCAGCTGATGACAGAAACTCATTCGTGATGAAGATGAAGATTAATTAATCACTTGATTATAAAAAATTATATTTTTTGAGCAATTTTTTAAAATGTATTTTCTTATAAATACAAGTATTCTACTTACAAAACATACACTTATTTATTTGCATGCTATTTTCTGAGCTTTTGAATCATTTGAGTTAAATGATTTAGAAAATTTTTAAAAAATTGTCAGATTAGGCGAGTCCCTCTAGATAATTGTCAGATTATGAGACAGCACGTCTACAACATGAAGATGAACCATATATATCTTAATCTGACGAAATGGCGAATTTTTTGGCACATTATAATAATGCCCACGAGTTGGCGTCAGATCGAAATCGTCAGATCATTGAATGGGAGCTTTTTTTGTTGCACTTAACACCCCCTTAGAAAATCTGACGCACTCGATTAATTTTTTTTCTTTTCACTTCTAACCCTTACGTACAACCACCCGCATCATGCAAACAATCGGATTAATAATATACGAACATTATTAAAAATACGTAGGACATTGACACTATCAATATCTGACGCGCTCGAGTATGTTCATGCAACAGTATTTTTACATATTCAAAAATCTATAGCCGCTTCCCCCACCGATGAAAAGTTATTACTCATTAAACATTTTTTTCTTCTAATCATCTAAGCTTTGCAACCTAATATGTCTCTATGACGCTCGAGTAAATCCCCATTTTCCATCGTGGGCTCCCCTACTATTAGGCATTGACTCAGCAGTAGAATTTCAACTCGAAATTTTCACCTTACAAAAGAAATATTTTGAGGATTTGCTACATTGTCTGGCAGCAGCAATGTCTTCAGTGTATCAGGAAGAAAGTGTGAGAAATCTCTACTGTTATAGATAACTTTATTACCATGACACTCTGTTTTTATTTCAAAGAATAAAATTGAAAGACAACTTTAATCGAATTACGTGCTAAGGTGGATTTTAAATATTTACGTAGCAAAAAATTGCGGTTTCTATCAACGCGGACTTCTCAAGAAAAACCGCGAAGGGTGTGAAATTTCATTTGTACGCATTTGATGCTTCAGTGAGTAGTTTTTCGATCGTCTCGGAATAATTTTCGAGTCCGATTCTTTGAAGAAGGTAAAAACTGTCGTCGCTGATAAAAGCGAATCTCAACCTTCACACGATTCATCTGCCGTCTACCGTTTGAGTGTATTTCAGATGGCATTTCACTCAAGCAATGAGTTGGTTACCTTCAGAAAAGATCTCGCTAGGAAAAGCAGAAACATCGTCAAACTGCGACTTTCAACATACTCCGGAATGAAAGAAATCAAAGCAGGTGTCCCTCAAGGGCCCACTCCGAGACCCATCTTGTTTCCATTGTATATTATTCTCATGATTGAGAACTACAGGCCTGTAACAGTCCCAACAGTATTGTGTAAAATTTTCGAAAGGTGTATCTATAATAAAATGCTGGCTTTTCTAGATAGATTTGGAATTATTTCCGAATTTCAACATGGTTACTGCCCAGGTAGGTCAACGGAAAGTGCATTTTACACTTTTTTCAAGTATGTCTATGATTCACTTGATAAACGAAAGTATGTTGGTGCCCTTTTCTTTGATTTATCGAAAGCTTTTGACATTATTGATCCAGCTATTATTTGCAGTAAACTATATTCACTTGGCTTCAGAGGTAATTTTCTATCGTGGCTTAAGTCCTACCTGAATCTAAGAAAAATACATGTTAAAATTGATAATTGTCATTCTCAATCGTATGGCATGGATTTAGGAATTCCTCAAGGATCTATTTTGGGACCTCTAATTTTTTTACTTTACATTAATGACATGCCAGACTATGTTAGCACGAATTGTATTGTCTTATATGCGGATGATACAACTCTAGCAACTAATGCTGAAAGTCCCGAGGAACTTCAAGATAAACTGAACTTATTGTCATTTGAATTCACGAATTGGTGCAAGAAGAATTCATTAGTAACTAATTCAAGTAAAACAGTATCGATGCAATTTTACTCTAGAACAACCAGAAAAATTGAAGAATTTGTTGTTAGGGTAGGAAATGAGAACATTGAGTCATCAGATAAAACCAAATTTCTTGGTACCTTGATAGATAGTAATATGGCATGGGAATCAAGTATAGCACAAGTGAGTAAAAAAGTTAATTCGGGTTACTTTGCTATTAGACAGTTAAAATCATTATTTACAGCTGCTCAATGTTTATTTTGCCCTGGTATATTCCCACATTTCCTATAATATAGCTGTATGGGGTTGCTCCACCAAGCTACATAAAATATTTGTTTTCCAGAAAAGAGTTATGCGCTTAATATTCAAATTAGACTACCGGGAGTCATGTAAAACATATTTTATTGAAAATGGAATTATGTGTGTACCATGTATATACATCTACAAGTGCATACTATTTTTTAAGAAATACATACATGATCATCACCGAAATTCTGAAATGCATTCGTACCCAACGAGACATGGTGATTTGATAAGACTTCAACAACATTCAACCTCGTTTTTTGAAAACTGCCCGTCTTTTGCTGGTGCAAAATTTTTTAATAATCTACCTCTCATAATTAGAAGTGAAAAAAGCGATATTATCTTCAAAGCCAAACTTAAAAAGTTTCTGATTAGCGGTTGCTTTTACAGTATTGCAGAATATTTGAGTCAATGTGAGGACTAATAATAGATGCTATGTTAAGTTCTATTGGCAACTAGTTTATCTATACCTATACCTATATGTATGTACGTTTATTTGCGTTCATTTATACTTATGTGTATGTATTATCTTTATCGTTGCATTTACACTTATATTTATAATTATATGTATGTATATTTATATTTATGTTTGTATGTATATATTTTATTTTCTATAAGACGTATCCTATATCATTTTTTGTGATCTTAAAGGATGTAATAAATATAAATATAAATATAAATATAAATACATCACATAGCTGGACATAACTGCTCATATCACATCATTTGTAAATGGCTTCATGTTGCTGGTATAGATAGATAGATAGAGAGATAGATAGTTTATTTAGCCACGTTATTTAAAAAAATACATTTGTAGCGAGTCAAAACAATAATGTTGGAGCTATACAAACATATCAACAACCAACAAACATTTTAAATAGATTACAAGTAAAATAAAAAAAACACAACTATCACCAGTGGTTACAGTTGTATTTTTGAGAGATACAAACATGAAGTAACGAATGTGGTTATCGAAATTTGAAAAATAATATAGTAATTAAAGGTCATCATTGAAGTGATTCAGATTCAAACATGTGAGTTGGTGAGGCCAAGTATTCGTTGACACTATAAAAACAATGTGTTGTTAAGAAATTTTTGTTAACCTCTTGAAACTACATATAGGTAAATATTTAACAGTGGGTGCCAATATATTATGAATATTAACATTGAGTGTATTGATCTAGGATTTGTGTAGTTTCAGCCTGCGTGGTCTTGAAAAATTAGCACCTTTAGCAACTTTACCTTACTCGTTTCTCAATCTAGAGCAAATACATGTACCATGTGTCCAGCTGGAATGACTACCTCTTGATTTGCGAAGGCAAGGGCGTAGGAATGTTCTTGCTTCTCGATAGAAATTCAGTTGAAAGTGCTAAAAGGGTTACCAAAGGGTTACATAATTATATTTTGCGCTCTTAGACCTGATCTTCAAACATGACTCAACCTCTGACAGAAGCAAGAAACTCTTTCGAAGGTTCGAAACAGATGCAATTTCAATCTAGCAGAAGACCACTATTATAATATTCATGCAGTCATTGTTCACTGTGGTTCTGGCATTGGAATTGGTCATTATTATGCCTTTGTCAAAGAAGAAACGGACTGGTTTAAGTTTGACGATAGTCGTGTCACGGTGTTCTGGCGATGTATTGAATTTATTGGAGCCTCTGGAGACACCCTACATTTTGTTTCATGAAAGAGAGGACATTGGCAGTTCAAGATCTTCAGATGATGTGGTGCTGCAAGTTTTTCCGGGTTTTCTTGCAGCTGAAAAAGCAAATGCGCCACTGGAATCAATGAAGTCGCCCCGGAGCTTCAATACATTTTTCTTGTTGTTTCATAATTTCAAGAGTTTGTATTTTGGAATGAAATATTTTTTCATAATTTCTGGATGAGACTGGAAATATCTTGTGTTCCGTGTACCATCTAGATTTTTTATTTTGGTTCGTACTTATCCAGAGTTCTATATCAGATGATGTAGAGTCCCCCTGAAATTCGTTGATTATTTCACATCAAATTCCAGGATACCCTGAACAAATGCATGGTTGTTACACATACCCTTCGTTCTCTCTCCAGCCTCTTCCTTCTCTCTCTCGCTCGCACGCCTACCTCGATAATCTGAATTCTAAAGCCGCCATGCATTTACATCATAACGCAAAGTGACCAAGTATAATATTGCATTAGATAGTATTAAATTTACAGGCTTTCCCTCGTCCTTTTCTCGTGCAGGACCCAGCTCCGGCACATACATATTCATATAATTGTAATCGCATCATGCATGTGTCATTTGAGCACTGTAACTACATTTCCTGGGCATTGTTGGCGGGTTATCGCTGAACCACCCTTCATCCCTCGGTGCTGTAGAGTCGTCTTTTTCTCCCCGTTTTTAATGTGTCATTATCATTTAGGCGAGAAATTTGATGGGAACGGAAGATGACACGCAGAAACAATGAGATATTTCGTTTGTCTCGGGTGTTTTCGGTCGAGGAAGTTCTTCCACATAATTTTGTTTTCTTTTCGAAGAGGGTTTAGCTACTATCATCTGCTTATTGAATGGCAAGTTGGAAATTTACGGGCTATGGGTGAAAGCAGAAATATTTGCAGATCTGTTTTTTTAATGGTAAAAAGTCATAAATGCTCATTTTGTGTGCAAAACGTCAGTTATTGTCAGTTATTTTTCTGGTGCGAATAATCTTCATCAAGCTAAGCCTTAGCTTCAACAGTTCAAATCTCTCACTGACTCAACTTCTACGGTCTTATTTGGATCTGAGAACCAATGTTGTTTTTTTATAATGGATTTGCATCTGCACCATACTAATCACCATTCGGTGTGCCACAAGCCTCCAATCTGGGACCCCCGCTTTTCCTCATCTTCATAAATGATCTCACCTCCGAGCTTTCGTGTGGCAACTTACTTTTGCCACACGACTTGAAGATCTTCTCATCTATCACAAGTTTAGAGATCTGCTCTTGTCTCCAGTCTCAATTAGACCAGATAGATAACTGGTGTCAGGTGCAAAGTTTGCTCCTTTACATGAAAGGCCAATATTATTGAATATTTTTATACTTTTGAGGATGAAATACTCCTTCGCGAACAAATATTTTTATGTGGTCACTCCAAAACATGCTGGAACGAGAATGTCTGCTTGAGTCCGAACTACACAGAGTGTTTGTGTTGCAAAAGCTTATTATTACACATATTTTCTGCTTATCTTATAGAACGTCATGCAGAGACACTTCCAAAACTAATAAAATTCTCACGGCGCCCTCTATTTATATATTAAAACTTTTGACTCACATTTTCAAGAACCTAAAAGCTTTAGAAAGCATTGCGATATTCACATGTATGACACCAGAAACAAATGAAATATCTTACCGAAGAAAATTTGTTACTCCGTGCAAAAAAAAGCTCCAGTGTATACTGGAATATGTCTATTCAACATTCTGGCCCTCGAATTGGCCCTCATTTAAAATTTAAAATATAACAAACAATAGTAGGTATATGATATCAAAATGTAAAGTTTTGGTATATTTATTATTAGTCTATTATATCCGCATAATATTCTTCCAAACTATAATAGGTTCTATCGGAAAGAACTCTTTTTACAGCTTTTCTGAAGCCAGTGTTGGACTGCATATTTTTGATATAATTTGGAAGGTGGTTGTACATCTTGCAGCCGTTATATATAATGGAGTCCTTAACTAGAGTGGAATATGGTAAAGGTAGTTTGATATGGTTACTTTGGCGGGTGGCATATCTACTATTTGTAATGAAATTTTGTTTATGTTTATAAATGAGACACTGTTAGGTGTTAATTTACTTTTTTTATGATTTTCGTTAAATTAACTAGAAAAAAATATATACAACTTCGATGTTTATTTATTTATAATAATGAAAATAATGATGAAAATAATACGCTCTGTATATTCAACTGCATCTAGTTATCATTCAATCACTTACCATCAATCAGTTCTTATTTATAATTGCCTTGTAGTAATTGGTGCTTCGAGTGTTCTCTGAGATTCCTGTGGAATACAAATACGAGAAATAAATAACCTAACATTCTCATATTTAGTTCTTCAAAATATACATTCACATCACTGTTGAGTTATATTGGCAATCTGTGTCACTTCTGTTAAGTTCATATCATTGAAAGGTTTGATTAAAGGGTTCACCTGTGACGTCATTGAAGATGATTTTACCCCGAACAGACCGTCTGTGACATCAATAACCATGACGACCAGATAACCGCAATAATTAACCCATTTCATGGGATTGCGAAATAAAACTGACTAGATGACAAGTTGACATACCTTTGAAAGGGGGATATCCTTTCCTTTTTTGATCATCACGGCACATGGCAGGAGCTAAATTTGAGAATTGTGCTCACATCTTGGATGGATTTGCCTTATACGTATTAGGAGGTTAATATAAGAGTTTCTTATTCTTGAGAAAAGAAAGAAATATCCACTTCAGTGTTTTGGGATTTGAATTATTCTATCTTCCTAATCAAACCGTAATCGTTAGACCTCACTTCAGGCCGTCCACTATATACAGGTACATCTTCCACTAGCTTGTCAACTATCCATTGAGAGGTATCTTAATAGGCATCTCTCCCAAATAAAACTGGAACTTGGCACAGGATTGTTCGTATAACCTTACTTTGTTTCAGGCCTTTTCATTTTTGGCCCTTTCGCTTTATCTCTTCGTTGTACGTTGGTTACATCTTGACGATTAGCTTATTGTTACCTTTATTACGGTACTACAAGAAGTCTCTGACAACCAGAAAATCATTGATTACAACTATAATACTTACCACAGAATCTCAAGATCATTTATGAACACACCAGATCTCTACAAAGTTTCGAACGAAGAGAATATCATTGGAGAAAGATATACGCTGGCAACATCTTGATCAGGCGAGCTCTTTCCATTATTTCTATTGCTTTACTTATATTAATATTACACCTCTTGTTGCTTGTCAATTATCCTGTTTATTAGTGACATTTGAATGCTGCTTTTTGGCTGTGAAGCCTTATCTACCAGTGATTCTGGAAGAAAGAATACAACTAACTAAATATCACAACTCTGAAATTATATTTACTTACCACTTACTAGTTTATATATATGTAAACTCTGATGTATATATACATAGGGGTATCAAATGATCATGTCTTCTCCCCATGCTGATTGAATGTTTCAATGTTAAATCTATATGTAGTTAAGTCTACTTGCAACTTGCACAACGAATAAATCCACTTCCTATCACACGAGAGTATTTTTTTCACGACCCACTCTCCGAAAGTAGCTAACCACAGTATTTTAATTAGTAAAAACCCCATTATAGCCCCAAACGTTGCTCCTATCATTTAGAGGCGTTTGCAGGTTATAACACACTGTTACAACTATAAATATACACACTACCGTGAGAAGGTTATGTTGCTTGAAGTGAACTCTACACGAATCGCGAAATTTTAATTAACAGAGGTATCTCAGGGCTCTTTTTTGTAAAACAAAAACATTTTGAAGAACATTTCCACTGCACACTCCCCAGAATGGGATACCATATCGCAAATGTGACTCTATCAAGGAGTAGTATACTGACTTTGCGATTGTGTAACCTAGTTCGTTTGCAGCAATTTTTACAGCATAACAACCAGAGGACAATTTTTCATTCACGTTTTTGACACGTTCACTTCACCACCTTTATAGATCGGTATGACAATTGATGTTTTGAGAAACTGTGAAAATATGCCTTCTTTGAAGGATCCATTTATCAGAGATACTAGATGGTTCAGAACATCAGGAAGATTTTCAAAGATCCTAACAGAAATGTCATCAAATCCTGTTGCGATTTTATTTTTAATTGTATGTAACGTTTCTTTCAATTCATCAATATTAGTGTCATACAAGATTAGGTTTTCATTAACATTGAAGTTTGCTAGATTTATTAGTTGATCATAAGCTACGGGTATATTTTTTGTCAATTCATCTGCAACTGAAGTATAATACTCATTTAATGTGTTCGGATTCAACTCCAAATCTACTTTCTTTTTGGGTTTTTTTCCTACAAGATCATTTACTATCTTCCAACTCTCCTTTGATTTGTTGGTGGAACTGTCAATGCGATTTTTATAATAATTTTCCTTTGCTAACTTCATCAACTTTCGATATACTGATCTGTACATATTGTAGTAGTTATGGAAAGAATCTGTATTTGTATATTTTCTGATATAGGTAATAATTCTTGCAGAATTCTTTAATCCTTTAGTGAGCCATTGTTCCACACATATTATGACATCAATAGGCCTTTCAAATGAATAAAAAATTTCGATGATATCTTACGCATATCCCAAGTTTGAAAATAGAAAGCGCTTAATAAAACACCCTATAAAAACAATTCAATGGTTGATTGTAGCAGATCAATTCAGTACAATTCGCGACAGCGGTAGTACGGGAAGTGAAGCAGTAAAGCAAGTGAAGTAATTGTAGAGATATTGAAGCGTGAGTGTTTTTAACTGTTCTCTTGTTTTAAATGAAGTTGCTGGTTTCTTGAAAGAAGCCCTCATTGAAAACCCCAGCGGCGTAACAGCACCTTTCGACGAAAGTAATAACCACCCAAATCGAAAGTAATAAATCCAAAATATCTTTATTAATCGGTATATTTTCCGATACGCCCAATCCGGCGCGTATTCGCATCCTTTTCTCGGAAAAATATTATGAAGACTGCGATCGGGAGGAAGCAAATAAAGTAACTATTCTGTGAATATGTGAGCACAGAGTGGATGCGAAACGCAGAGCGAATACAAATCAATGGATAGAAGTTTTCCAATCCATTTCCCGGCTTCCCATGAGGACGCCGAAAACACTTCGCTATATTAGGAGCACACCTGTAGTACGTAAATTCCAGGGACGTCCCCAGCGGGATTACGAAGGAGGGCGAGATGGTATTGAGAATCATAACGGGATAGTTTGCCGCTGGGACTAGGTCGGGCGAATTCTCTGTGTTATTTTCACTTCACAGACATTGTGTCAGTGGATATAGTCAGAAAGTTTTCGGAATTTCTTACAAATTACCGAACGTTAACATTTTCGGGCCAACCTAGTGAACATTTTTTCGTTTGTTTGAAGGTGATTGACAATGTTTCATGATGAATTTCACTAGTTCGGACTTCCATTGTCTACTATATAAAATGATTTGAAATCCCTGAAACAACTAAAAAAGAAGAATTGAAAATGAGTAGCTGAAAATAACAATTATATTAACCAAAATAAACCTGAAATGAAATAATAGTGAAATGAAATACAAGTAAAAATAGAACAATTGAATAAATAAAAATAAAGAAATGAAAAAAGAAAGAAAATAAAAAAGTGGAGAGATTCCAAGTCACGTTAGTTCACGACGTTTCGATTGGTAGTATCTACAATCGTCTTCGGGTGATGACTGGACTGATTCCTCCGAGAGATGACTATTTATAGGTCGTTCGAGTATTTTCACTTATCCCCGCTTTCCTTTTCCGCTTCACTGGTTCCGTGGGAGATGACCGTTTTGGCGGGAGTTGGCCATTTTCGCTTGATGATGGGTTTCCATATGTTGCGTATTTCTACGCTGGCTTGGCTGAATACGTTGTTGGACATGTATGTGTCTTCCTTGAATTTTCCCCTAAACCAATGTTTCTCTCTGTGCAAGATCTCAGCTTGGGACCACTCGATGTTGTGTTGATGTGTCCAAACATGGTCTGCTATTCCTGATTTGCTGGTTTCCCCTCGCTGTGTGTGTTTCTTGTGCTCGGCAATGCGAACATTCAATGGCCTCTTAGTTTCACCAATATACGATTTTCCGTAAAGTGGTATAGTAAAGTAAAGATCAAACAAGGTCATATTCAGAGCTTTTGGATACAAAAACTCGCCGTTCTGAATTCTAAACATATTATAAATAATGATAACAATATTCCAATGAGACGTCTTTTGAAAAGAAAGTATTTGACACAGTAATGCAAGTATCATCTGCATACTTAAGCACCCTTCCTTGAGATATGTGAATGGGACGGTCGTTAATGAAAATGAGGAAAATTAGAGGGGCCGAGTACGCTTCCCTGGGGTGTACCAGTATCTGTTTCAAATTCCTCCGAGATGACGGCATCAATCTTAACAATGGACTTTCTTCATTCGAGGATAGACCACTCATTGATTGGCTCATATAAGCTAGTAGATCAATGAAAATATCTAGAGTCCTACCATAAAAATAAAAAATAAAAATTTTGAATGTCACATTTTCTGAAAAACATTGGTTATATACAATATAAACAAAATAACATACCAACACAAAATACCAACACACAATATATAAACATATATACAGGGCTATTCAAATTCGTTTGTGTACATGGGAATTTCGTAAACGATAAGAGATAGAGTGTCGGTTGAATGATGGCGAGGTTGCGTATTTTAGAGACCTATTCAATGATGTAAAGAAATCGAATATAGCTTTTTTGGTTCTGGAGGTATACTGGAAAAACCAAAAAATCCAAATTGTTTTTTTGCCTATATCTTCTTTATTCGCAGACATATTGAAAATATGTCCACATTTTGCTATTGGCACTTGATGTGGGCTCTTAAAATATATCCTTGAATCTTTCATACAGGGTGTCATCTGACTTGGGCCACCCCCATCTATGAATTTTTAAATACGGACCTGTATTTTTGTAGTAGTTTTTGGATCGTAGACGTTCACTTCATACTGAGAAATTAAATTAAATTTTATATTTCGGGATTTTTCGGTAATATTCGATTAAAATTGTGTGAATTATTCCCTTTCAAATTACGGCCCTGGAAATTGGTTGACTGAGTTGAATAAAAACATAATAGCAACTTTCACGTCTTCCTATGTATCGTAAAGTTTTTCGAGAGTTTTTTTTTTCATTTTTATCCGAAACGAACACTATAATTTTAATGAAAATTGAAATGAAGTAATTTATATAGGTACCCAAAAAAATTATTGGCGCAATAAATGTTAGAATTGAAGTCCTTCCATTTCGAGACATTTTTAAACTCGGTTTTTTTTCATATTATTCATTGCCTTAATACACTTCTTTGCTGCAATATTTGCTCAATCTCGAGTGTTCCACATTTTCTATCTCTCTGCCAGCGTAAATCCTATTTTTCAATGTCCCCCATAGAAAATAGTTCAGAATAGTGGTGATCTTGCAGACCATCTTATTGTCCCATTATTTGTCTCAAAATGGGAAGAAATCCAATTCGAACATTTATTGCACAATTAATTTTTTTTGTGTATATAAATTACTTACTTCATTTCAATTTTTATTATAATTATAGTGTTTGTTTCGGATGTTATTATTGCTACCAATTTTTCTTCTGCTCATCAAAATACATATAATATATTTTGTTGTAGATATGTTTCAGATAATCATAAGGTTTTCTTATTCGAAGTTCATTGTAGAAAACGCTCAGAGCAATGGAAAAATTATGAATAGGTACTTAAAAATGAAAAAAAACTTTCGAAAAACTCTACGGTACATAGGGAGACGTGAAAGTTGTTTTTGTGTTTTTATTCAACTTTTATTCAACCAATTTCCAGGGCCGTAATTTAAAAGGGAATAATTCAGACAATTATAATAGAATATTACCGAAAAAGCCCGAAATATAAAATTTAATTTAATTTCTCAGTATGGAGTTAACGTCTACGATTCAAAAACTAAAACAAAAAATACAGGTCTGTATTTAAAAATTCAAAGATAAGGGTGGCCCAAGTCAGATGACACCCTATATAAAAAATTCATGGACATATTCTGATAGCTCACATCAAGTGCTAATAACAAAATGTGGACAGATTTTCAATATGTCTGCGAATAAAGAAGATATAGGCAAAAAAAGCACTGTATAAAAAGTTGAAAAAAGTTGAATATCACATCGTTAGTGTTCTCTAACTTCCTGTCAGCTTCCTCAAGCTTGTTTGCTTCTTCTACTCCGCCATTCAGTGCTATTTTTCGCCATACAATCATCTCAACGATATCAGCAATGAAAGAAATTCAGGTTCAAACTAAAAAAAGTTGATCATCGATATAATCATACCCTGCAGATTTCCGAGCGAGCCAATTATATATTAATAAAAATAATGACATCAAACGCCACGAGAGTCGACAAATCCGATAAGATCAAACAATAACTTGACGCCGCGTTATAAATATTTATCGGCGACATACAGATGTACTGCGGATACACCTCTCGGCATTTTTTTTTCTCTCGAGCTAGGCCACATTTCGAAAGTCAGCATTAATTAAAGGGCAAGCAATGCGGTTCGGGCTAACACGGTGCACGAATAACAAACGAAGGTGGCGTGCCATGTCAATCAAAGTCCATCGAACATGACCGATGCGATTTCCGGCCAGAATAGCGCCTGTGGTTCATTTGTTTCAACGTGTGGACCTTTCCTCGAAATTAGGATGCTGGTTTTCAATTCAAGAGTTATAATAACGTTGTGTTGTTCTCCCTTCAAAAGATATGGGAGAAAATCTCTTATGAGTCTCTTCATCGATTTTCTTTTGGCTGTAGTGATATCACATTGAAAATATATAAAGGCAGACACAACCAATTCAGCTGGTAACTCCTCTCGAAGTCGCTAAGTTCGTAAAAACCTTTTCTGCACCGTTCTGAATCCATCTTCACAAAATCGAGACCCAATCTAAATATATATCCAAATGTAACAACTCGCCCAAGAATAACTACTAACAACGTGCACCTCCAGGAAAGAATCCCCAGTAGGACTCTATTACATTACAAGACCGCTAAAGTCATAATCTACTGCGCGACCACTCCAGACAAACCCACCGTATACTAACAACGGTGAGAAGAATCTTTCGTAACATCCGCAACTTTCTTTGCCTATTCCCTTCTCACCAACTATATAACCTCATAGAACTCACACCTATTAACTTGACGTTACAATAACTCTGAGGCCGACCCTTGAATACTACGAACACCACTGCCATCGACACGCAATTCACTCTCTGGAAGCACTAAACAGATCCCGAAGAAGAAGTTCCCGTTTCCCAGAGCCAGACTCTTAGCAGCCCTGGATACATTTTTGGGAGCGGTGCCAGGACAGTTCGGATGAATTACCACTCACGAGCCTGTAGTGGGCAGTCCCACAAGGAGAAGCCGGAACCAATCCACACCCCAAGCTACATCAGGTCCCGCCAAATACTGACCCCTGCTATTATACATGGACCACTGTAATCAACCAAGAGAAGAACATGAACCACGCGAATTAAAACCACCAAGGATCAAGATGAAGGTCACTGACCCACTAGAATAAGGAGACTCAGTTATAATGATCTACTGGGGACGCTTATTATGGCTTCGAAGTCACCTCGAAGACACGGAGATTATTAACTCTGGAGGAAAAATGTCAAAGTAACCACGGGAATTTCATAAGGCTTCATATCTGGCCCAACTTTATGGAATATAAAGTATGAATAAAGCATGATGTTGATGTGGCATACAAAAAATTCTTAGATAAAACTGAGGAAGAAATACATATCAATCCCAACAGATTTTGGTCATTTATAAATAATAAAGGGGTAGCTTCAAAATAGCTCAAGTACTGAATTTTGAAGGTCAATTGCTGGAGGGGCCTCTAATATCGTAAACGGTTTTGCCAATCTTTTCAAACAATGGTATACCGTTTCTTCCCCTACCGTTTCTTCAAGCTTCAGTGAAAACGAACTATACAAGGCGTTAAGCTCGCTCAAGTCTAAAAAGACCACTGGTCCAGATAAAATTCCAACAAGCACATGTGCTTGCTCGTCCTCTATCCATACTAATTAATATCTGCTTAAGATCGGCTACAATACCAAGGATCTGTCCCATTTTCAAGAAAGGAGATAGACGAGATATTTCAAATTATCGGCCTATCTCTATTATTTGCAACTTTGCAAAGGTTTTTGAGATTCTGCTGTAGCGAGTTATATATCGGTATGTTAGTTGCAATATAATTATGACCCAACACGGTTTTATGAAAAATCGTTCAACGGTCACCAATCTTCTGACTATAACCCAACATATTGCTGAATCTATTGACAATAGAGCCCAAATGATGTTATTTACACAGACTTTCCTAAGGCGTTCGACTGGCTTGACCATGGCATTCTACTAAACAAACTAGTAGCCACTGGATTATCTCCATCCTTAATCTTCCAGTCCTATCCGCGGGATAGAAAACAATATTTTCAGCTCAGTGGTTTCAAATCTACCGAATATACTGCTTCTTCCGGTGTTCCACAAGGGTCAAATCTGGGATCGTTGCTCTTCATTATCTTCATTAATGATATTGCAGATGTTATAGATGTCTATTTCCTTTTGTATGCCGATGATCTAAAACTATACTGCCCCGTTGAGAACATAGATGATTGTGTGAACCTCTCAGTAAACGTAGGACAGGTTGTAGAATGGATTTATTGAAATAACTGGTCGCTAAACCCGGATAAATGTAAGGTCATGTCCTACAGTTTAAAAACGAATATCTTGATCTTTGATTATTCAATAGAAAACGTTTCCCTGGTGAGACCAGAAACATTTACTGATCTTGGCGTCACATTTGATACTGTACTATCATTTAATAGGCATATCAATAATGTTGTAAACTCCTCCTGTCGTTTGTACGGATTAATTGCACGTAACAGTTGTGATTTCAAAGAATTTTTGACCTTAAAAACTTTATTCTATGCTTTCATAAGATCAAAGTTAGAATACGCGTCAGTTGTGTGGAGCCCCTTTTATCAATATCATATTGATAGAATAGAAGCAATTCAACGACGATTTTTAGAATTGTTAAGCCTAAAAACCGAAAGCATTTGTCTTCCAATAGGAACAACCCACTCTGAATTGCTACAAAAGCATAACTTTTTAAGTCTTGAAAAAGGCGTAAATATTATAGTCTTGTACTAACCTATAAAATTATCGAAAGCATAGTCGACTGCCCAACATTACTGGAAAAGTTTAATATTTGCATTTCTAGAACCTGTCCCAGACACCCGAGTACTTTCTATATAAAAACATCTCGCACAAATATTCTAGAGAATTTTCCAATCCATAATGTAGATACGTTTAGTTGCAAATTGTCAGATATAAAATCCCACATATGAAATTTGTAGTCTTTATAGTCACTTGTTTGTATTGTTTGTAGTGTTTGTAGACTTTACAGTCACTTGTTTGTGATGTATTTATTATATTCTGTTATTTCGTGCTCTGTAATTGGGCTATGTCTTGTAGAGTATTGTATTACAAATAAATATATTCTGTGATCCAGCATTGAGAACAAAAAGGCTGCAGGAACACAAAAACTAGGCTTCGCAGACGATGTGAGGATAGTAACAACTGACGCAGAAATAGCAGAAGTCGTTACCAAAGTAAATACAATTGTTAGTAGTATAGACGAATGGCTACATATTAACCATCTCAATTTAGTACCACAACCCACATGAGCCGAAAAAACTGAATCTCATAAAAATACGACCATAACGTACCAAAAAAAACCATAGGGGGCCTCAAGGATACCAAATAGTAACACACAATTCCATCGCTTGAACTGCTTCTTGACGCAGGTCTCCTTGGAACAAAGCTCTTTTAAAACTTTCATCAAGAAAATAGACAAAATAGACGCTTAACAATGCTCTAATTACGGAGAGATATATACTCCGGAGATGGAGATGGAAATCGGGAACGATTGAAGAATGCAGTTCACTACATGTTGATTAGAATAATGGCCATTAAAGAAGAGAAAGAAAGAGCGACGCAACAACAGCAAATCATAAGCGTCAGAGAAGTGATTAATGCGTATTAGGAAGGTCTATCGCTTCCGGGTAATCACTAAAGGTTTCAGGAGATTTGGCCGGTAAAATTCCAATGCAGCTAGCACGCGTTAGCCCCTAGCTGATGCGTACATGAGGTTCCTCCGAAATAAAATAAGGCTAATCGATTAGGTCCGTTAAAGTCAACCAAATCAAATCATCTGCCAACTCCTTTCAACATCGTTGAGTCTTAAAAACCCAGACAGCTAAGCTAATCATGGCAATCACTTACGCTGCGTCAGTCATTTTTGTTGATCAGCTGAGTCAATCGTCAACGTCAGTCAATGGAGTGAGTCAGATCTTCCTGAATTCCTCTTAAAATCGCTGAAAATGTTGAGTTTCCCGGTAACTGATAAGTTCACAGGAATAGGCGAGGGCAAGACCTTTAAAACGATTTATAACCACATCCCCCGTGTCATTAAAAAAATTTGAGGGCTAACTTCTGCTCGCATTTGAGTGAGGTTTCGGATATGAGGTTTCCGGATTTCTGGCCGTGTTCTTCAGGTTGTTAAGCCTGACGTTTCGTACTACTACTATGGTAGACATTATCAAAATGATGTGGTAACGGTCGTTGTGCCCGAGTTGGTGCTCAAGTTGTTATTTGTGAGGTTGGTTTGGTTTCTCTTTATTGGATTACCTGACTTCGTTTGTGTACCTGTAAGGACATGTCGACAATTTCTCTCCTGTTCAGATCGACTGATACCTACACTTCTTTTCATGGTTCCAATGTAAACCTTCTCGCAGCTACAGAGAACACGAGGGTTGCTAAAGGTTTTCTGAGGTCATTGGCTGCTCTTAGACTTTGATAGTTTTTGTGGGCCTGAATATTGGTTCCACGTCGTGTTTCCCTCAGATCCTCCCAATCCGGTCTGTAACATTTTCAACTTTGGACATGGGAAAGCTTTTTCCTTGACCAGCCTTGCTGGGGTTACTTTGACGTTCTTTCTCCTGGTTCGTATGGCCCGCTCGAATTCTCCTTCGCTGTATCCACTCCCTTCGAAAGCATTTTTCAGGTATTTGAGTTCCTCAGTAATCCTCTCAGGTTGACAGATCCGTCGTGCTCTCTACCAACGTTTCAATTACCCATCTCTTTTGTTGTGGCTGGTGGTAAGAGTTTTTGTTAAGGTACCAGTCTGTGTGTGTTGGTTTCCTGTATACTCTATGGCCACATGTCCTATCTTCACGTCTATTCACAAGAACATCCAAGAATGCTGAGTACCTTAGGTTTCTTTCTATACTACAATGAGTTACAGAGGTAATCAAGTTTTCGTAGGAAACCTTTGTATAAGTAATGTTTTTTGGTAAGTTTTCAACGGAGAACATTTACAATAATGAATCTGATTAGTTTGGCACAAATTTTAGTAATTTTTTGGCACTAACCCTCCATTTTTTTCACTACAGAATGTTGAAATGGCTCATAAAAAACTATTGAGGAATAGTCGCTATGAAACTGTGATGGGACTTAATCGACAGTCAAGACTTATGGATCCACTAATATTCATTCCAACGGGGGCGAGGATCTACGAAATAATTCACGGCCGAAAAAACCATTTCGTTAAATCGCCGCCGACCGAAAGAAAATCTTTCCGGAACCTTTTCTCGCGGAACGCGCCCGAAAACTTTCGAATCAGAAAAACCTTCGATATTTCATCCGAGGCCGCGCTAATGGCGTTTTCTAAATGAAATTAACATATCGTCATCGCGAACGGGCGGGGGCGGCTACAGGGGGACCAGCTTTTCACTGGGGCCATTCATCTCCGGTTTTCGACCATTAGCCGCTATCGCTTAACCCTGCGTAATGGTCCGTACTTTGAGTGATGTCCGAAGCCCGAAATCGACCATTCCGCGGAGGGTTCAAAACTTATTTTGTACATTGCCTTTACCTTTAGTTAAATGAGGTGGGAGTCGCGGATTGGAGACGGATAGGGGCGGATTGGCCACCGTCCACATGAATTTGGACTTGAAAATCGTTTAATTTTTAACAAATTTTACCGTGGTTGAGTTGTGAAAACAACTTTTTGTATAGTTTAGGTTCACAAACAGAAGAAACTTCAGAATAAAAGTTATTAAGCTGTCAACTATAGCGATACGTCATCAATTACCAAATTTGGACTCCAACTAAAGTTTGTATAGCTCCCTCTTTAACCTACTGAGCAAAAGAACTTTCTCTCTCTCTCTCATCAAACGCAAACAATTCAAATTACTCTTTTATCTTCTTTTTTTACTTACAAAACAAGGTAATGCATAAAAGTATGAGATATATAATAATAACAATGATAATAATAATAATTATACGTATAAGCGTAACCTCTCTATGGCCTGGATCGATGCCTTGCGGTACCTAACAAAATAAGGAGATGTCTGAACAACTGATACCACTCTGGCGAGTCCAAACAGGGTGGGTGTATTTCAGGGAGATTCCCTCAGTCCCTTCTCTTCTGCATCTCACTATTGCCATTATCGCTTGCGTTCAAAAATATTCGAGGGAAGTCGAAGGCACAAGGTCAACCATTTGTTTCATACGGATGGTCTTGAACGGTAGGCCTTTGAAGAGAAGGATCTATAATAGTCCTTGGGGGTGGTGGAAGAGTACACGCATGCTATCGGTACGGAATTTGGGATAAAAGAATGTGCAATGGTCCACCTCAAAGAGGACGATGCGGGGACTACGGAGAGGATGTGCAGCTCGTAGATGATGCCGGAGAGACGTATACTTACTCCGGAGTGGAACAACGCCACTCACAACAGGTAACAGCAGTGAAGAACTCTCTCCACGTCAAGTATCAGCACAAACTCCGACATATCTGGTCATTGGAAGAACAAAGTTGCTGCATCAAATATGCTTGCCGTTCCAATCTTACTCTACTCGTTTTGGAGTAGTGAAGTGGACTCGGAAGGAGCCGTATCAACTCATCGTAAAGACCCGAAAAATGATGCATTTCCATGGAAATTTGCATCCCTAATCATCCGTTCCACGGTTGCACTTTCTCCAACAACGAGAAGTCCGTGAACTTTTGAGTTTGGAGTGTCTACATGGCAGAATGGTACTGGATGGAGTCTGTAAAGTCGTTAGGAGTTTGGATCTCCAAGTACTTGGAAAAGGTGTGAGAATTAGGTTTGTTTATGGAAAGTACCAAAAGTTTACTGCTCTCTCTATGGAAATTTGCACCTAATCGTCCGTTCTACGGTTGTACTCTTCCCAACAACAAGGAGGCCGTAAAGTTTTGAGTTTGGAGTGTCTACATGACAGAATGGTACTGGATGGAGCCTGTAAAGTCTTGAAGAGTTTGGATCTCCAAGTACATGGAAAAGGTTTAAAAATTTAGTTTTTTATGGAAAGTACCAAAAGTTTACTGCCATCTCCATGGAAATTTGCAACCCTAATCGTCCGTTCCTCGGTTGTCCTTTTCCCAACAACAAGGAGGCCGTGAAGTTTTGAGTTTGGAGTGTCTACATGACAGAATGGTACTGGATGGAGTCTGTAAAGTAGTTAAGAGTTTAGATCTCCAAGTACTTGGAAAAGGTGTGAGAATTAGGTTTTTTAATGGAAAGTACCAAAAGTTTACTGCCATCTCCATGGAAATTTGCATCCCTAATCGTCCGTTCCACGGTTGAACTTTCCCCAACAACAAAGAGGTCGTGAACTTTAGAGTTTGGAGTGTCTACATGAGAGAATAGTACTGGATGGAGTCTGTATAGTCGTTAAGAGTTTGAATCTCCAAGTACATGGAAAGGTGTGAGAATTAGGTTTTTTAATGGAAAATACCAAAAGTTTACTGCCATTTCCACGGAAATTTGCGTCCCTAATCGTACGTTCCACGGTTGTACTTTGCCCAACAACAAGGAGGCCGTGGACTTTTGAGTTTGGGGTATCTACATGAGAGAATAGTACTGGATGGAGCTTGTAAAGTCGTTAGCAGTTTGGATCTCCAAGTACTTGGAAAAAGTGTGAGAATTAGGTTTTTTTATGGAAAGTACCAAAAGTTTACTGCCATCTCCATGGAAATTTGCATCCCTAATCGTCCGTTCCACGGTTGAACTTTCCCCAACAACAAAGAGGTCGTGAACTTTAGAGTTTGGAGTGTCTACATGAGAGAATAGTACTGGATGGAGTCTGTATAGTCGTTAAAAGTTTGAATCTCCAAGTACATGGAAAAGGTGTGAGAATTAGGTTTTTAAATGGAAAATACCAAAAGTTTACTGCCATTTCCACGGAAATTTGCGTCCCTAATCGTACGTTCCACGGTTGTACTTTGCCCAACAACAAGGAGGCCGTGGACTTTTGAGTTTGGGGTATCTACATGAGAGAATAGTACTGGATGGAGCTTGTAAAGTCGTTAGCAGTTTGAATCTCCAAGTACTTGGAAAAGGTGTGATATTTAGGTTTTTTATGGAAAGCACCTAAAGTTTACTGCCAAAAAAATAAGGGGGATTTCAAATGAATAATGACAGCTTAGATGTTATATGAAAATTAAAACGAAATTATGATTTCGCACGTCAAAAAAAATCCCGGGTACCAAATTTCGTGCAAATAACTCATTTTTTGCAAAAGTATTTTTTTTTTAAAACAAACCAAAACAATCAATTTCAGCAACCTATATCTCCGAAGAGAAGCATTTTCGGACATGAGTTTATATAGAATTTTTTTTGAATTATCTCAGGAATACGTCACCTGAATATTTTAACGTACTTGTGTTACCCCCTGTGTATGCCTTTGCGATAGTTTTTTTCAATTTCATCAATCATACGATCATACGATTTATCAGATCCATTTCTGCAACTATAAAACACCCCTCACCTCCACCTCGCAGTGTCATAAGTCGAGCCACTCGTAAAAAGAATAAAAGCAATTCAAATTCCCATCCAACTACCTAGAGTCATCCACTTGAGGGCCTCATCCCTACCGGCTTGTTATCGCCTTTTTTGATGGATAATTTGCAATAGCATGAAATAGTAATAAGGCGAGCGATGATGGACCTGAAAAGCGGCTCTAAAACGAGCTCTGTGTCACTGGCAAGATGAAAAGTAACTGCTTATCACAGGAAGAATGGAAGAATTCTAATCCGACTCCCCGAAATCATTTTGCCATCCCCTCGCGTTATGGTTATGAGGTGCTTCGAATAACTCTCGGGTTATTATAATTTTGTTTTACATTTTTGAGGTGGCTCGTTTTCATATGCATTGCCTGTAGAGATGTACGCCGGTGGGAAGGTGCAATTTTGCGTATCGTCGGGGATGAAATTGATGGAAAATAGGGATATTCGTTAGAGATTCCAGTGATTTCATCGTCTTTTATGATCTTGAATAATCGTACATTAAAGTTCGCTTTTTTGTTGTAAATGATATTATTTTACATTTGGATACGTTCAGTTGTTGACGATTATTATTACACCAAAATTTGATTACATCTAATTCATGTTATACAGTCAGTAATGTCGTCGATTTTGTAATAGTTTCAGGTCGTCTGCAAATAGTAGGCTAGGTATATTTAAAGAGGTTGCCAATTCATTAATAAAAATTAAAAATAAAAGAAGTCCAAGATTAGAACCTTGTGGTACTCCAGATTACTTATCGAGAAGGAACTAGACATCATCAAAAAATGATCTTCAACGGAATGGTTACTCCAAAGCAATGGTAGAAAAGACTTTGGCTAAAAGACAGCAGGAGCCTCGCAAGGAAGAGAAGCCGTCACAACCAGTGTTTGCACTTCCCTACATCAGAGGATTATCGGAGAGGATAAGAAGAATTGGTTCCAAGTACAACATCAGAACCTGTTTCAGATCCGGTAACACTATCCGTAGCAGCCTCACGAAAACCAGGCCACCAAACGCGGACTGCAATACCAAGAATTGCATTTACCGGATACCCTGTGAGTGCGGAAAATCCTATATTGGTGAAACTAAGAGGCGATTGAATGTTCGCATTGCCGAGCACAAGAAACACACACAGCGAGGGGAAACCAGCAAATCAGGAATAGCAGACCATGTTTGGACCCATCAACACAACATCGAGTGGTCCCAAGCTGAGATCTTGCACAGAGAGGAACATTGGTTTAGGAGAAAATTCAAGGAAGCCGCATACATGTTGTCCAACAACGTATTCAGCCAAGCCAGCATAGAAATACGCAACATATGGAAACCCATCATCAAGCGAAAAATGGCCAACTCCCGCCAAAACTGTCATCTACCACGGAAAATGGAAAGCAGGAATAAGTGAAAGTATTTGAACGACCTATAAATAGTCATCTCTCGGAGGAATCAGTCCAGTCATCACCCGAAGATGATTGTAGATACTAACAATCGAAAAGTCGTGAACTAACGTGACTTGGAATCTCTAAACTTTTTATTTTTATTATCTTTTTTCATTCCTTTATTTTTATTTTGTTTTTATTCATTCAATTGTTCTAGTTTTACTTGTAGTTTATTTCACTATTATTTCATTTCAGGTTTATTTTGCTTAATATAATTGTTATTTTCAGCTATTCATTTTTAATTATTCTTTTTTTAGTTGTTTCAGGGATTTCAAATCATTTTATATAGTAGACAATGGGAGTCCGAACTAGTGAAATGGACCTGTTTAAAATCTGTTTAAAATCTGTTTTCCGTTAATCAGCTGCCGCCCCCATACGAACGACAACTCTCAGAAGTTGAGAAACTTGTGCGAGCTAAGGACTAACGAGGTCTTACCTTTTAACGTGTGATTCCTAACCTATTTCTGTTAACTAGATATGATTCAATTAGAGTAAGCAGTTGGTTAGAGAGTCTCAATTTTGTCAATTTGCTGAGAAGAACGTAATGGTCTATTTGATCGAAGGTTTTTTGAAAGTCTAAATAAACAACATCGACGTGTTTTTGCTTGTCCAGGAACGTACAGAGATATTGATTTGAACATGCAAGATTTGTGATACATGATCTTTGTTGTACGAAACCATGTTGAGTAGGAGAAATAACTTTTTGAATATGGGAGTACATAACATTTTGCACACATATCTCGAAGAATTTAGGAAAGTTACATAAAATTGAAATTGCCTTGTAGTTTGTGATATCGCTAGAGTCGCCTTTTTTTAATATCGGACAAATTCGGGCCGTTTTCCACTGTTCAGGGAAGGAACAAGTTGATAAAATTAGTTGAATATATATTGAAAAAAATATTCGTTCAACAACTCACAACTCGAATTAAACACACATGAGTCTTGCAACATCAATGCAAGTAATATGAAGAGTTTCTTTTAATTTTCTGCCCTAAGGGGGTGACAAAGGAGCTATACCCTCTTACGATACGTCATTTCTGACATCATGAACATGTAACTTGATGTTTTGCATCTTGGTCAGATACAAAAGGACATCTGGGTTTTCCAAATTGTACCCTCAAGAAGGCATGAAAATATGAAATTTGGTACTGAGCATATTTGTATAGGTATAAACCGACACGCCATCCACCGCATCAGAAACAATCAATCAATCAATCAATGTATTCAGTTCAGATACATATTCTTGTCTATACTAGATGTTAGCATATCTTTAATGATAATCACAGTAAATTAAAAAATTGATAAATAACAATAAATAAGTGCTAATTTTTCAATACCATGTTTATAAAAAAATGTATCTTTCGCTTCAAATAAGTTTCAGTTTCAGCGATGACCTCCTCATTTGAGCCAAATCTTTTTCCCTGGAGCATTTTTTTAAGATCAGCAAAGAGCCAGTAGTCACTGGGGGCTAAATCTGGTGAGTATGGGGGTGGGGAAGCAGATCAAAGCCCAATTCGTTTAATTTTGCCATTGTTTTCATCGACCTGTGGCAAGGTGCATTGTCTTGGTGAAAAAGGATTTTTTTTTCTCTGCATGTGCGGTCGTTTTTTTTGCGATTTCCTCCTTCAAACGTACCAGTAAGTCAATATAATAATCACTGTTGATCGATTTACCTTTTTCGAGGTAGTCAATGAAAATCACGCCATGCGCATCCCAAAAAACTGACGCCATTACTTTGCCAGCTGACTGCTGCGTTTTCGGACGTTTCGGACGGCTTTCGCCAGCTGTGCGCCACTCAGATGACTGCCGCTTTGACTCTGGAGTGTAGTGATGTATCCATGTTTCGTCCATGGTCACGTAACGACGCAAGAAATCTTTTTTGTTGCGAGTAAATAGCGATAAACAGCTTTCTGAATCATCGACTCGTTGCTGTTTTTGTTCCATCGAAAGCAATCGCGGCACCCACTTAGAAAAAACCTTTTTCATGCTCAATTTTTCATGAAGGATAGTAAATACACTTCCATATGATATCTGTGTCATCTCAGCAATCTCACGGAGCTTCACTTTACGATCTTTCATTACAATTTTTGTCACTTCACTCACATTTTCCGGTGTAACAGCTTCCACAGGTCTACCCGAACGTTCTGCGTCATTTGTGTCGGTACGACCACGTTTAAACTCGGCAAACCACCGACAAATCGTTGCTTTTGATGGACAAGAGTCCGAGTAACATTTTTCAATCCATTCTTTCGCTTGCACGGTGTTTTTACCCATTAAAAAACAATGTTTTATCAGAACACGAAACTCGGTTTTTTCCATTTTTTAAACAAACTACAAAACGACTTTACTCTAACCTCGATAACTCAGCTGTTTCTGGTCCGATCGACTTAAAATTTCGACACGTTTCAAGCAAAGGTTAGTACTCTAGAAAGACGTGGTTACTGGTTTACTAAGAGCGCCATCTCTGGGTTAGTCTCGGGACTTATTGATCCATGTAGTAATATAACAATTCGTCGAATATGAATCTTTCAAATCGACCCGGTACGTAGTTACATCTGGGGTACCACAAGGTTCTAATCTTGGACCTCTTTTATTTTTAATGTTTACGAATAGCTTGGCAACCTATTTGAATATTCCTAGCCTCCTATTTGGAGACGAACTGAAACTATATTATACAATCGACGACATTACTGACTGCCAATGTGTACAACATGAATTAGATGTAATCAAACTTTGGTGTAATAATAATCGTCCAAATCCAAATGTAATATAATATCATTTACAAGAAAAAAGCGAACTTTATTGTACGATTATTCAATCAACAAAACTACAATCAACCGCGTACATGAGATAAAAGATCTTGGTATAACATACGACAGTAAATTAACATTTACAACACATGTAAGGAATATGACTGCTGATGCAAATAGGATGCTTGGATTCATTCACAGAAATGGCATGAACTTCAAAAGTATTGCCATCTTAAAATTGCTATATTTTGCGTATGCCAGATCTAAGTTATAGTAAGGCTCTTTGTTATGGAATCCGGTTTATGACTACCAAAAAACATCAATTGAGAGCGTACAAAGGAAGTTCCTAAAATACCTATGTCTAAAAGTTGATGGTCAATACCCCACGAGAGGCATCGATCAAAACATATTGTTGACACGATCTGATATGACATCTTTGGAAAATAGGAGAGTTATCCTTGGTATAAAATTCCTTCATAAATTACTCAACAACAATATTGACAGTACGGTTCTTTTATTCGAGATCAATTTCTTAGTACCAAGAAGTGAAGATCGACACAATCTGAAATTCTATTGCGAAGCATCACGCACAAATATTATGCTACTACCATTGAATTTTATGTGCAGTAGCTTCAATAAAATCTGTGAACACTGCGATATTCATTTCGACTCTCTGAACGCCTTGGTATCTTGTATCAATAATCCATAATGTGACTGACTTTTTATTGAGATGGATATGGTCCTATTCGAATAACAGATCACAAATGGTGGCCATAAATGGATTCACGTCACTCCCCTTCACGGTATCCTCCGGAGTTCCTCAAGGCAACCATTTGGGACCTTTATTCTTCATTATATACATCAACAAAATCTCTAGTTGCTTCAATAAGTATAAATTTTTACTATATGCCGATGACTTGAAAATCTATCACACAGTAAAGAATTCATATGACAGCGGAGAAATTCAGGAGGATATGAAGCGGCTCAAAAAATTCTGTGATGATAATGATTTGTTTCTCAATCCACCTTTAATGAAATTTGCAATGATATTCAATATTTTGAAATCTCTTTAGACTGTTTCAAACGCAGCATGAAAAAAATTTTCATTGATAAGTTGTGATCATTTCTGTAGTCTCTGTCACTTTTATAAGAAGTATGTTATTCTTCGATTGTCCAATGTAATTTACAAAAAATTAAAATTTACATTCTTTCCTCTCAAAGCCCACTTGAACTAAAATTATAAAGTGGGTTCTCTATTGGATTTGTTAATTTGTTTGTAACCCCTATATTGGTAAATAAATAAATAAATGAATTTGCCATAAACTTCAAAGAGTAGTACGATTTTCTCAGTTTTCTGCATAGACTGTCAATATGTGGGTCCGGATTGAGTTTGCGTCAAAAGTTATATGCATTTTAACCGATGTTGACATTTCTATTTGACTGGGAGTACCATCAAAAAGTCTGCATTTTAGATTTCGCCCACACATAGTAATCAATATAGCATTAGTCTTTGATGTATTTAAATTCAGATTATTATTTTCTGACCACTTCAGCACATTTTACACGGTTACAATTTTCAAAGCATTCAGATCGTTCTGGACTACTAGTACATTAGTATCATCGGCATAGCACACCATATGTATATTAACGTTGTTAGTCATGTTGAGATATCTTATAAGGTCATTTGCATAAACTACATAGAGATATGGTCCCAGGATCGAGCCTTGCGGAACTCCTTGGGTATGTTTAAAGGATCTGAGTAGTAGTAGTAGTAGATTAAGTTTCACAACTTACTTTCGATTGCTTAGAAAATACTCTAGAAAGTGCAGGGGTGGGTACTCCCCTGACACCAAATCTCGATAACTAAAACTGAGGCCTATTTTGGGGCAAAAAAAATCGTTCTATAAAAGTGGTATTGAAATGTTAAAGCGAGGATGGAATGTTTGTGTGTCTCGTGATGGAGATTCCATTGATGAATAAAGCCAATTTTGAACAAAGAAACTCGTTTTTTTCTCAGGCCCGGGCCTTGTTCATGTTGAAATTTCGCGTTACACATCCACCAACTCGCCCTACCCCGTACATCGTCACGTATCGCGATCCCAATATCTCTGTACCGGATATGCAAGAGCGAAGGGCCAGAGGTTGAAATGAGAAAATCCCGGCGCAAAGAGTCATTTCGGTCCAGGTCCAGCGGTAGCGGTAGATAAGGGTAATGAATCAGAGGAGGCCACGGTAAGGAACGGAAACGGAAGTCGACCGGACACGGAGCAGGACACAATTTCCGGGGCGCAAGCCTATATAGAAACTGTCACCGAGGCCTTGCGACCAATCTAGGATGACCAATGGTCGTTAGAGGCGACGTTGTAATGCGGTCGCACGGGAATGAATTCGCTGTTCGAATACACCGACTCGCCGAATGGAGATAGAGATCGTTTTCTCTTCGATACGTATGTTCGAATTCAGTTTGAATAAATGAAAACTGTATTTGTCATAGTTTTGATATAATATTCACACAAAGACGGCCTTAAACATCCCGAGGCTCTGGCCGGCAATTCTTTGTGGAGCCTTGTAACGTTATCCAGCTGTTAACACCGCCAGATCAGTTTTTTGGGTGCATTCCTGAAGTTTGCCTCATTTCTTCTAAAAACACTGTAGATCCTGATACGGTGCATAGTTATAGGGCAAAACTAAAAAATTACAAATTCAAAATCAAAGACGGAACGGCTAACTTTTATAAAACTAAACTAAACCAAACTAAACAAGTATGGAATATCATAAATAATGAAAATAGAAGTGAAAATCCGTCATGTATAGCTTTGACATATTATAACAATCAAGAAATTGAAGGTAATAATAATAACAATAATAATAATAATAAATGGTCTTTATTCTTATCTTGGCGGAGTTAAGCTTACCTACGCTATTCTACCACTCAACCAAAAATATTTTTATACATTAGTGTATTAATAGTGATACAGTAGCATAACTTAAAAGTAGGACCTAATCTAGGTTTTAACATCATATGACAAAAGTATATAAAGGTAAATTAATTTGAAATAAAAACATGATGTGAAATGCATTAAATAGTTAATTTAGGTTTAATTTAATTTAATTTGACTCAATTCATGCAGATTCATTGTTTACCGAAAAGAATGACTTTCTTTCTATTTTTAAACGCACAAAAAGATAATGATTTCAGTTCGTCAGGATATGAGTTGTACTCAGTTACAGTGCTATGAGAGAAAGAACGTTCAAAAAAAGATAGAGAGTGACGCGGGAGGGTGTGCATATTGATGTTACGAAGATTTCTAGAGTGGTACTGGTGACGTGGAGTAATTTTGGCGTCGACGTAATCTGGACATTGGTTTCTCAATAACTTATGAACGAAGCATACAAGGTGATGTTTCCTTCTATTTAACATTTTCAGCCACCCAAGATTGTTTAAAAATGTTGTTACATGATCTCTTCGTTTCAGCGAAAATAATAATCGGACACGGGCATTCTGAACTTTTTGGATCCTGGAAGAAGTTTCTTGATCAAGGCACGGGCCATAGACAATATCACCGTAGTTGAAAATTGATGAAATAAGTGTATCACATAGTTGAATTTTCAAATGTTTAGTCAAGTAGTGTCTGTGTGGGTATAGATGTTTTAGTAAACCATATGCTCTCGGAATCAGAGAGTTAATATTGCTAGTGAATCTCAAATTGCAATCTAATGTCAACCCCAAGCATTTTATTTTATAGCTATATTCCAATTTGTGATTATTGATAAAAATTGAGGAATTATCTATGGCCCAACTCCTGTCCCTCTTATTACCAAAAATTATGGCTGATGATTTATTTGGTTGATGTTCAAACAGTGATTTCTTGATATTTTCAAAAGGTCATCTATGTCATTATTCAAAAAGTGTTCAACGGATAAGAATTCATCAATTTTCGCGGAAAAAATCAGATTGGAGTCATCAGCATAGGGATGTATTTGGAAATTCTTCAGTATTTTGGAAAAATCCGAAGTGTTAATAATAAATAGGAGAGGTGCAAGTATAGAGCCTTGAGGTGCCCCATGTATTACGTTCAGTTCTGATGATGAGTTATTATTGATGAGAACACGCTGTGTTCTATTGCTGAGGAAAGATTTGAAAAAATATTGACTTTTCTCATCGAATCCGTAATAACAAAGTTTTGCACATAGTGAAGCATGGTTCATTGTATCGGTAAAATATTAATAGGTCTCAAGTTATTGAATGTTTCCGGTTTGGATATTTTATTGATAGGAAGTACTGGCGATTTTTTCCAAATATTGGGATAAATTCCATTTTCTATACATTTGTTAACAATGAAGGTTATAATTGGTGTGATATAGGGAGTGTACAATAGTAACATTTTAAGGGATATGCCGTCGCTTCCTACCGCATTTGATTTCGAATTTCGTAGAATATTTTCCACTTGTTGATCATTGACGTTATCAAGACTTAAAGTGGCAGTGTTATTGAATTTCTTAGAATTATAAAAATCGATGACTTCATTTGGAGGGTCATTTGCTATCTGATTCACTGATGATATGAAATGGTTTTTCAAATCTTCGGGGTTATTCAAGGTATCCGGTAAAACTGATTTCCTTTTTGTCACAACTATATCAAGTAAACGTAAGGTATCCCATAATTGTTTTTTATCATACTGTCTTTAAATAAAGCTCAAGTATCCCCGTTTTTCGTTCCTCACTGCTGATGTGACCATATTACGAAGTTGTTTGTAATGATTCCAATCGTTATCATTTCTAGAATTTTTGAATTTTGCAAGTGCTGAATTTCTAGTTTTCATCATTATTTTTAAAACATCTATCAGCCAAGCTCGGTATAGAGTTGCAGATTGTTTGCTAGGCATTTCTAAAGTCTACAGCAACTGCAACAGCTATTTTAGATCATTAATTCTACATGCACTTTTGCCAAGAATATTATCGTTTAAAATAATCGATCTCCCAGAAATTTCACCGCTGAAACTTCAAAAACAATATGATGGTATTGGTATTGGTGATATGTCTATTGTTCCTTCAGAACAGATTTCCGATATAATCATTGAACCATTCCTTTTTTGCTGAACCATTTCTTTTGTGGGGTTTCTTTCCAGATGAATTAAAGAGGGATCGTGTTTTTCCACTGCACAAAAAAGTCAGATAGCAGAAATTGACAATTATAAGGAGATTTCGTTGATTTTCTAGGAGGTCCACAAGGATATGTCCTAGGTCCATTGTTATCCTTGATTTTTATCAATGACTTGCCTGAATACATATCAGATTTTCACATAACTATATATGCTGACGAAACTACAATAACTGTTTCTGAAAAAAAATATTTTTAATAAATCTAAGTCAGTATTGATAAAAACATTCGTTGGGTGGGACTTATGTTGTAATTCATTCACTCTGAATTTTCGCCGAGAGTTTTCATCTCTCAGAAACGACTGACAAAACTAATATTCGATCTGAGGTACCAAGAAAGTTGTGGACCAATTTTTAAAAGAGAACGCTTGTTGACTGCACCCGCAATATACAGGGTGTAACTGAGTAACTGAATTATTGAAGTAACAAATTAAGAACAGAACAACAACACACAATTAGTATTATTTCAATTTCGAAAATTCACAAACTGACAGCGTCATACCAATTTAATTGTCACTATCGCTAATAGCGACCTACTAGATAGATTAGTTTCGTATTTTCACATTTATGACGATGTATCTCTGTAGTTGTTCGTAAAATAATTTTTTGCTGCGAACTGGTTTATTTTGGGCAAAAAAAACCAAGAGATATTTTTTGTTTACAATGAAACAGGCTATTGGAAATAAATTTTTAAATGGTCAACAAATAATAACACAAAAAGTTACATTGAAAATAAATTTTAGGGGTTGCGTTTTTCACCCCTCACAACCATGGGATAAACCAAATAAATTTCTGGCTAAGTGTCTTTTTGGTAGTACAAAACGTCAGTTTAATTTCAATATTGTAACTTTTTTAGTGCTTGTGAAAAAAAATTTTATACTAATTTTATGTACTCCCTTTAAGGGGCTGTATCTTATCAAGGGATGCTCCAATGAAATTTCTTTATATGAAAGATCCTATCTGTTTTTTGATGAGGAATCACCTCCTTGAATGTTTTACACCCTGTATATGATGAAATGTGTCATTTTTGTGCATAGGAACCTTAATTTGTACATAACAAGCTCAAATTTGCAAATCTGCCCGTTCCAATAATTGAAAATCGATTCCGGCAGTGAATGATCCTGCTATGACACCTGTCGGATATACCTAATCCAACGCCCTTCGTGGTATTAGCCAGGGGAGTAGTTGTTTTCTGATAGGCGTGAGTCCGTGTTCCTTTAGATGATTTCACTTCAAGTACTCTCTGCAATATCATGGAGCCTTTCCACAGCTTACTCCTTCCCCCGTAGTACTAAAGCTAGAACCATTCATCTTCTGTCCAGCTGTTGGTGTTGGCTGCTGATTTTCAAATATCCACTAATCACCAAATTTTGAACGCTTCAGTGTATTTCTCTTATGACAATCTTGTCTCTGGTGGTGAGGCTGTCCTCATTAAGGGTATTCTGCTCAACTAGAATCGGTTAGCTGGTTATACAGGTATGATCAAGTTGATATTATCGCATACTTTTTTTTTGACTCCTTTCAGCTACAAGAAGCCCTTGATGGCGCCCAACGGGGGGCTTTACATTGTTTCCAATCTTTTTTTAAAGACTATCAACGACATTTGGAAAGTACCATATTTTTTTGCCGACAACAATACTCTTTGTTTCATCAAGATGTCCGATTTAATCTACAACGACTTGTCAGAAACACGTAGCTGCATACGAGGTTCAAGTCAATACATCTCGAACTATATTTTTGTTGAGAAGCCTGTCGTTTTGAGAACTGCGTCCTTGAAATATCCCCGAATTGAATATCCTTGAATTTTTCAAATGTCCTCAACGACATGTCCCTTGCAATCGAACAAATGAAGGAAAGATTACAAAATATAGTTGATGCATCACCCCGTAGCGAATAAAACCGAAACAACCGACGATCAAAGTCGTCACGAGGGTTAAATCGGTCCGGACTCGGAAGCAAAAAACTCTCCTAGAGAGAGGATATCTGGAACGGGTAGACAAATGGGTGTCGCTGCATATGTAAAACGAGGAGCCCGGTCACCCTTTCGTCTGTCATTTGTCACTGTCGGAACGCAGGGGAGGCACACGTCGTCATGGAAACACGCACACGCGACCGTTGACGGCATCGTCATACTCGTCCATAGCCCACTTTGCATCGAGTCGATCGCAAGAAGAGGAACGCTGCCGCTGCTGCGGTTATTTATTTGAAGGGAATGCGGCGTTTGCCTTTCGTAGATCCACTTCGGATCTGAGTGGTCTCGGGTAGTTTTCTTTTTTCGCTCTTCTCGAAGATACTTCAGGATATATGACATGTATATGCCCATAAGAGATTGGGGAACGTTGGAAATATAACGGCGGTTGAGGAGGTCTACAATGAGTTAAACACTTTACCGGCATTGAATAACTCATTTGATAGTAACTCGGGAGATTAGAGTGAAGGTCGACACAATCTGAAATTATAATGCGAAGCTTCACGCATAAATGTTATGCTACGATCATCATTGAATTTTATATGCAGTAGCTTCAATAAAATCTGTGAACACTGCGATATTCATTTAGACTCTCTGAACACCTAGGTATCTTGTATCCACAATCACTTTTGATAATACTATAAATAACATTTGTGTCAGTACTGCTACATTGCATGATTTGTAACTTTTTGTGTTATATACTCAATTTGTCATTCCTCTTTTGTAATTCTACTCATACCAATATGTTATATATACTTTGTTTTAACATTTACTTTTATACATTTCTTATTCCATTATTTTTAATATTTATTTCATATATACTCTGTAATAATAGCATTTTCTGTAACTGGGTACTCCTGTTGGAAACAAATCGCTTTTTTTTCTCTCACCCTCACTCTACAGATACAGATGACAAACATAAAACAACAGACCTGCAGAAGTTGGTGCAGTGAACAAGCTCATTGAAATAGGTTTTCAGGAGAAAAGGAAGCAAACGAAATGATTCCATATGGTTGGAGTTTGAAGAGAGAGACTTGAAAGCAATTGAGTCAGACTTCTTCCAAACCACACCAAAAAATGACGTGACCTAAAATCTGTTTTTCCGTCGTTAACCAGCTGTCGCACCCCTACGAACGACAACCCTCAGAAGTAGAAACTTGTGTGATGGTTCCAAAAAACGGCATGATTGTTAATATGCCTGTGAAAGTGTCATTGAAGATCCAGTGAATATTTGGCCACCTCCAGTGTTATTGATGGTAACAACCATACAGTTTCTACGTAGACTATAGACAACTGAATAAAGTCACTAAAACAAATGGTAGAACATTATCCAGGATGGATGGTACACTCACTACACTTATAAAATCGGGGTGGTTATCAAGGCTTCTTACTCATAAACCGTGGTTTATCCCGACGATAAAGGCAAAGTTTTGTTTTCCGTTAGAAAAAAACTGTGCCCTTCGGGTTGTGTAATGCTCCGGTTACTTCCAAACGGTTGATGAATTTAATTCGGAGAGGTCTGTCTAAACCTAAAGCTGAGGCGGAAAATTCTCACATGAGGTAAAAGATGATTTTATTAAAGAGTGTGGTGGAAATAGCAAAAAATACATTTCAAGTAGTGGCAGCAGATGTGGAAGGGGACAATGTCTATGATACAAAGGACTAACTGTGTCATATCCTTGAGGGCTTGAGTAGACTGAAAACATAGAAGGCTAACTACTGAAACTGCTGTCTAAATTGTACTATACAGAATTAAAAAATCTGAGTTGAAAGAAATCTGTGTTTTTATACTTTGTTTCACATTATATTTTGACTACATATTTATATTCATAGGAAATGTATGTATATTTAATATTTATTTACTAGCTTTGTCAACAAGATTTTTTCTTCGGACAATATATATATATATATATATTTTTATATATATATATATATATATATATATATATATATATATATATATATATATATATATATATATATATATATATATATATATATTAATAATTGTCCTTGAAACAGTCTGCACAGAGCATGAGTTATGAGTTGCAGAAACTCCATCGGAGTTTCTGCAACTCATGTTGCAGAAATCTCAACAAGCGCATTATCCAGCCTGGAACCGAACCAATAAAATCTTGAAAAAGCAACCGGTCTCCGGGAAATGAGTGAGGAAACCGCACGCCAAACGACCGAATGAGTGTATAAAACCATAAAATGATCTTCATCATAACATTTGATTCGGGTTTATGGTATCGTCTCCATAACAGTGATCACCTCGTTCACTTTACGAGCTGTATCTCTTCCAGTTTACTCTGGCTACTACATTTGCACTAGATGAGTACTTCCACGATACTTTTATAGGACAATAACAACCGCCGAAGTAGTTATTAAAATGGTTTATGGCGTTAGAATTGGTCGGCGCGAGCTGGCGAGTTTACTGGCGACATCTGTTAGAGAGTAGTGGAAATCGACGCGAATAGCACGGGAGCTAGACGTGAAACAATATTGATGGGCGATGTTATCTAACAAGAAATTTAACAACACAGTAACCTCAATTATAAACAGTACTTGACGTGAATAACTTCACATTTCTGAAAACTACGATACAGTATGAATTTCAGGAAACAAAACAACTTCGTTTGAAATGAAAGAAAGTTTTTTGAACTCACTTGGTGCTGAAATAAAAACCAACAGACAATGAGGATACCGTTGGAGAGAGACATCCGGATTCACAAAAGCTCTGACAACTTTATATGGTAAATATTCGTTTTGAGGTCACTCGGCGATTTGAAAAAATTTTCAAGTGTACTTACGTATTTTGATGCGTAGATTATGAATCCGAAAGAAAAAAGCGGCGCTCTCCCTTATTTACAAAATTACGGCCCTTCGAAATTCAGAAAAGGGCAACTTTTCAACCTTCTTTTTCACAAGGTAAACTATTTAGAAACACAAGCATTTTTCACAGGTCATCTTTACACCTTATTCCTCCTTGCTTGACACTTTTCACTTCAACAATCAGAATTTTTCCAATAAAAATGTTAAAAAATGTACGGAGCTGCTTTTTGGTTATATTTATCTGTAGTTACGTTTTTAAGGTTAATGGCATAGTTGCTACGAGTGATACTATCAATATTCCTAAAGTAATTCAAATGGTTTCTGCCTTCATTCTTGTGTTTTTCTATTCACTCACGTCAAACTAAAAATTCTATTGTGACAGAAACCTAATAAAAACAAAACACACTTGCAATCGTGAAAGAGCAATTTAAAGAAGAAAATGCACATTTTTATCAAATGTTCTGATTATGATGTTATTATTCTCTTAAGACACATTTCCTAGTTTCCAGCAATTTTTTTACCTCATATATTTTCCGAATTTGAAGGGATTACATTATTACACGTTTGGCAATACTGGCATTTGGTCTGAAATGATTTATGTACATGTGCCATGCCTAGACTTGCGCAGTACATTTTGGGTACTATTTTCTTGTTAATTTCTGTACTTTTTGAATTGACGTTGCGGTAGCAGTGGATGTCAGTTATGAGGTCTTCGGGCTTGGCTAACGCAGTCAAAGGTCTTATTCGTGCCCCTGCGAGACCATTTAGCGAACACGTCTTTGTCTATGGTCGTTTACCTTTAGTTCCTGGGTCAGTTGAATTTTGTGTGGGTGCAGGCCCAAGTCACGATGCAAAATTCGCCAAATTTTGGTCTGCGAAAGGCCGAGTTCTTGTGAGCGACGTGAAATCGACTGCCTTAGATGATTGAGACGCAGGTACCGAGGTATCTATGATATAAATAAGGTGCATCACAAATAAATGACAATTGATTTGACAGATGAAGCTTCAACAAGATGGCCGTAATCAATTGTCAAAATTAGGAAGCCCCTGTTGAAAGACCTTCCAGTTACATCTTGCTATTAAAATGAAATACACTTTTGTTCAGATTTTAATAAAAGTTTCCACCGAATTTTCCCTTGTATATAAACATACTTATTAAAAGAATAACTTCCTTGCGGTGTAGAGAATATTGAAGTCGACGAGAGTCCATTGGCGCTCCCAAATCAAAGGTACACATTAGGGCGGACCAAGCCCGCGGGCACCAAGACCATGAACTCCTCGACTCCGCGAACATAATCGTTTCCGATCACGGACACTGGCACAGCCGATTCGTTCTGTTCTTCTCGTTCCGTGCCGTCCAATCGCCGACAACCCATCAAAATTAAACGGTGGGCAGGTACGGGGGGGACCCAGACCAGATTCTAATTTGACCTCGACTTTTGTGTGTGCACCTCCGCGATGTGGTGGAGGATCGCAATTATGTCCGCCACCCCTTCAATTACTTTAATTCGTAGCTAGGTTCGGCCGGATTTTATTAAATGATATAGCTACGTCTCATAGCGATGAGGAGGTATTATGATGGTACGGCTGATGGGAAACGACTCTGTAATTATTGGCTACTCTTCGATGTTTCTTTTTAATTGTTTTCGTGGGTATTTCACCGATGAGCGCGCAAGAGACGGTTATTTTATTCTTTTTTGTCGGGATAACGTAACGGCTTTTTCCAGAAGAAGAGAATGCCTAATTACGTGCTTGCAACAGATTAAAATCACATATTATAGCGAAGTGAACATTACTACAGTCAATTATCCGGCTCGAAGGTCCGAATATACGGAGAAGTCTATAGAAAACGTACGCAGATATATCTGTCAAACAAAAAGTTTTTTGCAAAAATTCTGAAATGTTTTTGAAAAGAGGGAATATTTTGACCTAGCATAAAAGTCGATTTTGGGCATCATTCGATAATATCCGTCAACTCTAGTCCACCTTTGTTATATACCACACGTTTGTCGGATGAGTGTTCTTCCAATAGGGAATATGCAGACAATTTTTTAATTTTTTTCATTCAATATTCACTTCATTTTGACAAGTTCAAACGCTTCTATTTCTCGCGCGCTTGAGGCGTGACGTCATAAGGCACGTCCTGTCAGTTTATTGTTTACATTGAGAGTTAGTTTGATAGTTAACAAGGTGTTTTAGTTTAAATATCATGGAATAATCATGGAAGAAGAAAAAAAGCCATTTTATAGATATTGCATGGTACCAATGTGTCCGAACACTATAAAAAGTACACCAGACAAAGTTTCATAACCTTAAAGTTCATAACCTTATTTACGTATGTCATGCAATGAATGTAAACAACATTTGAGGTTATAGTGAGGGAAATAATTTTATAAGTGCAGGTATGCATAAAAACAGATTTACTAAATTAAAAATAGCATGTTTTACAATAATTACCTTGCAGCTTTTACTATCTTAACCTCAGCAGATGCTGTTGATGACGCTTAGTATTTCTTGACATTAAAATATTAGAAAACTAAGCTAGCTAGAATAGCAATACAACCAATTTTTCTCTCCAACACAACCTGAATGTATGAAAATAAATCACAGGTGACTGACAAGACATGCCGTATGACGTCACGTTTCATTTCGACCAATGGTGGGGCATTTTACAAATTTGAATTTCGCTGGTAAATTTTTCACTTTTTGATTTATGTTTTAAATAATTAAATACATATTAAATTAGAAAATAACGAATTGAGTGTAATACTAGGACCTTAAAAGCTCAGGAAAAAATCAGGCCATTTTATTTTTTATGCATATTCCCTATTCCATAACGAATGTTTGGAATAAAAACTGAATTGGAAAAAGTGATGTTTGTATCATTCAACGTTCACATAAAAGTAGTTGTTACGAAAGGGATTTTCTTTCAGTTTGTTTTTGAAAGTTACTTCTTTTTGAAATTGATTGCTTCTTCCTTTCTTTGGAAGATTCCCTGATTTTTTGTGTAAATATGGAAAAGTAGAAAGAGAAAACATTCCTTTCCGAAAAATTAGTCTCTCCTGAAATATACTCCTTTCAATTCAAAATTAAAAACATCCTCAGTAGGTCTGCGTTCAGACGGTGTATTTATACTTGTAAAATCAGCTGTTTCATGACTTCCAAACTCATCAACTTCTACGCAGCATGACCACATTTTATTTGAGAAATCTACCTACAGTGTCATTGAAAATCTACTGCAATATATTTGAAGAGCACCAACATAGTGAAAGTTTGAGTTTTCGACCACTAGGTGGCGCTTATGAAGACATTTGAATAGTAGCCTTTGTATATAGAATACAATGGTAGAACTGAATCTAGAGGCCTTGGTCTTCTTACGGGTATAGCCAATGGGCGTGGTGTAATACTTGAAATAACAAGTTGCTTTCTAGTAGGTTTTTGTTGTTGGTTATTTTGAACACTTTTGAACACACAATTCTTTGAAAGTTTGAAATCGAAGAGTGAAATGAGGATATGTATTATTATCTTCTTCTTCTTGCTTTATTCGAAGATCGGGGATACTCAGAAATCAGTAACAAGCAATTGGGAACTGAATGTTTTAGGATCTGTACCATTTTGTGTTCTGTGTATCGGGCAGAACCGCAGAACCTAGACACAATGAGTTCATGTCATTTGCTGTAGATGTCGCCACTCACATTGAAATGAAAATTCTATCGCCAAGGCGTTTTATCCAAATCTATCGAAATCTACCGGCGAAAATTCATCCACTGCAATTTTTAAATGTGTTAAAAATCTACCGAAAAAGTAGAAATCTACCGCATGTGGTCACCCTGCTTCTACGTAATGCTGCATTTTACTCTCTACCTTTATATTATGTGTCCTAAATACTATTCAATTATATTCTATTTCCACTTGCTGTTGTCTGATCCACCGAGTCTATTTTCTCCAAAAAAAAATGTAAACATTCAACATTGAAGTTACATTTGCTACACAAATTCAGAAAAACAATTTTTCAATAGCCATAAACATCATCAAAGGAATGTGCCGTTGAAATTAAAGAATCTGGTGAGGACTCAAAGTCTACATTTTCATGTGACACAAATGAATCAGACATATTTATAGAATCTCCCAAAACATTATCAGGCATATCAGAAGCACTTTCCTCAACAGAATGCATTACTGGAGAAGAAATAAAGCTATGTATGCCTGTGGAAACATTAGAATCATTTATTTCTGAACTGAAAGAAAATGCATCAATTTTACCATCAGAACAGTTCTGCAATACCCGGCGTCGTTTCTGGCGGGAGCCCAGCGAAAAAAACGTCTTTCTAGACATTGTTTCTTAAATTATAAGCAATGTCTTCATCGGATTGAATGAAAAAAATATTCTGCTTACCTTTTTTCCTATTGACAGGAACCAATATTTGTTTGTGAACGAAAATGAACTAAAATTGTGGAAACGACAACAGGTAACACCATAGACATCACAAATGACAGTTCATAACAAGGAACACTAAAATTGTTTCAACTCCCCGCCGTCAAAAATGTCAACACGCAAAGAAATTGTTCTGAAGATATATTTACCATACTCTTTATACAATGATAATACGGAGATAAATATATTATTGATATATCGCATGAACATCATTTTGTTGTTTGCAAAATCGTGAATAAAGTATTTCTGTGAATTTGTTGCTGAGCTAAAAATAAGCCACAATACTTCATTTTCATGATGGGAGTACTATATTAATAATTCTGTGTCTTTCCAATGTTACCCCTAGTTTATAAAAACGCAAGGTAACGAGGTAAGGTAAGGTAAGAAAGTTGAAGCATTGAGAAAACACACTTGCGTTCTAGATGAAAAGTAAGGTAAAGTAACGTCGGTAAGGCAAAGTAACGCAAGGTAACAAGTCGGCTATTTTCAACTTTCTGCGTTGCGTTCTTACCTCCGACCAATCAAAAAGCGCCATACTACGAACTTTGACGGATATATCCGAATGGTGTAAAGGTAATGTCACCAGATAAACTTAAACGTCACATTGTGAAATTTGATTTTCCTTTTGATAGATATAAATACAAAAATTGCCGCGATCGTGTCAATAGTAAGTGTGTATCTTTTACTCAAGAGAAAGAAACTAAAAAGGAGGAGGTTTAATGTTAGATCCATTCTGAGAAGCAGAAAGACTCACGTGTACACAAGAATGAACAAAATTTGTTTTGAACATTTACTAAGTGAAATTGTTAGCGCTTTCGTGGTTAAAAAAAAATAAGGATCGATATCTCCAGAAGAGAAATTGGCTATAACACTCCAGTAAAGTGAATTGTTGAAGTTGTAAATATGTATCTAACAAAACAATGTTCAGCTATTTATCGCAAGAAACTTCGCAACAGTCGGACACGTGGGCATACCATTTGGGAAAGACCACAATCCATAAAATCATTAGGGAAATTTGCGGTGTTCTGTGTGTTATCATAAATTATTGGGTATTGTTCTTTTAATGATATAAAATATGCGTCTTCCATAATATTATAGAAATGAAATATGAATGATTGCTCATGTCGAGATTATGGAAATGGAATGTTATGTCAATATTTTTTGTTTATGCATTCCTGCCAACCCCAAAATTACCAAAACCTATAACCACTATGGCAATTCTTCATACTTTACTTTTTTGTGAACGTCAAAAAATTGATACCTTGCCTTACCACTCTGCATTACCTCACCTTACTTTACCTTGCATTATCATAAACTAGGGATTAGCTTATTTACAAGCAGTAGCCATATATATTAATCTAATATGGAGTATGTTACACATCTGCATTGTAATTCATTTCCTATACTGGTCATGTAATTCATTTTATAAATTTTTGCTGTACCCAAGGGTATGTCACAACAACATAATATGCAATATTAAAGTACTCTCATATAAAATATTGCATGTATTCGGGATATAATATTTTGCACATATATGTGCTATAACCTGAAGTATATCACATTTTGATATCACAGCTCTGTACATTTTATATATTATTTAAAATGTAATTTTGTTCACCTGAACCATCAACAGTGAATATTATATAGCGTTTTTGGAGCCTTTGAATGCCGAAATTGCAAAGAAACGACCGCATATAGCAACACGAATTGAAATGGAGATTACGTTGATGAATAAAGCCAATTTTGAACAAAAAAACGCGTTTTCTTTCTCAGGCCAACCCAAGTTTTAAAACCTATTCTATGTGTCCTATTTTGATGTTCCTCTCATACGAAATGTTTCTTCGCGTCCGTCCCACTGGCCAAAAACTCGAAATCTTATCGATCGAAGTGTTTCCACAACTGTTAATTAAAATTCATCGGTTTTAGAGGCGGCCTAGTCGTTATTTATCTTGTCACCCATTAATCAGCGTTCACTCTGAACCTGAAACATTCAAAACGCGTCGACGATACAGAAAAAATTCTTGAGTCGATTTTGTTATCGACTTTCGATATTTTTCAAGGAATTATTGAAATGTTTTCAGTACCGGTGACACAGGATACCGTTTGAACCGATTACAAAGTTTTATGGAGTGGAGAACGAGAAAAAAATTAAAATAAGTTCCTAATTTTGTTCTGTAGTGGGAATAAAATCATATTATTATTATTAGTATTATTGAATTTCAGGGGGAACGTGTGTTATGATTTATATCCTCATTTGGGAAAAATGACGTTTATTTCTTGCAAAATAATGACTCCTGATATTTCAACATCTTCTTCTTTGGGCTTTCAGTTAGTTTTAATTTATCCGTTAGATATGCTTGCTGAGAGTCAACTTTTAGCATGATGATTATCGAGTTCCCTACGTTTTTATCAGAAGTTACATCAACTTTCCATTTTTGAATAGAATTCCCTGTATATGATATATATTTGGAATCATCATAATTTTTTTATTTGAATCATATATAGTATATATGCATTACTTTCTAATCATTCTGTCCTTCCATCTGGGAAAATTTTCGCAAAATAATTACAAGGAATGCAATTAATTCTCAAGGTACCAAAAAAAGTTCTAAATGCAACTTTCAGCTATAAATTTTAGCGTTTGTTTGAAGGTGGTTGAAAAATTTCAGCTGCATAATATATACCTACCCATTTCTCACCACGGCATCAAAATAAAACTTTGATGATGATTATTATATTTTATTGTCCAAAGAAAAAATCCTGTTGACAAAGTTACGAAATAAATTTTTGAAAACTCATAAATGTCCTATGAATATAAAAATATAGAAAAAATATAATGTTAACTGAAGTATAAAAAACACCGAATAAAAAACCACAAACAATGGTGGTAACATACATACACATAAAAGCTAGGTTAAAAATGATCGGTTTAACTATAGTTAACTATAGTTGAGTCTAGAGACTCAAAATGTCTTCAATAATTTCTCTGTATTGGTTGGTATCAATATTTGTATCTTTTGAGTTCAGTAGATGGTGATTCATCTTCACACCATTATAAGATAAGAAGTCATTGACCAGAGAGTTGCAAGGGATAGGTAATTTCAAATTGTTTTGTATGCTCTGACGAGTTATATAGATATGGGTGGTAACCTCAAGTTTCACAAGATGTTTTTTTAATCAAAAACAAAACACTGTATCCAGAATGAAAAGAGCTACAACCGTCTTTTTTTTATCTATTTATAAACAGTTGTCTGCATGAGTCACGAGGTTCAGCTTTACACACGTATCGTATAGATCTTTTCTGTAATACAGATACATACTCCAGCAAATTGAGGCTAAACACACCTCAAAAAGATACACCGTACATTAAGTGAGGCTCTACCAAAGCGTGATATGCTGTTTTTGCAATTTAAACGCACTCCTCCTGACGAAAATCAAGTGTTTTTCATAGAAGAGCTCTAAAACAACGCATTTTAAACTCATCAGTCCCAGAAATTTAGTACTCTCCCTGTTCTAAATGATACCGCTCGCTACAGATAAATTCTGAAGTGGACCTTCAAAAGTCATAATATTTGTTTTATAAATATCGAGGTAGAGGGGAATTACACAAAGGCTGATTTTTCGTATATCATGAGCTATTGTCTGATTGGGTATATCTATACCTTCACTATGCCACAATATAGTGGTGTCGTCAGCAAAAACAGTGAATGTTCCAGATATATTAATGTTCACCAAATCGTTATTATACAACAGGAACAATATGGGACCGAGAACCGATCCCTGTGGTACACCAGTGTTTATTTCAATACTGTTTGGACATTTAGTTGTTTTTACAATCTGACTCTGACCATAGAGATGCGACTCAATCCACTCGATAATAAAACTCATTAGTTTTTATAATACTTCATTTCAGACATTTTTTTCAATCATCACAATATCACTGAATACCACAGACCTTGAAAAGTGTATACCTTACGATTTGAACGATCGTCTTAAATTGTCACGTTTCGAGGCCTGTTTTTCTATGCTTTTGCGCAACCAAAACGATCATTTTTTTTATTAAATCGTCAGGTGTGGTGGAAACTGATCCTGTACTACAAGGGAGACGTCCAGGACAGTGGTTGGACACCGATGCATTTCCGGGCCTACATTTGAATGAACCTGTTTTTCATAAAATTAGCTTTTGAACACTAGTTTGCATTTTTTCACCACAATTAGAAAACACCCTGTATAGCGGAATTAACAAATGAATGATCGGAGATGTTCAAAGGCGTATATTATTCACAGATGTGATACTACGTGCGACATCTACTGCAAAAATTGTTAAACTCACTCAGGTTGTCTTAGGAAAACTGTATTTACGGGTTCGAGATACCTATAAGTTTCATCAATAAGCAACTAGATGGCACTGATAAACGATGAAAAAATTTGAATATTGAAGAAAATTGAGGTAAACAGCATGGGCTCAACTCTGTAATGAAAGCAGATCGACAGGTGAGGGAGCGAGAATATATACAGAAAAGCAACAAAAGAGAACTCATATAGATTATTACCTATATGAGTCAGTATTTTCATCTTTACACAACTCTATGTATATAACAATAATATAATGACATATACACATAAGAATATACTTTAGTTCTAGACAAATGCGCCTGTCCAGGAAGCAAAAGCCAACAAGAATAAGGAAAGAATATACTTTAGGTTATGCCTAACTGAAAACCCAGATAATTTTAAACACATTCTAGAACTAGAATTTGGCTTTTTTAATTTGATGCGTTCGGACCATTCTTTATTTTCGCATAAATTTCCATCACAAACCACTAGATGATTGAATGAGTATATTGGTCAACTAATGGCGCCATCTAGCAACCAAATTATAAAACATGAGTGTTTATAAAAAATTCTGTTTCTCGTATTGATCTGAAACAAGGGAGCAAGATGCATATACATCCTAGTGTTTTATCTTTGTATATAGATCATTCTAGTAGCTTTATATATAGACTATCCCTAGTAGCTTTCTATAAACAATGCTAGTAGTCAAATATTATGTTCGGAGCGGAGTACAGTTTCCTATCTATTTGTGCTTTTTTCTATAGTCATAGATGGCGCCATTATAGTGGTGGATTTCCTTATCAATTTTCATTCTGTAATTTTGGTTATGATTAGAAATCTGAAAACATAGACAAATACTAATTTTTTGTGTTCATATCTATTTTAATAATCCTCTCAGCACTTCATTCTTTTTTAATGTACTTCAACAGTAAAATAAATACAATATTAAAAAAAAAAACTTCAAAAAACAATAATGTTGAAAGTCACTTCAATTTCCTCCTGCCAAAAGCGTCCTTTTATAGAATTCAAAAATATGTTTACTTTCTTCTCTGCACAAATTAATGGCTTCTTCAACCTGTTGTTCGGAAAAGGCTCCCATTATCTGAGAATCGAGTATAGTCCCCTTAGTATTGTCGAACACGATAACGAATGATGCCTTCAAGTCTTTCTGATTCAGTGGGGGAACAAGGGTGAGTTCTTCCGAATTAGTCAAAAAACAAGTGACGGCTGCGAACATGCACTTCATGTCAATTCCTGAGTCGAGGCAGGCTAAGCAAGCTGCGTTTACAGCGCAGGATACTAACTGAAAAATATGATGAGAGTGTATGGAAAGGTTGTTTCCTATATCTTACCTGACCGCTGTTTTGCATCTCCTGTATCGCTACCAACACAGCAGACCGAGGATACAAAGAGGCCACCAATGCCGTTTCACAAATATTCCTTATGATCGACTCAAAAGATTTGATTTGCACACCTGAACAAAATAATAATGGGTTTTACATCATCCAGAGCTAAGAATGGAGTCTTTTTCACCTGGTAAACCCGATTTGGGTCGAAAATGGCATTCAACTGAGGCTTTGTCTATAAGAATGTTTTTCATTTTCACTTCCACTGGGCCATATACGCCGGCAACAACTGTAGTTTCTCCTAAAAGATATAATGAAAGTGTTTGTACCGAACGGTTGTTTTCCTCATCTCGTACCTTCTGATAACATGACAGATCCATCTGGTCGGCTCAATTCACCCAATCTGCAACTGCGGCTGAGTTCCCCCATTGTTTTTATTAGTGTCCTACTGCATTGATGAATTTGAAAATAATTTCCAAGAACTGTTGAGGTTACGTTAACTTTATTTTCAGTTTCTTCTTCTTCTTATGGCTCTAGTTTGCGAGCAATTAGTCAGTTTTGCTTTTTTGTCTTCTTCTTCTTGTGGTGGCCTAAGCAACTGAGACTATCCGGCCAGAAGTTTCACTGCTTGTTCGGGATTGAAGTTAGGTCACAGTACTGTGAATCTGGACAGCACAGCCAATCAATGTTTTCATTGGTTTTCTGTATCAATGTAAATTTGACATTCTCAAAGAATTGAAAAGGAATTACACATTTTTTAGAAGAGATTAGATTTTAGGAACTCTGATTAAACATGTAGGAAGTTATCAATATTTGAACTTTCTCAGGGAGATACTAAGTTCAGAAATATAGATAAATAGGTAGGTAGTAAAGAAGGAACATGCATGTATCCGTTTTGAAATTTCAACATCTGGTTACCCCAAATTAGAAGCAGAAAACACAAAAATTAATTTTGATAATTCCTACAGCTCTGTGGGGGTAATGAACATTTTGAAATTCTAAAACTGAGACACATTACCTATTCCTTAATACCTTACTATTTCTATATAATGAAATTCAGTATAAAGAAAGATCCAATATTGATCACTTCACAGGGAATCAATACATGTCTTATCAGAGACATGCCATGAATTATTTAAAAAACAGTCGTTTTTCCGTAAACCGGCTGTTGCCCTTCACGAACGACAACTCTAAGAAGTCGAATCTTGTGCGAACTAAAGATTAACGAGGTCCTACCTTTTAGGGTGCGGTTCTTTTTTTCGTAATGGGTCATTAAATTAAATATTTGCAGGAAACTATCCTGACTGAGAAAGCTACATGTTCTCACACATCCCTCCAAAAAATCAATGAACATAAAAAAGGAGAAACACTTTCTCTTAAATTTATTGGTACATTTTTGCATCTTAGTCTTATGAAGGTGACGTATATAATTTCATAAACAACAGAAAATAAATTATCAAATAACAAAAAATTAACACAAAAAAAGCATAGGAATATATGAATCCATAGTAATCTTATAATATTCAATGAAAAAAGTGTTCAAAAAATGTGGAACCATTCAAACAAATCAATAAAATAGTATGTCCAGACAGATATTTCATTTGAATAGTTTTCGATTCAAAGATGAAATATCTGTTGAAAAATATAAAGGTGTACGTAATAAGTGAATAAAAGGAAAAACTACAACCTCTGACGTAGAATAAATTCAAAACAAATACTTTTTCCAATCACCAGTTGGCGTCTTCAGAAGATGACGAGACCTCCTGAAGACGTCAACTTGTTTGGTGAAACGCTCATCGGGAAAAGTATTGCAGTTCTGGTAATTAGGAAAAGTGCTCGTCTTGCGATTAGCACAAAACAACTATATTTATAGAAATCCTCGATATCAATGATTTTGATTTGATTCAACATTTCACAAACTGAATAAAATTTGACAGTTGATATTGGAAATGAATTCAAAGTTGTTGATATAGCGGGGTAAATTGAATTTTTGATTATTTTTTGATCCTAAAGTTGTTTTTCTTCAGTTTTGTCAACATGGAACGTTAAAAATAAATACTATCATACAAAAAAATACATTACAATACGAATCAATACTCCAGAAAAAAATGTCAAGGTGAGTTTATGCACCTTCATTTAGCAAGTAACGAGTAAAGATATGAATTATCAATTGCCAAGGAACACACAGATGAAACGATAGCTGTTGCATTCCTAATCAAAAAGTCACAATAAAATAGTAGTAAAATAGTAGTATAACAGAAAGAAATCTATATCGACTTTATATATTTTTAACTCACCACTCAAATATTTTCCAGAAAATGACAATCAAATTAGACAAAGACTCGGGAATCAACCAAATATTTCACACATTTTTTATGTCATCAATCATCATGAATTTCCATTCCACCAAATATAGAAAAAACAACATTTTGAAATTTGAAAACTATTATCCTCTATTCCTTCTGTCTGTGTTCTAAAATGGACCAATCAGTGATCATTCGCACAACATACGAGCCTTTCATAACTAGAATTCGAACCTACAAAATGAAATGAATGTTTTGAAAAACTTTCCCCTCGTTAGACCCGAAGCAGTGTCTCTCAGCATGCATTTTGCTAATCAAGTCAACTTTTGTCACTGGTTGCTTGATATTTGTGGATTTTTCTGCATGAGCATGTCTATTGGAAATTGGAATGTTCGACTTACAATTGATAATTGATATTTCTCAAATGTTATTTATTACTTGCTAATCAAACATGCATTAATTTCCTTTGAATAGCTCTAGAGATTGTTGCCTCTGAAACTGTGGAATGCAAAATTCATTCAGAATGCACATCACTCCAAATTATACATCAGTCTTGAGAACAAATGAAACCAAAGAATACCAACTACTTTGGACCCTGGAACGAGCATATTTAATCACAAAATTTGGCAAAGCTCCGACCGAAACAAAGTACGTTTGAATCGCTCCACATTTTTTGAATCCTACCTTCGCAAAGACAAACCTAAAATCGACATCCACAGTTCGAGGTCAGTTCTACGTACGAATCCAAGTCTGTCCACAGTAATTAAAAACGAAAAAAGTGGTAAAAATCTACTGATTTTGCGCAGCAGTCGCCTGTTCGAATTTCTGAAGCCTCCTTCTCCGTATCTCCTCCTCGGGACTGACTACTTCGCTCGTCTGTGGAATCTCCGCTTTCGAAGTGCTCGGCTTGTCCGAACCGCTATCTGCAGGGCTCTCAGTCGACGAACTAGCCGCAGCGCTCGTAGTGGGGGCCACTTTGGCCACCTTAGGGACGCTGGTCGAGTTGCTGGACTGAAATATGTTGGAGGGAGGGGTAGTGGGCGTTGGCGAGGTCGTGGGGGCATCTGGGCTGAGTGAGCCACCGTGGTGCTGTACTGCTGCATCATTACTACTGCCGCATCGAGGAGCAACTGAAAATGGATGGATATACATAAAAATCGGCATGAGGATGTTGAAGAAATAAATCCCCTGAAGTATTCAAGAGACTAAAATTTCACATATATTGATTCAAAAAAAACGCAAAAACCAATTCAATTCATCACTTCATCGCTTGGTTCTGCTTAGATGGGGCTAGCTTCTTGCTATCTCTACCCTCTCTAGAGTGTACTTTGTTTCTTTTTAATTGTTAGTGAAAGCCTAAACTCCCCGTAATAATTTTCAACTTATGAGGCAATAAACAAACGAAACTCATATATTACTAGTTAGGCAATGATACTTTGTGTTTCCAAAATGAAAATTTTGCAACTCTCATGTACATGAGAACGAACACGCCTATCAAAGCTATTTTATAAAGAAACATGTGTTGCTGTTTTGTGAAATGTTCATTGAGAATCTCACAATAGTGTTTTACTTGATACATCACTATAAAATAGCTCCGTCAGGCGTGTTCAAACATATAAAGAATGAACACGCCTGAGGAAGCTATTTTATAACAAAAACACGTGTTGCGGTTTTGCTGACTGTTCAGTGAGGATCTCACAATAGTGTTTAACTGAACACAGCACTATAAAATAGCTCCTTCAGGCGTGTTCATACATATAAAGAATGAACACGTCTGGGGAAGCAATTATATAAAAAAACACGTATTGATGTTTTGTAAACTGTTCAGTGATAATCTCACCATAACGTTTTACTTGGTACTTCACTACAAAATAGCTCCCTCAGGCGTGTTCATACATAAAAAGTGTGAATACGTCTAAGGAAGATGTTTTATGAAGAAACACGTGTTGCTGTTTTGTAAACTGTTCAGTGAGAATCTCACAATTACGTTTTACTTGGTACTTCACTATAAAAATAGCTCCCTCGGGCGGGTTCATACATTTAAAGAATGAACACGCCAGAGGAAGCTATTTTATATAAAAAAACACGTGTTTTGTAAACTGTTCAGTGAGAATCTCACAATTAGGTATTACTTGTAACTTCACTATAAAATAGCTCCATCAGGCATGTTCACATGTTTAAATAATGAACACGCCTGAGAAAGCTACTTATAAACACGTATTGCTGTTTTGTAAACTGTTCAAGTGAAAATCTCACAACATTTTACTTGGTACTTCACTGTAAAATAGCTCCCTCAGGCGTGTTCACACATATAAAAAATGAACACAGCCGAGAAAACTATTTTATAAAGAAGCAATGTTTAGTGATGATCTGATACGTCACTATAAGATAACTCCTTCAGGCGTGTTCATACATATAAAAATGAACACACCTGTGGAAGCTATTTTGTAAAGAAACACTGTTCAGTGAGGATCTCACAATAGTATTTCACTTGATACTTCACTATAAAATGACTCCCTCAGGTGTGTTCATACATATAAAGAATGAACACGCCTGAGGAAGCTATTATATAAAGAAACAAAGTAAACTGTTCAGTGAGAATCTCACAATAACGTTTTACTTGTACTTCACTATAAAATAGCTCCCTCAGGCGTGTTCATACATATAAAGTATGAACACGTCTGAGGAAGCTGTTTTATGAAGAAACACGTGTTGCTGTTTTGTAAACTGTTCAGTGAGAATATCATAATAACGTTTTATTTGGTACTTCACTATAAAAATAGCTCCATCAGGCATGTTCACATGTTTAAATAATGAACACGCCCGAGGAAGCTATTTTATAAAGAAACACGTGGTTTGTGAACTGTTCAGTGAGAATCGCACAATTAGGTATTACTTGTAAATTCACTATAAAATAGCTCCCTCAGGCGTGGTCATAGATATAAATAATGAGCACGCCTGAGGAAACTATTTTATAAAGAAACACGTGTTGCTGTTTTGTAAATTGTACCGTGAAAATCCCACAATAATGTTTTACTTGATACTTCACTATAAAATAGTTCCCTCAGGCATGTTCATACATATAAATAATGAACACGCCTGACGAAGCTATTTTATAAAGAAAAACGTTTTGCTGTTTTGTAAACTGTTCAAACAACAACGTTTTACTCAATACTTCACTGTAAAATAGCTCTCTTAGGCGTGTTCATACATATAAAGAATAAACACGCCTGAGGAAGCTATTTTATAAAGAAACACTGTTCAGTGAGGATTTCACAATAGTATTTTACTAGATAATCCACTAAAATATAGCTCCCTCAGGCGCGTTCATGCATATAAAGAGTGAACACGCCTGAGGAAGATGCTTTATAAAGAAACATTGTTCAGTGAGGAGCTCTCAATAGTGTTTTACTTGATACTCCACTATAAAATAGCTTCCTCAGGTGCGTTCATACATATAAAGAATGAAAACGCCTGAGGAAGCTATTTAATAAGATATATTGTTCAGTGAGGATCTCACAATAGTGTTTTACTTGATACTTCACTATAAAATAGCTCCCTCAGGCGTATTCATACATGTAAAGAATGAAGACGCCTTGAGGAAGCTACTTTATAAAGAAACTCGTGCTGCGGTTTTGTAAACTGTTCAGTGAGAATCTCATGAATAAGTGTTACTTGAAATCGGTTTCATGGTTGTCTATCTCATTGCAAATAATAGCCATTACTACTGCACACTCGACTTTTCAAAAATCTTTGACAGCATTTATCACGATGCCCTATTATAAAAACATCTGAAATATAGATAATGCAGTCCAGCTTCTACTCCCATCAAAATATTAGGCACGGAGTTCCACAAGGGTCAGTGTTGGGATCATTATTCTTCAAAAGTTATAAGAGTGACCCATAAACTTCAAAGGCACTTTTGTTATACTTATGTATGCACTTTCTACATGAATAATGAACATTTTAATGAAGCATGTAGAATATCAGAAGGAACTCTGTCAAAATGTGAATAGCATTTTTATTCAAATGAAATACGAATGTTTGAATGAAAGCAAAATCACAAATACATATTCCTTTAAAAATTGAGAGATTATACACAACAAGAGCAATGTAAATTTCTGTAAATTATTTATTTCATCCTTCTTGAACTTTTTTATTTCTACCCTCGCTTTCCTCATTCTTCAGTCTTTTTCTCTCTATGCTCTCACTACTTTCACTAGTTTTTTTCTCTCATATCTTTCAACCTCTCTTTTTTTTTCTAACTTTCGAACAAAGGAATAGTTTCCAGCCTTTATTATATTCAATTTTTTTTCAATTAGTGACATACAATATGCACCAAAGTGTAGGATTTTCCTCCCCCTTTTTTTCATATTTCTAGTGATCTATGTATCTCACCTGTATATTCCTCAAACACTGAATCCTAGCTTCGACGTTTTCCCTCTCGTTCCCCTCCATCCTCTGAAGCTCCTCAGGGGTCAGCGTAGCGAAATTTTGCGGCGGCATAGGAGGAGGTAAAAACGGCATGAACCTGAAGGGCGGAAACATGAACCGAGGAACGTTAGATTGAGGCTGCTGAGTGGTTGCGTTCGGATCTGCAGAGCTGGTCGGAGGCCTAGCCGGCTCGGGCACCGGAACGTTTTCGATGTTCTGCTGGTTGAACACCTGAAAGGGGTTCTGCCCCATGAAGAAGGGATTCGCGAAGGCATTCTGTATGTTCTGGGGAACCGGTCGCTGCCTTTGGGGATTAGCCGTGTTGTTGTTGAGAGGATTCCTTAGAATGTTCAGCCGGCAAGTCGGACAGGTCTGCTGCCTCTGGAACCACGATCGGAGGCAAGCGGTGTGGAAAATGTGGTTGCAGGGTAGCTTCTTCGACGCCGTGGTCATTTCCTCGCGGCAAATAATGCAGACGTTATCAGCAGCCTCAAGTTCTTCACTAGTGGCATCTGGATACAAAGTGTTCATGTTGTGAATCGCCCTCCTCGACAAAATAACGTCGCTGAACGCCTTCTTGAAGTTGCGGATCGTGTAGTACATCGGCCTGAAGGCAAACAGCGGCAGAGTATATATCCTCACCATTATCGCTACGAAGGCGATGTATAGAATTACTTTGATGAATCCCATGACCAGCTCCGTGTACAGCAGAAAAACGGCCTTGTTATCCCAAGGCGTTTCGCTGTTCAGGTCAACAGAGTGAAGAGCATACTTTATCGCTATGTTTATGACGACCGTGATTAGGATGGCGTACTCAAAGCCAAAAACGAGCTGCACCGAAGCCCCTTGGTCATAGTCGACAGGTAGGCGTGCTGGATGAAATGCAGGTCGAGAGAGCCTAGTAGAAGCAGCAGAGATAGTACTCTGACATGGAAAAGTAAGCTGATAACAGGGCTTCGTTCCATCTAAAAAAGATCAATACTTAGTATGTTAGTCATGTTTTACGAACTGAAGCAAACTATAAATTGGTTTCTATTTTTTAACACTGCAAATATTTCAATGAACTTATACTTACATAATCCACCCTGTCTTCTGCAAGCCAGTGAAATGATTTTAGAAATAACAATAATGTGAACAGGGCAACAAATTTTGGATTGAAATCATCTCGGAAAACTGTAAATGCCAAGCAAGTTTCTGTTATGGCATACCAAGACCTTTCCATCAAGTGCTGAAATTTAAAATTTGTTAAACAATTAAAAAAGATAGACCTGTTGAAACACTTTTTCAAATAGTAACAAGACAGAAAAGGAAAATTACAATATAATCGTAGAATATCATTTCAAATGAATATAAGCAAAATGCACAAAGCTGAGAAATATCTGATCAAATATTCCAAATTATCCAAATGGACAGATTGCGACTTCTTCATAAGAAGAATTGTAACTGCGCTACCACACATCGATGAATCTACTGATGAAAAGAACTAATAAACTGAACATGATGAAGGAAAATTACAGAAATGAATACTTTTAGAAAAATTCAATACGAAAGACAAATGGAATGCTAATGGAGATTTGAAAAGATGAAATTTGTATCCTGCATAGAATTTTTTTTCATGGATATCAATTTGAAGTGATTGGTGTTATTTTTGTATTTCAAGGAATTGTAAACAGTAATGTCGATAAAACAAGTTATAAAAGTACCTCGAATTCAGTGGTCCTGAGCTGTCCGAAGAAAATCCTCCTCATGATTTTCCCACATATCCACACGCAGATAAAAGCTTGGATGTAAATTACCTGCAAGAATTGTTGTTATAAATTCAATCCACGATTCTAAAAAATACTTACAGCCATACTAGGGTTTGATTTTGTGATGTATACAACAGATGGATAAAATTGTTTCTTTTGATAGTATGCATTGGCGATAACTATTGAAGTTAAAGCTAAAGTTATGATTGATATACTAAGGGACCTCATGATTATTCACATTTAGACGTAAATGAAATAGATTTTTATTCACTCTTCACTGTTTTGATTTTACTTGAACATAATAATACGTCAACCAATTATATAGGGCAACGTCAAAACATTCGTGTCCCGAATCTAAAACGTCAGTGTCAACATGTCATATGTCATCAACAATTAAAGCTGCATTCATACTAATGTCCGATCGAACGCCACGTCAGTGACAATGATTAATAATTTTTTTCTCTTTTAATTTCAAAGATAAATAAATGATTATAAAAGGTTATGTTGTCGTTTGTGGTGTAAGAAAAACGACATACTTTCAAAATGAACTTATTTGTTTCTATGTTTGATGACGCTGATACAAAAGTAACAGATAGCCATAAATTCGAAATCATTCTAACGAGAAAACATGACTCAGGGTTTTTATACATCGTCAGGACAATAAATAACATTGAGCATTGTACTGTTTTAGAATTCACAACATTTAATTATTCTACATTGAATTTATTCGATATTTTATTTGCTAGTCATTTTCAAATCAGTAATTAATGTTCCCAATCCACAAATCATGAAAATATTATTTTCTGAAGAAAAAGGAATAGACCTTATTAAGAGATGCGACCCCATGGTTGCCAACTGCGTAAAAATAATGGCATTTGACATCTGCTAATAAATAAATGACCTATCTTTTTGATTTCCTTCTGCATTTTCATTTTTGGTAAATGAGAAACTGAATTCCAAAATATGTCTGAAAAGAGATTCCCAGTTGTCCTATATGAATTTGGGGCTCCAGAATGAAGAATCAGCTATGAAGAAATACAAGATGGTCTGTCCCAAAGATGAAAATGCAGAAGGAACTCAGAAAGATGGGTTATTTATTTATTAGCAAATGTCAAAATTTTACCGCAGTTGGCAACCATGGGGTCGCAACACTTAAGGGTCATTTCCATGAATATATCCCAGGGGATTTCGAATCATTGTTGCAAAATAGCATAAAGAAAAGGAATCATTAAACCATCATTTAAACATTCAATAATAATAAATAAAACTTGATCAGTATCATACATTCAATTGGTATACATACATAGTTTTTTACTGTCATGGAAATACCTGTTGGATCGAGAGAAGACTCAATCCATGAATATCGCCGCCCAAGGGACTCCTACCTTCAGGAACAGTTTCACAAAAATTTTTAAAAACCTACTTGAATCGTCAACTTGACTAGCAAATATTGAATATGTGGATCTTTGTTCAGGTGAATTCCTCCTAATTAGCATTCATTTCAAGAGAATAAAACAATGTATCCCATTATAAAATATATTTATTTAGGTACATTAAAATTCAACTATAAAAAAACAACATGGTTCAACAATATTAAGTTGCACTAACAATAAAAACATTCGAATATTATATAAAACTGGATATGATGAATTTTGATAAAAACTAAAAAATTACTAAATTGGCAACCAACGCATGTCTTATTCAACTGTAAACTGAATACAATAAAACTCGACTAGAAGAAAAGTTAAAAGGTGATTGAAAGAAATATTTCCATCAAAGTTCAAATTTCTGCCAAATATAAAGCTTCAAACATTAGATTTTTCAGGAAATCAAATATTTCTACCATATTTTCCGTTAACTGAATGTAAAAAGCCTTACCTATTTTTACAAGTTATTATCCCACTTCTGAATACCGTAGTGAGCATTCAAGGCCAAACTCGATCAAACTGAATATCCCCAGCTAAAATTCATCAACAGTAAATTTGGAAAAGAACACCACGTGATGTGATGGGTTAAAAGTCGGACTTTACAAAAACCATCCAATGTAGCACAATTTGATATGATTCAGACACATGTGGTTATCGGGTACCTTCCTGAAAACGGTGACAAATTCAAATATGACCTCCTTCCTTCAATTTACCGACAAGAGCATCAACATCCGGTAGGATAGCTCCAGCTTGTCGAGTGGGAGGTTCTTCTACACTCAATATTTGTATTCGAGGACTGATATCTACACCTAGATCCTTCGGGGTTGTTTTCTGTATAGGTTTTTTCTTGGCTTTCTGAAAAAGGCACAAACAAACTTGTTGAGCAACAGCAAACTATGTAAAACAACAATCACTCAGAATTCGTGAGCGATTGAACAAAACCATCAAATTTCACTACAAATATGTTTTATCTCACCATAATATTTGGTAAAGTGGCATAACGTGGTTCGTTGAGTCTCAAGTCAGCACTGATAACTGTAGGAAGTTTACACTTGATTGTTTCTAAACCTCCATCGATTTCTCTTGTAACCGTCAAATGTTTGTCGCCTTTCTCAATCTGAAATTAAGAATCAGTGAATGATCACACCAAGTCCAATGGACAAACATCAAATATCACCGGTTTTTCACAGGAGCTACTCGACAATGAATTGAGAGTTGATTCTACTAACCTTTGAGGCATTGGTAGCTTGAGACCAGTCCAACATGGCAGCTGTCATTTGTGCCGTCTGATTTGAGTCGTCATCAATAGCCTATAGAAAAGGAAAATTTATTAAAAACAATGTAGACAAAACTTCATTGTGAGATAGATCAGAAGTATGAGCGTTTACTTGTGGATCTCTCCCAAAACTTTATATTAGCCAAACAGGGAGAATCTGCTCTTAAAGAATGAAAGAACATAGAAATAGTTTCTAACTAGGATACTAATCATTTCACTTCTTTCTAACTCATTCTAATGAAATGAAGTTAGAGATGAAAATGTTGAAAAAAATATAGACATGATGAACATGTGGCAGATTCATGCCATCTATCAACCAATGCAGGAAGCACCACACCAGAGCCTAGATTGTCTGACAAAACAATATCAAATCAGCAATTACACCAGAGTTTCAGTCTCCCTAATTTGAAACATACTTTTTCGTGCAAACTGTAAACGGCTTTGGAGAATTATTGGTGGCTAAAGTCATGGGTATGTACGTTTACGAAAAGGGCCAACCTGTTTCCCAACAATTATGATATCAGCCTTTTCATTTTGGGCTATTTTCGCCAGGATTTTCGAGACGTGAATCGGCTGCAGGGTCTCGAAGTCAGGTCCTGATACTTCTACGTGAATTCCCTTATCGACTCCCATCGCTAGAGCGGTTCGTATGACTTCCTGGGACTGTGCGGGGCCGCAAGACACAGCAATTATTTCTGAGGCAATTTTTTTTTCTTTGAGACGAACGGCTTCCTCCACAGCTATTTCGTCGAAGGGGTTCATGGAATGTTTTACTCCATCCGTTACAACGCCTGTTTTGTCTGGTTTCACGCGGATCTGAAAATTTGGGGTTTTTCAACCTTTGCACTACATCAGTGATAGGAGTTTTTAGGAAATTGATAAGTTGACTCACTTTCACGGCATAGTCTATAACTCTCTTGACACCCACTAGAACACGAGCCATTATTCACTTCTAATAATTTTGAATCAATTGAAATAAAAAATTTGAATATTTTTGAAGTAAAAGGATCTGGACTTTGATACCCTGTGAATAAGGTCAATGGTCAATGTTGACGGTTGACGTTTTTGACAGAAACAAATTCACAAAGTATAGAACAGAACTATAGCTGCGTTTTTTTTGCGATTCCGTTAGTTCAAAAATCTGTTTAAAATCTGTTTTTCCGATCAGCTGTCGCCCCCATACAACGAAGTTGAGAAACTTCTGAGAGTCTTACGAGGTCTTACCTTTTAACGTGTGATTCCTAACACGGTTGCAGAATCATCCCAGCTTCAACCAGATAAATTCTCCCGAAAAAAATATCTGATCGAGGTAGGAATCGAACCCACGATCTTCCGATCGTGAGTCGGATTTAAACAGATGAAAGATCTGTTAGCTAAGATTAGTTGATGACTTTACTGAACGAACTGAACAAACGGCATCACAACGATATATTTAAGGAATACAATTCAAAAATTTATCGTTAGTTTAACGATAATCGTTCATGAACGACGTATCAGTGAGTCACGGAATGCCCCTATTGCTATTGTTCCAATATTTCCCATAAAGGCCCCATTGGCAACACTGCATGTTAACCTGCCAATACAGTCGGTAAAGTAGGTAGCCACCGTGACATTTTCTTCTGGTCCGGTTGTGCACTTTGTAGTGCATTGTGGAGGTGTGATTTTCATAAATTAATTGCCAAATTACCCTTTTGTGTGCTCCAAATTTTCTGCTAACGTTAAAATATGGCAGATCTAGATGATTTTTTTGCCAAAAAAGACCGAAAGAAGTCCAAAAGTACAAAAAAATTCGCTACCACGGAAGAAGTAGCAAAAAAGTTGGAAGACAGTGCGAAGAAGACTGAGAAATTGAAGAAAGAGCGGGCCCCCGGTGAAGGAGAAGACAGTGCTGCACCTATCCACGTAAGTTTCTGACAAAAAGTTACCCTGCATGACGTATGAAAACTGGTCAGTGGAGGTTAGGTTCAGTTTCAGTAGCCATATTGTATTGGTAAAATAAATATTTCCAATTAAAATAGTCATCAACTACAGAACGGTTTCGTAGAATTACCCCTCTTCAGTGCAGGTGTTAGCCATGAAAGTACTTCTTTCTTGACAGACATCTGCCAGATCTATTTTATACCTATGTATCTCTTCTAGACACAGTCTTCTGACTTATTTTTTATAGGAACAAGACGAATGGAAAGACTTTGAAGAAGAGAAAAAAGACTACACCGGTTTGAAAATCGGTAATCTAGCCATCACGACTACTGCGGAGGGCACTCCGGGAACCAAGGAACAAACTACGGAACAGCAGCAAGAGGAAGAATCCGCCCAAGAGATAGATAGAAAGGCAGGGCCCTGGAGGCGTATAGACAGCGAAGTCCAAGAAGAAATTCCCGTCAAAGTTGTTGAAAAGAAACCAGAGACTCTCCCAAATGTCACTAAAGGGACTTACGTGCCCCGGGAATGCGTAATATGGGTAACCAACAGCAGGCCCCACCAAGTCGGATGAAGACAAAAACAGCCCCTGACATACACAATGAGGAGTTTTTCCCAACTCTTTCCAAAACCGGTGGAGACTACAAAAAGTGAGTATAACCTAATTAGGTGTTATTCTTTCTGGTTTTCACCAGTTAACTCTAGGAGGATCCGATTTCAAGTTTGAATGAGTTATGCATGACCTAATTGCCACAAAAGACATTATTGTACAGTGCTAGGAATCGCACTGGTGGAATTAGTTGATTTTTCTGTTGATTATGAAGTAAAATGTATATCTTAATAAACATTTTACAATAGATGAATCATTTATCATCAAGGACAAGGAAATCAAGTTTCTTTCAGGCAATACTCTTACTGCAGTAAACTGGTTTTAATATTTTTTCTACGGTTGTTGACAATTCATTTCAATAAAATAATGTTGCATTCTTCTTATGAGCAACTAGTATAGATTGTGGAGCTAAACAAGAAAAGACGTACTAAAATGAAGTTCAAAAAAGTTTCAAATCTATTCACATCAATACAATCTTACAAAAAGTTGCAACTTATTAACTCAATGAACTGTTTGAGTTACAAAACCATATATCTTCACAGAATTATGTACAGACTTGCAAATGGAGGAAAAGAGCTGTAAATCTCTAATTCATTCTACAAGTTTCGATTCTTCTAAATGATTATATTTTCAGCTTTTGCTAATTTTTTCCTGTCTATATAATAAGTTATTTATGTCTGCTGTTGGTAACAAAACCTTTACTACTATTTTTTTCTAATTTTATTTCACACCCAAAGCTTATATTTTCAATACTGTATATCTCGTTCTTTTTTTCTTTCATTTATATTCCCATTGTGTAAGGGGATCAATTGTTCTTTAAAAAAACCATTTGTTTTCTGGCAAACGTTTCGAATTTGAATAAATTCTTCTTCCCATTTCTGAGACAATGAATTTTCACAAAACTTATAATTTTACGACAAATCATGGATTCCTAATTAAATTACTCACCGTAAAAGAAGTCTCTTCTAGTTTTAAAAACATCAGCCATATTAGATACCACAATAAAAATAGAAAAAACTAAAATAATAAAATTTTCAAAACAACACTACATAAAGACATGAAACGAACAAATAGCTAAGATGCTGATAAGGTGGTGTCTGTTTTTATCAATGATAGAAAAAATGAGAAAGGAAAAGGGGAATTATTCAGGTATTTTACTGATTAAATCGAAAAATGCAGTTATAAGGCCATCGATATTCCTTCCAGTGTTAACACTATTGTGTGTCTTTCGTGTGTTCTGAAACCCGTGTTTTAAGATATCATCCGGTTTGACCAGCATAGCATCTGGGAAAGCTTTCACAGTTCAATTTTCATTTGAAAAGGTCACTCAATTATATTTGTTACTATGTAACATTTCATTGGGTATATTTATGAAAATTCATCGTTACAGAGCCGGGAGGAAGAATTTAATTGAATTTAGAAACGTTGGCAAGAAAACAATTGCTTGAAAAATTGATCCTGCTACTAAACTAACCCTTCTTGAGAATAAAAATTGGATAACTATGCCAGTTAATTGATTATATTTGTATTGATGCAGTAAAATTTATTCTGTGTTTTAATAACCGCCATTCAATTTTGACTCTAAATCTTTTTTTGCAGGAATCGTAGTGAAGGCTCTTTCGAAGTGGTGCAGCACAATCGATCTTCCTCACACAGACAAGTGGAGTTATCGAAGATCAGTTCGTCGCAGGGCCCCAAGCTGAGCCTCGGAAACCGTTATAATACTCTCAGTAACGATAGCTAGTGTTGCTATCAACTCCTAGGGACATGTTAATATTGAGTGGTGGCCATGGAAGATATCCGTTTCGCCTGATTCACACCATCGGCTCGGCAAAAGTTTGAGATTACGAATCAAATCTCGCTGAATCAACCGTTGTATAATTCTTTTGTGAGGACTTTTCTGTCTGTTTTGATGGTGTGAATCAGGCGGTTGGTAATGTCTTGTAAGAAACCTATTGAAATTTTCGCATCCAGTCGTTGTTTTTCCATTCCCTGATTGTGCCGATCTGTTGACTAAATTTATGTTGCATCCAGTTCTAACGCCCTCCACCGAGGGTTTCAAATTGTGGCTTTCGATTTTTGAAGATCATTACTAGATTTTTTTTTTACAAAATAAATTATATTATTTCCATATAGTTGTCTTCTTTTTGATCCCTGGATGAAAATAGATTTTTTTGGTAGCACAATTTTTAGTTTCCGATTTGTTTGCTGAAAATTAGGAGTGTTGATCATAGTCTACTGATCAGATCACAAAACTTTCGTTCTACGGTATTAGAGGGCTGCTACTCGAACTAATTACGTCCTATTTGAAATAGACAGCAATGTGTTACTGAAAGGGATACTGATGGAAATGTAATGAAATCAGAAATGCTATACATTGTAAGAGGTGTACCCCAGGGGTCAGTGTTGGGCCCACTACTATACATTCTTTACACTAACAATGTGCCTGGAGTTGTTGATGGATACATGGTTCAGAATGCCGATGACTGTTCTGTGGTTTTCAGTTCAACCGATCACAACTACCTACCGCAAGATCTTTTTCAAGCTAAAGATTCTGGAGGAGTACTTTACATCACACAATCCCAAACTGGACAAAAACAAGACACAAATCATATATTTTACCCAAAACGGCACAAATAATACTTTTAGTGATGGTGTAACTATGTTAGAACCAGTGACCTAACTTTCCTTTCTTGGAATTATAATTGACTCGAAGCCGAACTGGAAGAGCCACATCGATAAAGTGGCAATACAAATGTTAAGGTATTGCTATGCCCTGAAAATAATTACCCAAAATATATCCACCGAGGCTGCGATGTTAGCATATACTGGTTATATTGTTCTGGGGAATGTCTGCACATATACAAAAATATTCATATTGCAAAAACGGTGTCTCAGAAAAATATTCAACCTTTCTCGGAGAGGAAGCTGTAAAAAAATAGTCGTAGAGAAAAAATATTAACACTAACAGGTATCTATATTTATGAATCTGTGGTATTTATCAAAGAAAATATATCTATCTTTGCGACTCATGATAGGAACCATACCCACAGCACATGAAACAAAAATAACCTTTTGAATATGAAGACACATTTGACCTATCTTCAAAATAATATACCTTTTTCAATCATTAATATTTGTAACATGATACCTAAATCAAATCAAACTGTACTTTATTGTCCAAGAATAATTATTCTTATTGACAAAGTGAGTAGATAACAATGAAGTGGATATCCACAAAAACCCCAAAAGGGTAGTCCGTATCTAATATGGGATTCTATGAGTGAAAAATATGTGTTTCTGCCAATAGCTGTACCAAGCTCGTTTGTCACTACTCTAATAGCATAACAGCCCGATGCTAGTCTTTTTTTCAAGGACGTTATATGTTCCTCAAACCCTAACTTTCTGTCAAGGTGTATACCCAGGAATTTAGTGCTCGTTTTGTTTTCTACTTGATGTGTTCCTAAGACCAAGTTTTCGAATTTGAAGGTAATTATATTAGTTTTTTCCACATTGAAACAAAGATTATTTGAGTTACACCAAGATTCGATTTCGCTGAGTTCTCTCAGAACTTAGTCTTCTATGATCATGTAGAATAAATTGAAAACTTTGCTTCTCTCCAAAGCTTATTATTCGCTGGAAGAATTCTTCAATGATAATTTAAACTGATGTTGTTCGCGTTGAATATTTCATGTCCTATCATTCTGCACTGTGATGTAGTTTAGTCTCTTTTTGAACCCTACATATAGATGTATATATTTGTGTTCTGTATCTAAAATATATTACATTAAGTATACTGACTGTGATAACCATGTTATTCATACATCCAATACTAATCAACCAATATTAATGATATTGCCTCATGATTTTCTACTACTTCTGTAATGTTTACTGTAATTGACATGTCCTACACCTGAAAAGATTTTTTATTACAAATAACTAATAAAGGATATCTATCTATCTATAGCAAGGTGCTGGTAAGTATCTCTCAATTGTCAAAGTCATATTTTGTACTACTTGAGGAAAATGAGAATCAATCTTAAGGCTGCAAGAAACGCAGCATATGTGTCTCAAAATCCATACTATATGACGTCATCCAGAGCTCTGAAGAAAGATTATAAGGTCCAGTTACAAAAGCGAAAAATAGAAAAGAAAACATATAGGAATGTGGACTTTCCAGGATGTGCCGTGGTCTTCTTCGGTGATAATCTCCAAACGTTTCGACTTCAACTACGTCAGTCATCTTCAGTGGCGTGATAGAAGTACTCTTGTTGAAGTGTCAACTGTACCTCAATCTTAATAAAAAAAATTACGGCGGCCATGTTTTGTAACCTAACCAAGGCCTTCGATTGTGTAAACCACATGTTATTTCTTCGCAAGCTAGAAGTTACGGATTTAGAGGTTCTGCATTATTTTGGTTTGAGACGTACCCTTCTCATCGGCGGCAGAATGTTCCATTAAATGGAATTTCATCAGATGAACGTTTCATTGGCAGTGTGGTCCCACAAGGTTCCGTTTTGGGACCGGTGTTGTTTCTCATTTATGTCAATGACTTAGTCCATGTCGACATAAGTGGTAAATTCACATGTTTTGCTGACGACACCAATATCCTTTGGCATAGCAATACTGCCTCAAATTTACTTAATCAAATCATCGTCGACATAAGAAGGGTGAAAGAGTGGTGATTCCAATCTTTTATCATTCAACATCGACAAAACAAATGTGGTCACGTTTAGATGTAACATAGGGGAAGTACACTTGAAAAATGTAAAAATTGATTGGAGAAAACAAATTTTTAGGGCTTTTCATTGATGAAAATCTAAAATTTGTTTCCTATGTCGACTACTTATGTAAAAGACTAGCAGCATGATGTCATGCAGTTGTTGCAAGAGAATTAAATACTGTTATTACAAGATCGCGATGCATTTTCACTGCAATCAAAAGAAAACATTCACTTCAATATTGAAGCCTTATAATCACCATTGATGCGCAAATACCTCACAATGTATCTTTTCCCATGACTCCCAGAGTCACTGTAGCTTTCATAAAAATGTTCGTTCAAGAGCTTTTCCTTGTAATTTTTTATCAAATAAATCCAGACTTTCATCGTAGATTCTGGACCATCGAGCGGGATAACGTCATATAAATCTCTCGCGTAAAAACCTGGATAGCCCTCCAAATCGTCCAGGTCTGCCATCACTTTATCATCAACTTCATACACTTCCCCTTTCACTTGATAACCGTTACCTAAAAACGATGAAAAGCATAAAAAATCCCGCTACAAACAGAGCATTTACTTTCCGGTCTAAATGGCCTAGTACGAACCTGGACTGTGCAGCAGGAAGGGAATGTTATACTCAGTCGCGATAATCAGAGGGAATTTCTCTTTCGTTTTGGCGTCGCAAAGGTACTTGCAGAAACCCTCGGAAGATTTAGAAAACCAAAAGTGATTGGGTTCCCCTTTTTTCAACGTGCCGTACACGAAAACTTTGTGAACCTTAGCGGTACTCATAACGTCGCTTTTACCGGTAGCCGGAACACTAAAAAATGAAAAATATAACTGTAGTCAATAGTCTAAAAGCCGGTGGAAGATCGAACTTCACCCATCAGATAAAAAAACTAATAAAAATAGCTATGTAAAGTTTACGATAGGCAAGTTATCATAAGCATGTTTGTTAATAAATTATATTTGATAAAAATATATCTCGAGTTATCTCCCACGGTCTCATCTACTTTAATGAGAGGTAGGTAATGAAGGTAAACGTTCATTGTAATTGGAAATACGGGTCATTTGAATGAGAAGCAGCAAATTACTAAAATAACTTACTATCCTTATTGAGAAACAATATTCATACTACGAACTTTGGTCAAGAACCGTGTCATAGTGTGAAAATTGATTGAGTATCTAACGTCATTTTCATCAAGTATTAATAAATAGTCGGGTACGGTCCTGCAGAGCCCGCTAGCGCCCCTATCATTTTTTATGGAGATCATCATTAAGTTAAACAGCTGATTGAAATGCAGAGGGGTGTGGTGAAGGTCTAGTTGCCATCCAGCGGAACACGCCTAAATCCTGAATTTCTAAAGAATTTGTTTGTGAAATACTTACAGGTGAGGCTTTTCTATTGATTTCCGAGGCTAAGCTATTCAACTACTGATTTATCAACAGGTTGTTCAAATAAAATAAAGACCCCCTGTGAGAAGTAAATAAATGAGTAGGCGATAAAATTCAAACGTTCGTTTATTGGCAAGGTTGATTGGATTCGCTTTGTTCGTGCTACAAATTTCAATCGGCGATTCCACGACCTAATTTCCACTGCTTTTCGTCTTTTGGCTTCTGTTGGAGCTGATACTGCCGTACTTCGGCTTTTTGGCGAGCAGCTTCTCTATTTCGACGAGGCCGTTAACATTGTTTCCTTCCAACGAAATACGTGATATGCCTTTATCATTGCTGTAATTACTTCTCTGATAGTCCAGCATGTCAATGACGTTTTGTAGTCCTTCCTGTTTGATTCGATTGTCTGTAAAGCATAGTGTTGGTAATTGAATTGCTTTTTTTAAGGACAGTGAATACATGATAAGTTGAGGTTCGTCAAAATGTCGTTTCCTCTGCAGTAGATTTCGGCCTCCAGTTCCTGGGAGTCCTGAATGAAGGGATGGTATGTCGGTTCGTTTATCGAATAACGATTCGAAGAGTTTGTCGTTCGTACTGAGTGTGAACTGTGAGAGGATTTTTCTATAAAGGAAACAAATATTGGTATGTACATTTCTATGTGTGGTTATTGAACATTCGAATTCAACAATAATAATAATAATAATAATAGTCACCATGGTGAGTGAAGACCACAATTTTAAGACATCGAAGTATGTTGCTTCGAAGTCCAAACGGTTTGAAACTTTCTAAGCAAAGATGATTGACTTTTAATATGTAGCAAAGTTTAGAAAATACTAGGGGGGGAAGGGGGGCAATCAATTCACTGTACTCTCAAACTTAATTGTAGAGTTCCTCATGGATCTGTCCTTGGGCCCCTGTTACTTTTCATTTTGATTATTGGTATGATAGCATTTACCTCTAATTTATATTCAAAACTGTGTCAAATTCATTCTCTCAATTTTAAATGAAAATAAAAAGTTCATCGAAATGATTCGATGCCTGGCAAATATTTCCCAAAGAGGTTCTTGTAGACAGTATTTTGGAAAATATAACTTTCACATCAGCCTATATATTTGAAATGTGTGTATGTGTATTTAAAAGTAAGTCAGATTTTTTATTGAATAAGAGTGTTCACCACCACGATACGAGAATCAAAAACCAGTTCCATGTAGCAATTGTTAAATTAAAAGTGACTTTTCTGGGCCAGAATATATTAATCCAAAAATTCGCGAATATCTTCCTGAATATATGAAGGCTTCAAAGCAACTGAATAATTCTCAACAAACACTGAAAGCATATCTGTTAGAAAATTGTTATTGTATAGTAGCAGAATTTTTTCATAAACATTATGTATTTCCTAATGTTTTGGAACTGATTTTCAATAGTTTAGTGCAACCCCTAACAGACCTAATAAATATGTCTATCGAAACACATGAATTCCCAGATGTGTTGACATTGAGTAAAGTAATAGCAGTACATAGAAGTGATAATAGATCAGATATCGATAATTACAGACCGATTAGACTGAAAAATTTTAGAAAGAATAATGTACCATAGACTCATAAACTTTTATCTGATTGTCAACATGGATTTCGCATTGACAGGTCAACATTTGGCAGGAATTTCCTTTGACCTGTGGAAGCTTTCGGCTGGATTGATAAGGTGTTTTTTGCTTCCAAACCATATAATATTGGTATTAGAGGAAATATTCTTAACTTAATCATTTTATTCGTAACAAATAGACAATTCTTCGTAAAATTGGATGGTGCAGAGTCAGATAAATATACAGTTGATGTTGGAGTAGCGCAAGGTTCACTTCTGGGGCCACTGATTTTCTTACTCTTTCTCAACGACCTCCCACTTAATACTGATAGGTGCTTTTATCTCATTGGCTGATGTCACAATCTCTGGTATAGATGATTCAGCTTTACCAAAGTTTGCGTCATCATGTATGATGCCTACTATAATCTTTGATTCATGAATAAATTCTATTATTATACGGTGAGAGCAGTTTCTAATGAGCTCGGTTTCCAGACCGCCGAGGGGGTGGAAGTGACCAGGTTGATAATAGGCGCAAAAGGTTTAGCCACATTGGTAGAAGCGAGTTTTTTTCTGAAGGAATGGGTGTTGTTTATTACTCCCTGCCCCCCCTTATGATTCAGTACAGCAGCAAAATAACCTCACACTAACCCTTGGCTGGCTTTTTCGAAGTTTTCATTGAACTTCTCTTTGATACAGCACTTTTACCTCCTTCAGCAAGTTCCAACATCTGAAAAGTTATTGTTAGATATATACAGTGTGTACAACACAATTCAAAGTAGAATGTAACCTTACATTCTTCCGCAGTTTCTCAAACTTTATCCTTCTCCTAATCACAATTTCATCCTGATTCAGACAGAATTTTTGTAACGTGTTGATAACAAGCTGGAGTCCCTTATTTCTAATTTTATTGTCAGCTAGATTCAAGGATAGAAGCACCCTTGAACAAAAGGAAGGTTTTAAAAATTTAAAAGTTGATTTGAAGACAAAATACAGAAATAATAATCAACCAGTAAGTCAACTCCCACCACTTTCATTCATAAATTCACAAAGTTCTCGGTGATCTCGAAACGAAGTGCGGAGCCGATTGCGTTCTTTTACCATAGGCGTGCGTTCTTTTACCATAGGCGTGCGTTCTTTTACCATAGACGTGCGTTGGTACTTAATTACCTTTCGGGAATCTATAAAATTTCTCACTACAATTATAGGCCTTGTTTTTGCAATCAAACAACAGCGAATAAACTAAACACAATATCAATTTCCGACCGTTTATTATAACCAATCCAATGGTTGTATTATTCTACTGTGACAAAACATTGAAAATCTTTTTTTTTGGAAAGATTTTCAAGGAATTAGGTATGAAGGTGGTTTTTAAAACAAGTCGCCCATCATATTTTGCAACGAAACCATTCCATAGACTTCAGTTCATTAAGATTAGTTAGACAAGTTAACAACAACAGGCAACTAGATGCCTATGAGAGTGTAGAAATAAGTAAACACAATAATATTATGAATAACGATGATGGACCTATACCAAAGAGCATACTATATAGCTTGTTAAAATAAAATAAAATAATGTTGTTGGGTTTACTGATTACTACATAAGGACACATTGCAAAAATAAATTTGGATAGGCAATATTGTGAAATTAATTTTTATATGGCTGAAAATTGTTTTATATAAACATATATTGTAAAATAATAGATAAGGCAAAATTGTAAAATTAATTTAGGTTGGTATGCCTGTATGGTTGGTACGCCTGGATGGTTTACCTGTATGAGGTACCTTTATAGCATAAATAGGGTTAGCAACGCGTTAGTTTCTAGTTTTAATCTTCCTCTTTGAAGATGATCACTTGGTGATCGAAAAATAACGATTTGGTGTTGGGAAAAACTCCAGTAATATTTATTACTACACCAAAAGTTCCAAACAGTGCATCATAAATACATACATACAGATGAAGCTAATATAAAGCGTGTAAAAAACAGCGAAACAATTAACAGATGAAAGAGTATAAATTTATGAGGATTCTACTTATCAATGAACATAAGAGAAGAAGGAAAATATGCTCCTCTAGCCAAGAAAGAAAAATTTCCATGGCAAAGCCCGTATAGTATGAAATATTAATATAACATTATGGTTGAAATGAAAACAAACATGGTTGAAAGTTCACCTGAAAAAAACATGGATTTCACATTAAAGTATGTATTATATGTATATAATTTTTGCGAAATAAAGGATTTGGCTTTCTATTTTTCCATCCTTATACAAAAAATGGAGGAATCTTCCTAAGGAAGAAAAAAAGCAAGGTATTTTGTAGTGCTCGCCGAGATGATAGCAACGTTTGAAAATTGAAACATCATTTGGACTAATTCTACCAAAGCAAACAAAAACAGTGTCTGTATTAAATATCCTGTGCAAAATTAAAATAAAAGCTGTAACATCATTTGCCACTAATAAGAATTGGTATGCTACATCCAAAAAAATTCTAATCACTCATAATTATTTAGAGAAATATCTCATATTGATTCACATATGTTATTGTAGTACCTCATTGTGAATTTAGAATGTCACTCATTGTCAACAGCGTTGCTAATAATGATTTATATACCTATTGATTCTCAAAAACTTTGCCACGTATTCCATTCCTTCGTCGTAAAGATTGTTACTGGCCAAGTTGAGATGAAGCAAAGGGTTATCTAAAGGTTTGCTGAGCTCTTCACAAATCATCCTGATTCCATCTAAGTTAATACCACATAATTTCAAGGAAAGTGATACGAGTTTGGTGTCCTTCAACAGAATATAAAAGTTCTGTTCTCTGTTTGGATTTCCGTTAACGCTCAGATGTTGCACCAATCGTTGACTCTCGATTAGGTCTGCCAGAAGTTCAATTTTCTCAGCTGTTAGGCCACAATTTTCAAACCTGAAAGAAATAAAAGGCAATTTGATTGTTGATTGTTGTATTGTTAATATTGCTGAGTCGATTCTGTTATCAGAATGTATCAAATGTATATAAAAGATCATTCGCATATATTGTCGGTAAGAGAGGGCCTTTCAGAGATCCTTGTGGTACGCAGCATATACCCGGCTCAAGATCTGATATCTCTATGTTAGAATAAGTGGCATTGATTTATATTTTGCAAAACGAATTCTATTCTATTAAATATCAATCATTCTTCTGCTCTTTTTTTGTCTTTGCTTCCTTTCGGCGCAGTAGACCAGATCAATCATTATCTTCGATGAGAGAATTTATCGTCTCTCTTAAAATTATCAGTGATTTTTTTTTCAGGATAACTATCGTATGCAAGATAACATAACACCAAATCTACTTGTATAATGATGGAAATTTTGATGATTAGTACCTATTGAAGGGCAGTTTCTTCAATTATTAACCTCACCAGAATGTATTATATTTTTTTAGTTGTATTCTTTTACTATTTGAGTTGAGTTGCACTATGTTCCGAAATTACGGTTTGAAGATAAGAATCCAAGTGGGTTGAACAATGAAAACTAAGTTTTTTTATTACACGCTTTATATTAGCTTCACCTGTATGTATGTATGTTTGTTGGTAACTCTAAAGCTCGGGATCTGTATTTGACAGAATTATCAACATTACTGCTTGATCTAGTCGCGGGCAGATGGCGCTGTACGTAACCTTGATATATCGACATTATTGCTTGATCTATTCGCGGGCAGATGGCGCTGTACATAACCTCCTTGGTAAATCGACATTATTGCTTGATCTATTCGCGGCAGATGGCTCTTTACGTAACCTCCTTGATATAATTCGAACTCACTTTACATGTATTTCTTCATTTGAAAAAAGTATTTTTCTATTAACACGCGCGCCTGCTGCCTTGGCCTTTTAACTTTATAGTTCGATGTTCTTTAAAAGCGTGTTTTTTTAGTTTTTTAAACTATATTCATTAATGTTAGACTCTAGGTAATATCCCGGTAATTTTTTTTCTGTATGCGTTAAATAAATATATTATTGATGACGTTTACAAACACCTACACTGTTTGAAAAAATCTAATTAATACTTTTTGCATTTTTTTTGCATATGACCTTGAAATAACCATATTTTGGATTATCGATAACTTCCACCTTCACATTTAATCTAACATGGAAATGAAACAACCTGTTTCTATCTTTTTGAATACATCAGTAATAAATGACATCCCAAAACAAAGGTTTTTCAGATGATAGTCATAAGTAGGTACATGATTTATAAGTCGTTTCAAAAAGTATCAAAATAATTGGTCTTTTTTACATTCATGAAATGATGTATTCAAAATCAGCTTGAAATTACGTCATTTTGAATACGGAAATAAAACTTTATATACGGAAATAAAATGTGCTTCTTGCGTTTTTTAATCCATTACAGATTTAAGTTGAACGAAAAAATACGTATTTTCATTTGCTTGAAGAAAATTATTTGATATGAGAAATACTTGTGAAATTCAATGTTTCACCATGAAAAAAATGTATAAAAGCATCCAAAAATGAACGTCATCCAGCTGAGGATCATCTAAACATAATTTATGAATCAGTTCTATGATCATCTCATCACGAACGTAATTTACAACTATTTTGGTATATCTCAGACATACAATGTTCACCGGGCGAACAAATTTGAAATACGAATTTACGACTTGAGTCAACTTACTTTAAAACAGTTATGGATTTATACAATTGTTGCCATTCTTTCAGTACAGGAAATATGCTGTTCTCAATATTCTCATTTTTGAAAATGATCGTATCCAACAACTCCTCTTGAGTGGTTTTTTTAAACGATAACCATATTTTTGGATCGTCGGTGTTGTCACAAGAACTGCGTTTCTGAAACGAGCCAAATTCGTATATTATGGCCTCGTTACTTGATTAAATGTTCTTAAAGAAAAATATGAAGACGATTGCTAAACAAAACAAAAATAACTATCTCAAATATATTCTTTTCGTGCTATTACTTCTATCACAATTTTAATCTCCATACAGAGAATCTACAAATATTTCGTTGAATTTTTACAAACCTTTTCATCATATACTAGGGGAATGGGCATTTTCATCCATTTGTATTTTTGACAGGTAGATCTGAATCTCAGGATAGCATCATCCACAGGCGACAAGCGATAAGCAAATTTTCCAGACTGAAAATTTTCGAATGAATAAATCACTCGGTATATTCCAAGCATCTACAGCTCAAAATTGTTGTCAAATTAATGATAACCCCTTTGAGATCCCTGCTAATTAGGAAATATTGGACAACAAATTCGTTCAATAGTAGAAACAATTGAAAAGTTCCAAAATGTGTGGTTTCACGTATATATAGGTCAAACTGGTTATCAAAAGAATGAAAGAACATATAAATGCTTCAATAGGAGAGTAATTGAATATTTGCAAATTATTTATTGATAAAGAGAGGAGTTACAGCATTAGAAAGAAATATATACAAGACCTCATTTTTCGGAATACTCAAAAGTTAACATAATTTTTAATGTCCAATAATCAGTTGGAATCGAATAATTCTTCTATTTTCAGTCTATTTTCTTATCCTGTTTCCCGACATTCAGGTTTTATATTAAACCATATTTCAGGACTCAAAGAATATTATGATTATACTTTCAAAATTTTAGTAATAGGCACTAAATTTATTGATCAATTATTGAGAATCAATATCGAACGTTTCTCGTGAATGAAATTCTTGATGTATCCACTTCAGCATTTAGAATCGGAAATATATCTGCAGTAAAAACCCGAAAATGTTTTTATACTTTATGATAAGGAAAATAAATATTCGTCATTCCATATAATCCGCTAAGAACAATGATATAGTCATTGACTCAATATAAAACAGATGAAAATGATTAATTATGTGACAAAAGTCAAAACGATTTGAGGTAATTTTCATACATTTTTACAATTTTAACATATATCAACAAAGTTTTATTTATTATTATTTTCTATACATACCTGCATGCATACGTACATACCTTCTATATCCCTCCATTCCCCCTCCCTCCCCCATCCATCCTTTCCCCTCCCTCCCTCCTCCATCCATCCATCATCCATCCATCCATCCATCCATCCATCCATCCATCCATCCATCCATCCATCCATCCATCCATCCATCCATCCATCCATCCATCCATCCATCCATCCATCCATCCATCCATCCATCCATCCATCCATCCATCCATCCATCCATCCATCCATCCATCCATCCATCCATCCATCCATCCATCCATCCATCCATCCATCCATCCATCCATCCATCCATCCATCCATCCATCCATCCATCCATCCATCCATCCATCCATCCATCCATCCATCCATCCATCCATCCATCCATCCATCCATCCATCCATCCATCCATCCATCCATCCATCCATCCATCCATCCATCCATCCATCCATCCATCCATCCATCCATCCCATCCATCCATCCATCCATCCATCCATCCATCATCCATCCATCCCATCCATCCATCCATCCATCCATCCATCCATCCATCCATCCATCCATCCATCATCCATCCATCCATCCATCCATCCATCCATCCATCCATCCATCCATCCATCCATCCATCCATCCATCCATCCATCCATCCATCCATCCATCCATCCATCCATCCATCCATCATCCATCCATCCATCCATCCATCCATCCATCCATCCATCCATCCATCCATCCATCCATCCATCCATCCATCCATCCATCCATCCATCCATCCATCCATCCATCCATCCATCCATCCATCCATCCATCCATCCATCCATTAGTATAGATAGATTAGTATAGATTTACAACTGAAATTTATTTTAAGATTTGCTAATAATTTCCATGAAATTGTAATATTTACTATATTCTCCACCTTTAACCGCTTAAACTTTCATTCACTTAGATGGAAAATATTGAAGAAATTAATTTACTGTATTAAATATTCAAAAGATGTTTTTGAGCCTTACCAAAACCAGATTCTATAATTTGCCACATATTAAAATGTATTAATCATACAGTTCAGATACTCTGTACATCATACTTTCAACATATTTTTCGAATGTAATACTTGTGAAATGAGAGTGAACCATTAACCTGTGCTATCGTCATAGATGGTGAACTCTTTCTTGATTTAATTTTTGGTATCATTTCCAGATTGCTTATAGCGGCCTTCGAAGTAGTCATTTTTCTGGTGTTCACAGAATAAACTACTACAATTGAAATTACTTTTACTTGAAGTTTTCATTTGACAGAAATGTCAGAATTGGTTCCAATCAAGATGCATGGTGTAATCACTTAGATCTTGTAAAATATTTTGATGGAAGCGCTAGATCTACGGCAATCTGGATTCTTCATGGAATAATAAAGAGATCCAACGTACTTCGGCATTCCGTTCACAGAGGCGCTAAGTGCACGCGAGTGTTTACAATTAGTACAATTAGAAACGATTCTTGCACCATCTGTCAACATGTATACAAAGTTGAGTCGATGTCATTTCCCGCGTCGAGAGTTTTTGACAAAACAAAAGTGAATCGGTTCAAACACCGGTTTAAAACTGCCAATGGAATCGATTTCAAATCATGTAATTTTTATTATTATTGTCGGTTGGATCGTAATTACCTAAATATGATAATATAATATCAAATATGGATAATAATTATGTGCACAGTGAAGGTTACAAGTTTGTATGACTTTGACGTGATTGTTTATTTCCAGTTTCGCTGTTAAGGAACGTCTGTGTTGGAGTAAATTGGACATTTGTCTTTCTGACAAAAATCAGTATGTGGTCATGTTAAATTTGCAAAACTTTGTTTATGAATTTCCAAGGATTCCAAATAATTGAATTTCCTATCCTTGTCTGCAAACAAAATTTCCGTATTGTTTAGATCAGGAAGTTGTGGTTGCATTCCAAGAAATGGATCTTATGGAGAAATCTGGAGTATATAAGCTTGAGTGTCCGGATTGTAGTATTGTTTATGTGGGACAATGTGGCCGAAATTTCTCAAAACGGGATGCTGAATATGAAATGTCCTTCAGATCAAATGTCATTCCGTCCGTCCACAAAAAAGATACGCGGATTTCATGGAATATCGCATGACTTTTTTTGTGTTTTGTGCATTGTGCAAAGTCTCCAATATGTTGAATTTTATGCAAGAATGTAAAGTGAGGGCCCCTTTCATTCACGCCGGTATTCAGGCAGGGTGGTTCGGATAAACACGTAAAGGGGGGTTATATATGTGAAAAACCCGAAAGTATCTCGGGGAGGAGGCGACTTAAAAAAGACGGGTGTGTTTCATTAAACAAATATACGAAAAAATTTCGGGTGGAAGCTTTGCTTCGAGCAAGACAGATAGAAGGAGGGTCAAATTCGCCCGAGTTGGAGGCAACAGCTATTAAAAAAAGAGAGAAATTACAATGAAATCATGAATTTTGTCTTTTTTTATAAGTATCTGCTTTCAATTATATTTTCCACAAAAATATACCTACGGTAACTTTATTTTGTAGTCAACTTATTAGAATATTTTTGGTCGGGTGCTCATGCAGAGCAAGATTTTTAAAAAAGTTCTTTTTTAATGTCTAGGCATTGAATAGGTAACTTTTAATGTCATGATCGATAAATGTCACCGAAATTGACGTTCCAGATGGAGAAAGACCTATTTTATGTATTCGTACTAGTGGCATTTGTTGAAAAAAGAATATATAAAAAAGTCATTTGTTATAATCAATTCTGCAATTATATTGTGTAATGGCTCATATAGAGAAAATTATAGTGACTTTCGTCAATCCTCGTGATAAATTATTATTCAATAAAACCTTTCAAATTTGATAGTATTAGTACAGTAGTATTCAAAATACACACATCGGAAAAGTCTAGGGATATTTTTATAACATACTAAATATCATAAAAATAAATGCATGAGGTCGTTTAATTTCGATTAAATTGGTACACTCGACCACCCTGTAGATTTCTATGGGTTGAACAAAGCCTGCAAAAACGGTAACTAATCTTTTATCAAGTTTTTTACAAACTGTAGGTTTTCGGCTAAAATGAATAATCTGAAAGTGTCGAGTTTGTACATTCTATGCAGTTCTTGCTCAGCAATTAAACTGGAAATATTGTGCTTCAACATGGAACGCCATCACTTACCATTGGCTGAGATGAATAGAGCTGTAGGGCTTCTTCAAGGTGGCATGCGACAAAATGATGTAGCTCTTCGTTTGGGGGTCTCCCAAAGTGTTATCAGTCGAATGTGGCGGCGTTTCCGTGAACCTGGCAGTCCAGCCGAACAACATCCAGGGCGAGGACGCGCTACAACTGCAGTTCAAGACCGATTTTTGGTCTTAACCGCAAGAAGACAACCGACAATCATAGCACCTGAGTTGGTTAACGTGTTGCAGCAGACGCACCAGGTAACCATTGGTCGTGATACTGTCAGAAATCGACTGTATGAAGCAGATCTCCACAACAGAAGGCCACTTAGATGTCCACCTTTGTCGAGAGGCAATCGCGGTAGAAGATCAGAGTGGTGTCAAGAACATCAAAACTGGGATGCAAATGATTGGGCCACAGTTTTGTTTACAGACGAATCTAGATTTGGATTTCATCCAGATTCTCGTCGAGTAAGACTGTGGAGACGACCTGGAAATAATGAACTTTTGAGACACGTCCAGGAAGTCCACACATACAGAGGTGGTACAGTAATGCTATGGGGCGGAATCATGATCGGCGGCAGAACCGATCTCGTTTTTCCAAATCGCTCCCTCACAGCTCGACAGTACCTCGACACCATTCTTCTACCTATCGTCCGTCCGTTTGCTGGTGCTGTTGGTGAAAACTTCCACCTAATGCACAATAATGCTCGTCCACATGTCGCGCGTCTAGTGACTGACTGGCTCACCAACGAAGGAGTTGATGTATTGCCATGGCCAGCACAATCACCGGACCTGAATCCCATCGAGCATGTGTGGGACATGCTTCAACGAAGAATTACTCCGCATATGGGGAACATTCACACAACGTTTCAATTGAGAGAGCTTTTAATCGCTGAATGGGCAAATTTACCTCAACAAGACATTGACAATCTCATTTTGTCGATGCACGATAGATGTAGGGCCGTAATAAACCAGCGTGGAGGCCATACTTTGTACTGATTCCAATTTTTTTTGTATTATGATTTTTTTTCGGGGTGCCAAAGAAGAGCCATATTTTTTTTAGTTTTGCTTATATGCGCACTCAGTATTTTTGACCATTTAATAAATTTTGTTGTAAGTTACATTCGTTTAATAATCACCCGTCAACTTTTTTTCCCTAAAGCGATCTAAAAAAAAATGATTGCCATTTTTTAAAATATCCCTAGACTTTTCCGATGTGTGTATGTATACTTACTTTTAACAATTGTACTCTGTACTCTAATTTTCCAAAAGAAATTGATATTAATTTTAACAGTGCTTCTCAATATGTCTCATATTGAAATTTTGACAAAATAACTGCAAAAATTTCAAGCAAAGCCGTTTGAGGTATCAAAAACTAAAAAGGTGAGATTTTTTTCCAGATGATTTTCCAATACTTTTGACCGCTTCCTGACCATAAACGAACACCATGTGGTACCTAATAGTCACAGCGAGAAGCCTGATATGGATGCTACTTGCCCTATTCTCCTCTCTGCTACTGCTAACCTCCCTCCTGAGCCCTTCTTGGCTTGTGGCGGCCCCAGAAACCATCACAGTTGGCAACGAAACCATCAAATTCAGACCCAGCTTGGGGATCTATGCCAAATGTGGGAAGCCCATAGGAAATACCTACCCCATTTGTACTCTGCTCGCAGTTCGGGGGTTGAGCGCTGATCCACATATTTATCCAAATGTTTGGAAAGCGGGGACTGTGTTTCTGGCTATGGGTGAGTAATGGACATTACTATACAGGGCGTTTCTTGAAAATGTGGCGTTCAAGGGGCTTTTTGGAGTCCATTTTGAGGAATAATTTCATAACAGAAAACCTATTTTTTTCTACATACTATTTGTATAATTCCCAAGGGCTTTCAATAAATTTCCCCATGATCCTGATTCCAAAACAGCTTTCTATTTATTTTGAGCTTCATCCATGTAATTGTCTCATTTTAACAAAGATTTTGAATTTAAGAAATCACAACCCTTTTACAGGTATATTCGTCATGTCCTTGACTGTGTGTACCGGCTTAATGAGTTGCTGTTTCCAAAGCATCTGCAAGAAGAGCATTTTCAACATATCGGGGGCTGCACAAGCAATCGCAGGTATAGCAGCTTTTAACTTTGTCTTATAAACAGGATTTTCATTCTAACTAAATTCAACTTGGTAGATAGTTGTATGCAGACACTTATTTCAATGAATAATCATAATTCTCAACCCTATGAATATCCCATTTCCGTAGCATTTATATTTATGAATTTTGTTATCCGGCTCGAAAGACCAAACTTCTATTCAATCATTTCAAAGAAAAGTCACTCCCACTTCCGGATTATTTCGACTTCTTAATCTCCAGGGATCTTCTACATCATCGCAGTTATGCTCTACCCAACGGCCTGGGGAATCTCGAAGGTGCAAAAACTGTGCGGCAGAGATGCTTCTCCTTTCTATCCAGGCGATTGTTCTCTGGGCACCGGACTCTGGTTAGCGATTATCGGGACTGTTTTGACTTTTGTGTCCGCCTGCTTGTCGGCGTCAGCAGAGAAGTCCACTAGCAGCGACAAGGTTCAGGACAAGATTTATGAAGGGCAGACGCTTATATGTTTGACATAGGAAATGTGAGTATCGCTGTTTGTAGCTATGGCTTGCGTGTAGGTTTTTGAACTGGAATGAAGCTGTTATGAAACACAAGTTCAACGAGTATAGAAATATCGAGTCAATAAATAAAAAAAAAGGGTCAAAAATCATTTTGAATAAGAAACTAAGCAATTTCTGGGACAGTAACTGAAAGCTCAATTTATTGAACAATAACTGATAAATGTTGTAGTCCTTATAGATTTTATGCAGCAAATGTTGAAAAAATTACTAAAAAATGATTTACCACGTGGAGATCCTTTAAATTGACAGATATTATACTGCCTCAAGAAATTTATCAGAGACATACATATATACATCAATTAATTGATTGATAATTGAATGTCATATTCTTCATAGATTTTATGGAATTAATGTTAAAATAAATACAAAGAAATTAATAAATTACCAGCAGTTTTTATAGTGGAATCAATTGATAGTTGTAATATGGCTTGCCAAAGATATAATACTGCTTTAATATCAATAGTTTTATCAGAGATACTCAATTTTATTGACAATTATTAATGAATGAATATTTATCAGAGATATTGATCAATTTACTGTGCAAGAATAGATAAAGGTAATACTCTCAATAGATTTCATGGAGTAAATGTTAGATGAGAACTAAAACATTTATCAATGATTGGAGATCTTTGAAGTGCAATTTATTACAATATAATACTGCTTCAATATCAAGAGTTTTATCAGAGATACTCAATTTCATTAACAATTATTAATGAATGCAATACTTTTGTACCCCATGGAGTAAATGTTAAAATTAATGGCTCACCCAGAGGTTTACAATTGGCAGATGAAATACTGCTTTACAAAGATGTTTATTAGAGATATTCATCAATCTACTGTGCAAGTATAGATAAATGTAATACTTTCAATAGATATTATGGAGAAAATATTAGATGAGCACTAAAAAGGTACCAGAGGTATTCAAAAGTGCAATGAATTATCACAATATAATACTGCTTCAGTATTGGTTTTATCAGAGATTCTCAATTTATTACCCAATTATGGATAAATTTAATACTAATAACATATTTTATAGAGTAAATGTTTGATGAGTACTCAAAAAAAAATATGTTGTCAGAAGTCTTTTACAGAGCATTAAATTATCACTATATAATGTGGCTCAATTATTGATAGTTTTATCAGAGATACTCACTTTAATTTGCAATCATTAATGAATATAAATACTCTCATATTTCCTGAAGATGTTCATCAATTTACTGGGAAGATATTGACAAATTTTATGGAGTAAATGTTACTGAAACATTCATCAATTATCAAAGGTCTTTCACAGTGTAATAAATTATCACAATATAATACTGCTTCAATATTAGTTTTATTAGAGATACGCAATTATCGATAAATTTAATACTCGTTATAGATTTTATAGAGTATAAATGTTTGATGAGAACTCAAAAAAAATTATGTTGTCATAAGTCTTTTACAGAGCATTAAATTATCACTATATAATGTGGCTCAATTATTGATAGTTTTATCAGAGATACTCACTTTAATTTGCAATCATTAATGAATATAAATACTCTCATATTTCCTGAAGATGTTCATCAATTTACTGGGAATACATTGACAAATTTTATGGAGTAAATGTTACTGAAACATTCATCAATTATCAGAGGTCTTTCACAGTGTAATAAATTATCACGATATAATACTACTTTAATATTAGGTGTTTTATCAGAGCTAATTAATATATTCATTGATTTATAGTTCAATAACTGATAAATGTAATACTTTCTGATAAATATATTCTAAATCAGATCTGAATACATATATCATGTTGGCTCATCCAAACATATCTCAATATCGAATACAAAGTTGTTTCCCAATTTATTCATCCTGTCCTAGCTTCTGCCAAACCAACAGCTTATTATTAGCCGGCATTTCATCGATATCAGAAAGTTTGATGCGATACTGCTCTGCAACTTTAACCAAATCGCAAATGTCTCTCACTCCGTACTCCGGATTCTGCTGCCGAATGCTCCTGTCAAAATCCCTGTTGGACTTTGGTTCCAGCACACCCCCATTCGCGTATGGTCCATAAGTAACTAGCAAACCCCGGGCTTCAACACCTCACTAACGTTTTAAACAACCCCACAGAGCACTCGAAAGGCGCCACGTGCATCATGTTGATGTTGATGGCGTAGTCGAAACCCCTGGGAACGTTCCACTTTGTCCAGTTATCCCTCACGTCTATCAATAAAGGCTGTTTGATGTTTGTTGCAGAGGTATCGGACACGTACTCTCGGATGCTGTCCAGCAAGTATGGCTCCTTTTCGGACGGTTGGAAAGTCAGCATGGGAAAACTGTTGGCGAAGTGCACCACGTGTTGGCCTGTCCCAGAAGAGATCTCCAATACGCTGCCCCGCTTTAGTCTGTCGAAGTATTTCAGTAGGCTTTGTAGGATGGGCGTCTTGTTCCTGTCCGTTGCGGGATAGTATATTTTCCTGCTGGAAATTTGTGCCTTCAGTTAACATATCGAAGCGAAATTTTGGAATGCGAGCGTACTGTATAACTGTGCTATACGGTGTGTCTCAGTTTTGCAAGACAATATTATTGAAACTTCTTTGCTAACTAATCACGAATTGATGGATATGCTTTTGAATACGGGTGCGGTTTGAAAAGTTTCTGACCTAACAAAGATACAAGACATTATTCAGATTTTTTTTAAGAGTAATTTTTCAACATAGTCTCCTTTTAACTCTACGCTCTTCCCCAAACGATGCTCTTGTCTCTGCAATCCGTCCAAATAGTACTCGGCGTTTTTATCTGTAAAATAATTGTTCACGAAGTTGATTGCCTCTTCATTTGACGACAATTTCTGTCCGACGAGCTCAATTTTTCAATCAATCTATCATATATTTCATTCAGAGAAAGATATTCTACTTTATAAAGGAACATTATCTTTATAAATCTACAATTAAGGCAAAATATAAATTATAGTTCAATACCACCTCCACAAGCCACATAAACAACAGTTGTTTTGTTATTTATTTATATGAAACATTAAAAGTCTCGCCATCTTCCCAGTCTTGACTTTCGTAAAGGCTCTTAAGTGAAATAATATTCATCTCGTATCATAATGAAGAGTACATTGTAGTGCATACTTGAGTATTTTTGTTTGGTAATTATAACAGCTCTGAGTATTATTTATCAACACTTCCATATCATATTCGACACTTTAAACTATGAACTGAGTATATTAAGGCTCATAAAAAGTGCTTTTGTGCTAGTTTACGTTTTAGTCTGACTCCTGTGATAGAGTTGAGGTCAAAAATATAAAAAATTGATTGTTATGTGTGAAATTGGTATTGAAAGAATGCTTTCAAAAGAATTCATATTTCGAAGTGAAATCTGGAAATAATCATCTCTCCCAACTACCTGCACAGCAGGTTCTCGTAAATGTCTGCCGGAAAACACTACTTCCCCGGCTATTACTACGCTGGATATTGAATTATATCCGACAGACATGAAGACGTGGCTGTTACTAGTTAACAATCTTTCTTTTAGATAAAGGTTCCATACATGCATGCCACGTTGAAATTATTCGAGTTCCAGATACTTTGCTGTCTGTGTAGGATCTTTCCTGCACTGACGAGACGTAATACCGCGGTCTGCGGGTGATCTGCTTGAATAATTTTAGCGTAGTCCTGCTGCATGAACGAGAAACATCTGCGAGACTTGCCTCTGTGAGGAATCTTGCACAACTGTCTTTCGGATATAATTCAATATCCAGCGTGGTATTAGCCAGGGAAGTAGTTGTTTTCCGGCAGGCATTGAGAGATGAGTATTTCGAAAAATGCGTATGTAACTCTCCTAGATACATTCTTCAGACACGGTTTCAAATCATACAGATTTTTCTGTAAAAACTGAGGCACACCATATGAAAATTTTAACTACTCAACATTCATCTCAAAGATGAATGTTTTTGTGAAACATTTTTGGACCAAGTACCACTCAAATTGTGATATTTACGTAAGCTCTCTGAATCCTACAATTTACCTCATTTTTGGAACCGTCTACTTGTGAGTTTTCGAATTTCTGCACCTGAAACAATTTTCATAATAATGGACTCCAATTTTTGTATACCAAATATCTAATCTTAATATACGTACTTATTGTCATATTACCATAGTCTTATATATTTATTGGAGCTTTAAGCATAGTAGCTTTTGTATTACCACCCGAATATCGTCGTTTTTTACTTTTTGTAAGTTTTTACTGTTTGTAATAATAAAATCGTATTCATTCAACAAGTGTTTTTATTTTACATCTGACTTTCTACTAACACGAAGGTGTTTTATATAATTTTTACATTTTTTATTTATTACATGTTATATCATTTAAATGATCCAAAAGAAGAATAAAGTTATTATCATTATGTTTCGATGTATATAAGAATATACATCTCAAGTTTGGTTTCGAGGGGAAAAACTATTATAAGCAACATCAGATTTGACCGAAATTCCTTTCTCAACTGGACATAAAATAGTCAAAAACAAACCTTATGAACGCAAGACGCAATGTGATTGAGAATTACCAAAACCTTTAGATGTTCATTTAAAAAAATCATTGAAAAAAACAATATATGACTGTTACAAAAGCAATGAGATTCCTACAACTGAAATCATAAAGAAGAAATTGAATACGTCCGGCCATAAAGTTAGCTGCTGTGACAAAACTCTTCAGAATTGGATAAAGAAACTAGGATTTAGATTCGAAATAATAAACAGACATCAAGAAGTTATGGAAAGCAGAAGAATAGTGGAATTGCGTAACAAATACTTGGAGCAAATAACTATATATATTGCAGCAGTATTTTAAGGAATCAAAATGCAAAAGTGTATTCCATTTTATATTTATTTTTAGTGTATTTGTACCTGTTTTATCCAAACCTTTATAAATTGCCAGTTTTTATCTATACACCATTAGTTATGCTTATATTTATACCTACAAAGCTTTGTCAATGGGATACAGAATCTGACAATAAAGTATATTTTGATTTGAAGAACAGCGGCAAATTTTCTATTTGGACAAAACTTGGTATGACACGACACAGTTACGAAAGGGTGGACTGATGGTTCGAGAATGTGTACGCCTAACATGCCTGTAAACAAAGGATCGCGACTAATCATTGTGCATCGCAGAGGAAGTAAAGGATGGGTTCCAACTATCATAAGAACATGAAAGCTAATATTTTCGAGGAATGGTTTGAAAACACACTGATCTCAAATTTGGATGCGGATAGTGTAATAGTTCTTGACAACGCTCATCAAAGTACCAAATATAAATTCGAGGAAAGATGAAATACAAAGTTTTTTAATGGATAACAATTCGTATTTTGAAGATTACTATACCAAAAACCAACTACTTGAAGTTTTACGGACAAAAACATTTGAGAAAGTGTATTCCCTTGAGAGTATTGCTGAAAAGTATGGACACACCATACTGAGACTTCCTCCCTATTTTTGTGTTTTCAATCCCATCGAGTTGATTTGGGGAGAATTGAAACAAAGAAACAGGCGTAAAAATAATTTTCCGGTAAAAAAGCTAATTAAAAAAGTAATTTTAGTTGAAACAGACTGTATGGAAGAGGAATTATCAGAAGCTTTCGAAGAAAATTAGTGAAGTGTTTTTGAAGCAATCGATTTCATATATATGTAAGTAGTATTCAGAAGCATTTTCAATTATCACCCTGATATTTGGATTCCTACTTTCCCACTATTATATAGTTGTGATTCTTATATTATCAGAAATGATTATTGAATAACGAAATTAGTTAGCTCCCCAACTATATTATTGAAGAGGAGCTGTTGGAAGATAGGTTGCACTATATCTTTTACTTGAAGTAAACCTCAATATGATATCCAGTGATTTTATTTATTTACATGTGTGTGTATTTTTTTATCGTGTCCAACTTAAATTCTGATAAGGCTGAAGTAATTTAAAAAATAACAATTGATTACAGTAGTGAAATGTTGACTATTTCAATAAATGTCTTAAATGTTGCCAAGTAATGTTTTCGATTTTTTTTTGAATTCTGTTAAAATCCCTAATACCTATAATTTTTTTTTGCAAAAAAATATCCTTCTTTCAATTCACTTTTCTATGATTTTGCTGATCCCTAATCAATGGTAACATTGAATTCCAATTTGATTTGGGTTAGAAAAACTAGAGAAATAAATAGGTCATACATATAATAAGTCAACAATAAATAAACTGAACAATAAAACAATCACAATATCTACTTTTCTCTCAAACTCTTCTTATTTTTACTTTTTAAATTTGATGGAATATACACCCCGTGTCCGGTTTTCTTCAAATGGTCAAACAATTTATTTTTAGAAGGAAAATTCGATTTACAAGTAACGCAACTGTGATCCGTGTCCAGTTCTTGTAGATCACTTCGACTAGGGGCTTCCTTTCTGTTTTTCTTGTCTTTCCTTTTTTCTTTTTTAGAACTCCTGATGAGAGTGCTCTCAGATGTTGAAGCTTCATTTTCGACTGTTTCAGCAACGATTTCATTGCATTCGTCCGTTTCTTCTTCCTTTATTTTAGCATTGTTTTTCTTCTTTTTGTTTCTACTTTTTTTACTGGAGCTAAAATCTTCATCAGAGTTATTATTTGTTTCTGAAATACTAATAGGCAGCGTTTCTTCATCACTGAGTACCAGAATATTACGAGCCTTTTTCTTTTTCTTCTTGGTCTTAATAACATCTTCCAATGAATCTGAATCTGACAGAACAATGTCCTGGACTATTTCTTCTTCTATATCTTCAAGATCTTTTTCAATACCTTCCTTCGAACCTTCTGAAGGATTTGACGCCAGTTCTTCATCCAGCATAGATTCTTTCAAGAGCTCAACGTTTTCCTTATGCTTTTTACTGCTCTCGTGGTTCTCAAATGCTTTCGGAGTCTTGAAAACTTTGTTACAAGCAACGCAGTATAAATTATTGAAATCTTCTTCGTCGTCTTCACATTCAGAGTTGGAGAACTCTTCTCCGAACTCTTTCACTAAACTCTTTTCAATTTCTTCCAGCTCGGATTTAACATTGTCGAATTTCGCCCATTCCGGTTGATTTATGGATTGGTTCAACTCCTGCTGCCTCTCTAACCGTTTCTGCTTACTCATCTCGTCTCTTTTTTTCTTATCTTCTGCTAATTTCTGCTCCTGAAGTTTCTTCTGGGCTTGTACTCTCTTGTCTCGCTTCCTTACGAAGGCTACCAGGTTCTGCACTTCTTCATTGCGTTCTTTTCTGGCCTTTTGCCTGACTTTCTTATTCTCTTTTTCTACCAATTTGAGATACCTCCGATCCCGGATATCCTTTATGTCATAAGGATCCAACCAGACATAGCTCTTTTTGGTTAAATAGTTGAGCCAGTATGCATAGAATTCAGAAACTTTCTCGTAATCGGTAGAAGAGTTACCAAAGCTCGGTATTTCACAAAATTCTTCTTTGTCTTCCATAAATTCCATATCTTCCTTAGCAATTTTGTCGAAAACATTGCGATAAACAGAGTAAAATCCATTTTTGTCATCACCATAACCCTTGAAACAGGTGGTGGTGAAATATTGGAAGACATCCAAGCTTTTGTCTTCGAACGCTGAGTTAGAACCTCTCAGAATCTGTTCTCTGTGGTTATCGTACCATGCTCTTTCTTGTCTGTCACTCAATATTTCATAAGCTTGCTGCACAATCTGGAACTGTTCTTTCGCTAGTTCGGCGTTGTCCAAATTCTTATCGGGGTGCCATTTGAGGGCCAGTTTTCGGTATGCAGATTTTATTTCGGCATCGTCTGCATCTCTAGAGATGTCCAAAACTTCATAATGACACTTCATTTTTGGTTATGTTTGATATGTTGTTAATTTTTTGACAACTACAAGTAAAACGAGAAATATTTCTTGTATTGTTAACTTTAAATAACTTTCAAGCAGCTTGTAACTCACTAATTGAAGGAGAAACGATTTCGGAAACGTTAATAAATTTAGATTATTGGTTTATAAAACAACGTGCAAGTAGAACCAACTACAAATAAATAGCAGAATTTGAAATTCTTACCCAGTGTTGGACTAAAGGAAAAATGGTGCCCACAATTGATCAAAAGTGCCCACTTGTCATTTTCTTCTTCTTCTCACAGTCAGTGGGAATCTTCCACATATTAATCTCTCCTAAAAATACATCCCTTTCAATTTAATCAATAATTATATTCCTTTATTACGTCGAAGGGCAATCTATTACGTTTTCATAATTCTACCGGTGACAAAGTCAGAAGTTGAACTAATTGCATTCTGAGTTTCTGAGCAAGCATAACTTGAGATATTCATTGAGTAGAGAGACTTCACCTTCTTTTGTCTAAGGTCTAAGGTTTTCAGTCACTGGTTCAGCCGTTGACAATAATGTCGATGTTTATGGAATTCCCAAATAACAACACTGTATACCATTTCCCAAGATATAGTAGTGTCTAGATACAAACATCTGTCTTCGGTTAGCGGCTGGTAAGCTTATTGACAGTTCTAAAAACGCAAACAAAAATGGGCGCGAATTTTGGGGACTTATTTTAAATGGATTCAGATAAAAATTCGAAAAACTGCTAGTATACTATCCTATTCTGAATAAATTTCAAGCATGAAAAAATATGTTTCATTCATGTAATATGACAGTCATATTCACGTCAAACTATGTGATAGAACTGACAGATACTTGATAAACATACATAACATATATATCCTGTAACCATTTATTGTGGTTCGCAGACGTTTCTCATTACTCTCGTGACTAAGCTGTTTAAGGAAAATCTCACAATAAAGTATCACTTGAACAATCAGAATAATAAATGATCTCACAAAGGGGCCACATAAATAGTTGCCCCGTATTGAGAGAGAAATTCAGGTAATCCACAGTTTTTTGGTTAAACTTGTAGCAGGAAATATAAATATTTGCTTGGTTTGTTATGTTACCTCAGACTGGGAACCGTTTCAAATTGATGCAGAATCAATGCGAAGAACACTGTGGTTGAGGATCAAAAATTCTGTAACAGTTTTTACAAATGAAAACAGAAGGCTTCATGTTCACGCAGTTGGGGCATTATCATTTATTTTTTCTTATTTTTTTTTTCGTGAATGCAATTGTAATTACAAATATTGAAATGGTATAATGTGAGAGTGTAAATAACACAACTACTCATCTTCGGACTTTAGCGAATTGAGAATCGAAACAAACCTCCTATCTCCCTTGTTCTCTAGCCTCTTGTCAGTTGTCAATTTTTCATCGCCGCCATTTTGTAGTGCTCTCACCTGTCATGTATTTTTCTACTGACTACCAGAGGTCGACTCTATCATTTTATTTCATTATAAAATATGTATCTGTCGTACAGGGACGGACTCTTATTACTATCGAGAGTTTTCGTTAATCTGCAAACAAAACTACATTTAGTTGAATGAGATAAATATGGAAATCGATATCATTGAATAATGATATCAATATAAATCAGCTAATCTGGGAAAGTGATGAATCACATTGCATTATCATTTATCTAAGGAGATAAGAGTAGAATTTGAAGTACACATTGAAACGTTGTTCACAAATGTTGAAATAAATGTCAACATGATTTCGCTTGTTCCATTTTTGGCTTGCTTTGTTATTTGTGCAGCCGTAGAAGAAAATGTTCTGTGCGGTCCAAAATCTTGTGATGTAGGTATTTTTTGTCTAATATAATCGTCAAATCATAATGATCAGCTGATATATATCATTTGGTATTGAAATTTTCAGGATGCCAAGTGTCCAGAGTTGCCAGAGAAGTGCAAAATCCAGAACGCTACTCACAATGGAGTTTTTCTTCCATCTCTTGAAATGTGCAATTGTTGCCAATATTGCTTGGAAAATTTAAGTAAGTATTTTTGTTATTTCAGACTCAATAATTATATTATGAAATTGGCCGATACTCAATGAATATACAACACAAAGGGTCTTTAACTGTCACTTAGTAAGTAGGTGATCCACATATTAGCCTTTCAAGCCAGAATTTATGATAATAGAAAAGTTATACAGGGTATAGCCACATATCGACGCATAAATTCGGGTTTTTCAGGGTGGAACAGCTTCAACGGCCTCCATAGATTTCAATATATTTAACTTGAAAAAAACTAAACTTCTTCTTCTCAACCAAACGTTAAAACCTGTTTTGATGATCTGGCATTTTCCATTATTCAAAATTCTAATATTCATGTTGCATAGTATTTGTGTTTTTTATGATTTAGCATTGAGTCCTATATCTTCATTGTCTCAATATAATTTCAGTTTTGTTATTTGTCTAATTAATTTATTGATTGATTTAGTAATTCTAAGTTAAGTTGATATATAAACACTTTGCAATGACACTTCAGCTTTTCACATTATAACACATCGTTTTGTCAAAATCTGTTCGAAATGCGAATAAATCCGATTTATCATTACTGATCAAACAAATCAACAATTTATAAAATGAAATAAAATAGAACTATTATAATTTTCAGATGAAGGGGAAACATGTAGCATAGGCAACCCCTCTACAAAAATGTCTCAAACCATCTGTGGACCGAGGTTATCCTGTACGCTTTCGCCAAATCAACAATATGATGGGACATGTGAAAAAAGTAAGGACACCGAATGTTCTAGTTGAAACGAGTATATAATTCACTCATGGAAACAAAATCGACAACTTTGACAAGTCTTGTGTGTGTCCATTGAGACAAAGGTTTTTTTTAAAACACGTTTATCTTCGATGGTCACAGTGCGAAGATTCATTTTTACAAAAAAAATTGTTCGGCTCAGATATCTTGCTCCTTCCGAAGGTTAAGAGGGGAGGGGGGACTTTAAGGTCCCATATACTACGAAACTTCCGTGCAGAGGTTCTCAAATTTATAATAGTCTACCGCCCACTTCGAGAATTAATTATTTTGTAGCGCCCCCAAATTCTTTTACTTTACTACATCGTAAGAATCACAATCGCAGTCATTAATTTAATAATTAATTATGTGTGTAATGTGAAAATAAAACTTTCTGATGAGGGTAATGTAAAACACCATTTTATAATATTAGGAAAACTTTTATTCATGTTATTAAAACAAACATTTCAATTTGAATTTTAAAACAAGTCTAATGTGAAGGATGAATTTGATGATTTTTAACAAGATTGTTAATATCAGGCTCGAAATTACTCAAAAACAGCCGTAAGTCACCGCGTTCGGTAATCTGCAATCGATTTCTCTTTTTAGTTAGCAACGTTGCCACAGCACTAAATCCACGCTCACACAAATACGATGATGGGAATGCTATCAAAAATTGTTGAACGATGGAACACAATCCAGCGTACAATTGCGGGATTGGCTTTTATAGCCAAAATTCTTGGTTCTATGAGTTCTTCTTCCAGCTGGGGTGATCCTGCTGTGTTGACATTTGAAAGAGGATCCAACACCCAGTCCGGTATTTCCAATTTTAAAATGTCTTCAAATCGTTCTGCGAAATTGTGGAGGTTCTTCAAATGTTGGCAGTAAACAAGCAAGTCGTCGTTGTTGAAGGATACATCTGACAAATTAGGGAAATTGTGAAACTCACGTCTGCCGATATTATTCTTGTATAAGGGCAATTTGGCTACAAAAGCTACAAACGCCCTTACGGGCGTTATCGCCCACTTTGAGAAATACTACTTTAGTGGATATTTATCGTCGCTTTGATATTAGAAACACTGGGAAATCTCTACAAAAACTTTTCATTTTCAGTGGATACATACTGTGTCAAAAATCAAACTAGTTTCGATGAGCGCAAGAAAAAAGGTACTTTGGGAAATATGGAGGTTAGAAAGAAATGCGATGACGATGGCCAATTTCTTTCTTATAACTGTATACCGGGACAATCGTAAGTTTGTGTAACATTTATTGTATTTATTGTATTAGTTTTAGAATGCCCATGTAGGACGAAACTGCAGTACCGTTAGTTACAATTAAAAGTGGTAAAAAACATAGAAATTTTCATTTCTCTTTTCATTATGATCTCCTACCACGTATCTCCTACCACGTAGTAGCGGCTACATCCATCATTTTTTTAAATCCTGAAAAATGTAACTTTTTCTAACTTTAAATAATCCAGTTTCATCATACAAGGACTGAGTACAATATCTCTAATCTTTTTTCGTAATTTTCATTTATGAATTTTAAATCACTTTTAAGTAAACTACAGACGTTTTGAAGGTACCACACCATACTACAATAGTAATTTAAATAGTAATACATGCCTGGGTATGGCTGATCCAACTAATCCCTTACAGACTTGAAAAAGTCTGGGACGCATCACTTGTTGAATCCGTAGGTGACTAAGAATTTGATGCATTTCCAAATGTGAATCACCAATCAGATTTTCCTCTAGATATATGGGACTACCAATATGATTTCCCAAAATTCCTGCCCAAACATTTATTTTCTCAGAAAAATATGTATAGGTTCAATTCTGACCAATATCGCATATTTTGGCGGTTGACATTCCCGTTCTTGTCAAAAAAAAGTGCATTCGTTAGTAAAACGAATACTCACAATTACTAACAAAACCCAATTTTTAAGGCTGACACGAGCAACTATTGTGGACCGCAGGGGGTTATTCACTTCAGACGAAACTATTTATATCTGTATCTCGTTGTTTGAAAATATTCAACCCAGTTTCCTGGTTGGGGATCATCAGGAAATCTTGCATTAAACACCGGCCTCAACATAAATAAGGATTCTTTTCATTTATTCCTCTGAAGATCTGGCGCGAAGCACTTTCGAAAATTTACACGAAATGAAATGAAATGAAATGAAGCGAATTCTTCTTCTTCTTATTTTCATTCAATGGCCTGAGCAACTAAGGCTATCCGATCACGAGCAAATTGTTAGTATCAGTATTGACAGCTGTCAAGATGACAATACTGATTATTCTGTTACTCGGTAACTCGGTGTAGATTTTTATGTACATAGTCGATTACAGAAGAGTCCCTAATCGAATTAAAACAGAAATAGGCTTTTTTTGTCAAAAACTCGAGTTCAATTTCATTCTGAACACGATTCATTTCCGTGAACAATTTTCATCTTGTACACATTAGAAACTTTGTGTAATCTGTGAAAACTAAGTTCAAAGATGGTTCTATCCTCTTCTGGATGTAGAATAACGAATTATCATTTTTCCTAGTCTCCAATACATACACCAATAACTCCGAAACCGGTTATCCAAATCCAAAACAGTAAAGGGTCCCAAGACCCACATTTCTATTTGCCCCGTTCATAATTGTGTGGGCTATTCACGTCTGCACCGTATATTATACATTTATACGTATCAGTAGAAAATTAAAAAGTTACATCGATATTACAAAAAATTGTGCTGAACAGTTGGCATATTATAGGTACTCCTTAAATATCAGAACGTTCCGTAATTTTTCACATGATGAATGATTTGTAAACAAATACTTGAAGAGAATCTGATTAAAAACTCATTAATAGTGTTTACTGTACAATTTTCACTATTTGAGGTTTTTCTAAAACGCCGACACGTTTTTCGCATTACAATAGCTTCCTCTAGCAGGAGCTACGAGGAAGCTATTTTAATCTTCCTCATTGAGGAAGCTATTGTGTAGCGAAACACGTGTCATGGTTTTTGTAAAGCAATTTATAAATAAAATCCCTCAGTAAACTGTGTATTAGTGAGTTTCGAACTGGGGAGCTTTATTCTGAAAAGTACTCATTTATGAAGCCTTCAAAATATTAAAATTTTTCCTAGGTGTTATTGCGTTGACGTAAACGGAAGCAGAATTTTCGGAGAAATGGATTTTACGTCCCTACCCGATGTTGACCTTCAATGTAGTGAGTATTGAATAAGGTGAAAAGTTCGCAGGTTAATACACAGATGGCGCTACTAGTATTAAATCCATATGATTTTTATCCTAACGTTATATCGCCCTTCACTAACATACCGCCCTCGACTCGAAGGGCGATATAACATTTGAATAATAAATTCAAATTCCATTCTAAGCTATGTTAGCTTACCAACTTCTCAGCCGATAAAGAAGTAACAAAATAAGCACTTATTTCAAACCATTATTCATAGCAACCTTCTAAAAAGTTGCATCTACAATTAAGTGCCAGCATCTATTTCAAAATCAAAATCGATAGCTGTGAATCGTATCGAAGGCTATTATGAAACTATGACACAAATAATGCAGTATATCTGTATCGAAACTCCTGAAATAATTCTCCGATTTCCTAGAGTGTTCCAGAGACTTGGCTCTAGCAAATATAATCATTGGCAGAGAACTGAACCCCACCGAGCATTTCCGTTGCACAGCTAACGGGGATTACGATAAATTCCAGAGAATTAATGATAAGTTCCTCTGCGTGGATTCTTCAGATGGGGCACCGACCTATCCCGATGAGCTCATGGTCAACAGTTCTCTTGCGACTCAGCTGAAGTGTTGTAAGTATGTTTTTCGCGGTGAAACATTCATTCTTGCCACTTTGAACCTAGTTTAGCTTCGGAAGATCAAATGAGTTCTTAAACATTTAAAGTAAGTTTTTGGGCATATTTTGAGTAGACCTATCGAAGGCCGTTTTACAAAGTAGTAAACATGTATTTAAAAAACGTATTCGTCTGTGATTCAAATACATTTATTATGACGTTAAAACGATGACGTTACATCAACTATGATTTGAAACGTATTCAGAACTAGCGTTTTGAAACGGAATTTGACGTTACGTCAGTTTCTGCTTTAATTTGATCGTTATAGTTTGTAAACTTTTGAAAACTTTTCATCAATTATGTAGTAAGGATATACAAAATAAAGCTGAAAATTATTACTTGCACATATTCGATTCTAATTGAGGGTATAAAAAATTTAAAGCTTCGTCTCGAATACGATTAATTTCACCCGCGCAACTCAGTAAATGGTACCTAATTCTCTGAATATTCAGCAGTTAATTTTTAAAGCTGTCGTCTCGACCAAATATTTCTTAGCTTGAAATAATGATTTTGAAAAGTAAAAATAAATATCAGTTTGTTCATGTTTGTTTCAAGTTAGAATCAGACAGCCAATTGTTGAGAAAAAGTTTGTTTTCGAGATTTTTCGGATGTAGAATTACAAATTATCATTTTTCCTAGTCTCCAATGCATACACCAATAACTCCGAAACCGGTTATCCAAATTCATAACAGTGAAGGTAGTTATATAGAGAATTGAAATACCTTTCGAGCGAAGGGTCACAAAACCCACATTTTTATTTGTCCTGTTCATAAGTGGAGTGGCTATTTACGTCTGTACTGTATATCATACATTTATACGTATTAGTAGAAAATCAAAAAGTTACATCGGTATTACAAAAAAATTTGCTGAACAGTTTACCGTTCGCGTCAATTTCAACTGCGGTAGCTATTTCGCTCGAGCTACAATCAGATGAACTATCTTCCATTTTCACTGTAATTATCTACATATAATTCATAATATTTGAAGATGTTGGAGGTTAGTTATATGGTTTATGATAGTAATGAATATATACAAAAATATTCTTCCTTTCTTTCATTATGTAATGGCCTCAGCTACTATAAGACTATAACGTATTCACTGCATTCAATTAGTCAATTGTCAGCTGTCAGCTTCAAGTGCTGTCCACTGCATCTTCTTCTTCTATTTTTTTTCAATATTGATTATTGGTAGAAAATTCCGCTACTTTATGTTCAAATCCGCTACGGTTGGCAACTCTGTAGAAAATATTCCCTATTGTAATAGATTTATTATGAAAGTAATAGAAGTGGTAACCCTACCTATGGTTTGTAGAAGTTGAAAACTGCACATGCGCTGTAACGTTTTTTCACAAATGAGAAGAAGAAAATGACAAGTGGGCACTTTTGGACAGTATCACAAAGGGGTTATAGAAATAAAAAAAATACTGAAAATATTTAAAACACAGTTTTTCGGCAATTAATTCTCTTCTCCACTTTTTTAACGTGTAGTTACATATGTAAAAAGCTACTTTATGAAGACGTATTAAACTATTTTTGCAGACCATAAAGGAGAAGATGACGATATGTATTACAACAAATGTGAAAAAGAATATGTGGAGGTTCTGAAGGAAGTCCAGAAGTACGACTATGACATTGTTTTTGGATACACATATCCCAAATGTGACCCGGACGGGACCTACCAGGCCGTCCAAGAAAACTCAACACAGTAAGAAATTGATCGTTTGAATATATTTAGTTATTTCTTTTTATGTTTTATTATTTCTTTTATACTTATATTCACTCATTTATATTTTCAGCAAAATGTGTGTGGATAAGCAAGGCGAGGTCCTGAATGTTGTTGATAAAAAAACTAAAAAGTTTTAGCGAATTCTATGAATTGTAGTAAGTTACTGAAATAACTTAACCGAAGTTTTTTATTTCGATGCCTACTGTTTTACCATAATTCAATCTCCCGTAGAATCAGATGAAGGCAAATTTTTCTGATTATATCAAGAGTTAAACTACGCGAGAACTAACTGTGTCTTGCACCATCTACTAACATGTTTAACGAGGTCTTATCTTTCAACATGCAATGGGGAATGTTCCTCAATTTGGGTTATTACAGCAAATGCAAGTTTGAACAAAATAAAGTTGGGTTTAATTCATGAGTTTTTCAAATTTACTTCGAAAAGTATTCAAATTGATGTTTCAAATGTTGGGTTTTCATTTTTAAAGGAATTTGTTTCTAATTCACATATTGGCAACAGCGCCTAGAACTTTACCTGCCATTCCTAAAAATATTTTACCTCACATATACTTTCTCAAGTTGAAATAATTTATACGTACCTAGATATTCTACTTTGAAAAAGGAAAATTATCTTTATGAATCAACAATTGAGGCAAAATATAAATTATAGTTCAATACCATCTCCACAAGCCACATAAACAACAGTTGTTTTGTTATTTATTCATTTAGAGGAAGATAGGTTAGGAGCACAAAATGTCATATGTTACAGAATGTCTCGGAACTCGGAACGTAAGTAAACAGAACAGCAGGCCTCTGAAATATGTCATTTTTGTTTGTCTCATACAGGTAACAGATTCATTGTCCTTTATTAGCTATATCCGATGTTGCCAAATGGTGAAATAGACGAACCCCTTTAAATGTTGAATGCATTATTTCATTCCTCTTTTTTAAGTATTTAAATAATTATTTAAAGAGAAAGGTTGAAATGATAAGTTTAAGATGCGTTGTTTCAGAACTCTTTTATGAAAACTACTTGATTTTCGTCAGGAGGAACATTCCTCGTTCGTAGCACTATAAATATTTCATTATTTTGATTTTCAGAGTGCAGCAGAGCTGTGTTAATAATGACGTCCGACGAAAAACCCACTTGCAAGGAAAATGGTAATTATGATCCGACCCAATGTAGGAGAGGAATGTGCAGATGCGTTGACATCGACGGAAATCAGGTGTGCACCAAAGCCAATTGTGAGGTCGAAGAACCTAAAAAAGCTACTTTGAAATGCAAGTAGCGGCTTCAAAGATTCATTGTGTAAATAGATTGAAGAGAAATGTTACTATATATTACTGTTATGAATAAAATGTACATATGTTTTTTTTTCGATACTTATGTTCATATGTTCTATTGTACACTGATTTATTGGGCTGACCTATGTAAGTAATGGAAGGTTAGCACGGTGTTCTATATATAACCACTATCTAATTGTGTGTCGTTCCCCTTTGACCCGTTTTTACTTCTCAGATATTCTAAGGTCATACTGAATAACAATTCTGCTCTCATTCATTCGAACTCTGTCTTTCAATTTATTTGGATGGATGTTCCCATTTATATGGGTTACTGCCACTATCTGTGTTTTCTTGACTACCTGTTTTGGCCCTATTACCTGAACTGACTCTCTGGCCTCTGCTATTCTACCTGTATTGCCCTGATGGAGCGGGGTACCTGCTCCATCATCAGTACTACCATGGTTTCTTCAGAACGGTTTGAACCGTCTGAGTATCACGACAAAACCAATATAATTCCAGATAGCCATTTACTCTTTCTACAGTTGATTCAGTGAAATATTCACTGCGCCACCTGCAGACAAAGCCAGGAATCAACTCCACAAACACATACGCCAGGGTGGGAATCGGAATAATGATTTATATTCCGGAGATATGAGATGCTCCAGGTTCAAGTGTAAACACCTTACCCCTTACCTCTCATGTAGACCAACGATTCTGTATGTACGTGTGGCAGATACACAACTCAAAAACAACAACTAACATAGCTAATGCCGCGCAGAGAGTTGCCGATTCCATTGAATTATTGAATCATCCGTTAAAAATAGCGCACACAAAAAAAAAGACTGGACCGAAAACCGAACCTTGCGGTACACCTGAATAACTTTGGAATCCTATCGATATATCGTTCATTCTCATCATATGATTGTGCTAAATACATACACAAATATTCATTGGAAAATTGGATATACTGTACATGTTTTGGCTAATTTTTTATTTTCACACTCTCTCTTTTGGATGACTGAAATAGAGGCAATACTTTTCCATAGTTATTCGTGATTCAGGAAAACCTCTCACCGACATCCTTGAACAAGCCCACAACGTTCTGAACAACGAATAAATATACGAAATAGTTGCCAACAAGAAAGGACATCAAAACGAAATGGTACACAAACGGGTCAAAATACTCGTCGATCTACGGTTTGAGAAATATCTTCGTTATATAACAGACTGCTTTTACGGAAAGTGTTGCGAAATGTCGAATCTAGCTTAAGGAATGCAGACTGTCGGCATGTCTTGCGAGCATTTTGCTTGGAGTGTTTAACAAAATCGGTGCAAGTATTTTGTTGTTGTTTCTGGGTCAACAACAGAAATTCGACCCGGCGCTATACTATTTCTAATTGATTGGTTATGGGAAATTGAGAAAACAACCATCAAGTTGTATCATTAGCTGCTTTTTTTTCTACAATTCCGATTACCGAAATGATCGCTTCCGTCGCTTTTATCATTCCGCATCAAAAGTATTTGGTAATATTATTGACAGTATTAACAGTTTATTCTTCTTCCAGAGAGAGTGGAAGATAGTCTTTTGTGAATCAGACAGTAATCATGGTTTTTTTGTGGGTTTTTGCCTTTGGACACTCACGTACCGTTTGTGTCCTCAAATCCTCGTCCTGGATTACTGTAGGTCGACCACTTCGGGGCTCATTTTCGAGGCTAAAATCTCCGGAAAGAAATGAAAATTGTGACTTTTACGTATGAAAATTCTCGATTGTTTTCAACGTATCTCTTTTATTATGAATATTTGTTCCTCATACCTAAATACAGAAATTGAGAATGGTGAGATCCAATATTTGGAAATCAAAACCAAATTCGGATATCGTAAAAAAATGATATAGGTACTGGAAGTACTTTTTTTAACATTTATCAAAACCTTTATTTGTGAAATTATAAAACAACAATAATAATTAATTGACGCTCCGGGGCGACTTCATTCATTCCAGTGGCGCATTTGCTTTTTCAGCTGAAGGAAAACCAGGAAAAACCTGCAGCACCACTTCATCTGAAGATCTTGAACTGCCAATGTCCTCTCTCTCATAAAACAAAATGTAGGGTGTCTCCAGAGGCTCCAATAAATGCAATACATCGCCAGAACACTTCGTGGCAGTCCGTTTCGTCTTTGACCAAGGCGTAATAATGACCAAATTCAACGCCAGAACAACATTTTTCGAAAAAAATCAATTCAGGGGCAAGAAAATTGGTATTTGTAAAAAATGTGATTTCCAACTTTTCATTCCCAAATTAGTTTTTGAGAGTTTTCAGATACATTTTGTACAGAGGAGTTTTGAGTAATGGTGAAACTGAATATGAAATCTATTCCAACATATAAATGTTTACAGCAATTAAACCTTTCCTAATACCCCGTCAAACAGTACGCCAATGCAAACCCAGCTATTTTTGAGGGGTTGAAAACTATTTGACGTGTTCCACGATTTTTTCACAGTCCCAATATTAAGTGACCTATTTAGAATGGCTCGTTTTAACTGCAATGCACTGTATATTGGTCTCTCTACCCCTATTTAGAAACAGGCCATCACTTCGAAAACCTCCAATGGTAACTTTCAGAGTTCAACGCACGGTCTTCAGGTTAAAACACGATTTTATATTCAACAATAACATATCTTATATCATTTATGATCAATCCTTTGAGCTCGATGTTGAAATATTGAGAAACACTGTAAAATTTATGAATATACTGACCCGTTGCTTGATGAAATTAAATAACACCAATATCTACGACGATTGTCATGGATACTGTAAAATTCATTACGAAGAGTCGATTCGAAATCGGCACGGGTAATAAAATTATAAGAAACAGATTTCTCACATATTAATTGAATTCAGTTTTAGGTTTATGAAATATTTCGTAAGCTTTTCTTTGTCTAAATAGGTAACCATTTGAAATGTAACACTTCGTTAGTAACGAAGTCTTTAGGTACTACGAAATAAATTTCAACAATTAGAATGATAATAGTGTTAATTCGATGTTTGATCAACAAGATTGGTTTGGCAAATATATTTGCATGATAGAAATGCTCGAAGGCACTGATTAAATGTGATAAACACGTGAATGTGATAATATTAACGGGTTTGTTGGAAGCAAATTCTTTTATGACCTATTTGATTCAAGGCAACACCGAAACAATTTCTGTGTGGTTGAATTGAAAAAATACCATTCAAATTATCCTAAATGGCTTCTTTCTCTCTCTCTCTCTCTCTCTCTCTCTCTCTAGGTCTGTGCTTCAGGTACCTAGTGGCCGTAAAATATGCTCGTTCTGATATATTAATCAACCGCAGATGTTGACTACTTTATATCAATGTTTTTGTATTATAGTATAATTCCAAAATAGTACCTACTATTACGGAGTAGTATAGTCCACAGTATACATATATTGAACTAAACAGCAAACACAGAAAGCCAGATTACAGTACTCAATTTGGTTACTATGGTTACGACTGACTGGTTTATTCCAACATGTTTTTCCATCCACTTTCGTTGGGAATATGGTTCTTTTCCCAATTTCAACTTAATTTTTCGATCACTAAAGACTTTATTGTAAATAAAGGAAAGTACTTCGCAGCCCTATATGGATAAACTTGTCTTTCAGAATCATAAGCATAACAATGTCGTCTCCACCAAATATATACATATATATTTATAAGTCAGAAAATTTAAAACATTGGAGTCAATGTTAATTAGAAATGTTTCGAGTCGAGGAAGCCACCCATCTTCAGTAAAACCAGAAACTGCTACAAAGATTAATAAATATGAGACACACTTGGTGATTTCAATAAAGTAGTACTTACATTATGAAAATTATGTAAATGAACATTAAGTTAGATTTGCAATTTTCTGACTTACAAATATATATGTATATATTTTGTGGAGACAACATTGTTTTGATTCTGATTGATTACCTTCACTTTGAGCTAAGGACTATTTCTCAAATAAACTTGTCTTTCTCACATGAAAGTTATCAAGATAGCCTATGTGAAAGCTATTTCTCCAATTTCCCCCAGCTGAGGCTGTTAGGCAGTATTTCTAAACTGATCAATTAATTAGTTATTGGTGATAATGGATAAACCATTTCAAAAACGTTCAGAAAAATTATTTCATTGAAAATCTGAGTAAGAAGTCACCACCAGGTGCAAAATATTTTTTATTTCAAGTCGAAATGAACCAAAGATCTATGAACCCCAAATTTACTAAAGTACCTTGAATTGTCAAAAAAGGATTCAGCAGTAGCTTGGGAATACCCGAACGAAAACAGTAGAAAACTCGTCGAAGTAAATATTCGAACCCCTAACTGATTTTTTCAAGGTCACCGAAATAGGGGACAAAAAGATCAAAGGTTCTGACCGTTAGTCTCTTCTTATAGGCAGAGTACTCTGTGTATTGGTTTCGGAATAGCTCATTCGCAACGAATGAGACTTCTTCGAGACTTCTACATTCTTTATCTTCCACGGTCTTCAACTTCTTCACTCTTTAGGTAATTTCTACGCTCTTCAACTTCTATGTGGTGATTGCCACCTAATGGTGTCACAATCTAAAAACGATGTAAATATTAATTGCTTCTGATTTATTGTTCTGAAAATGTGTCACAATCAATGTGTCAATTCATAATAATCAAGAAGGTTCAACATGTATTCACGAATATATAACAATATCAAGTGATCTTTCACGTATAGTCAGTGGGCATACTTGAAGACTGGCTATAAATCAAATCATCTAAAAGAACAATTCGTTCAGGCCAGTCTCAACACCCTACACAGTAGGTTAATGGACTGACACCTATCAGAAAACAACTACTCCCCTGGCTAATACCACGAAGGGCGTTGGATTATATCCGACAGGTGTCAGTGCAGGATTCTTCACTGAAGTTATTCCTGCATATGCTGTTTGCGATACAACTGCCGCAATAGATTTTCAATTATCGGAACACACTTGCAGACCGGTTTCGGGCTGTTTGGCCACTCGTCAGTGCAAGGTAGTGTATATCATCAACATAAAGTCGATGATTTCCGATAATTGAAAATCGAATTCCGTCAGAGTATCATTCCTCGAACTAAGCTGAAGACTACAACAAACAACAGGTTTGTCGTCGCTCCATCTGCCTGTGAACGAGGTAACCAACTGCATATCCAAATTTGCCCAATTCCTCGTAAAAGGAAAGAAATCTTTCACGTATAGTCAGTGGGCATACTTGAAGACTGGCTATAAATCAAATCATCTAAAAGAACAATTCGTTCAGGCCAGTCTCAACACCCTACACAGTAGGTTAATGGACTGACACCTATCAGAAAACAACTACTCCCCTGGCTAATACCACGAAGGGCGTTGGATTATATCCGACAGGTGTCAGTGCAGGATTCTTCACTGAAGTTATTCCTGCATATGCTGTTTGCGATACAACTGCCGCAATAGATTTTCAATTATCGGAACACACTTGCAGACCGGTTTCGGGCTGTTTGGCCACTCGTCAGTGCAAGGTAGTGTATATCATCAACATAAAGTCGATGATTTCCGATAATTGAAAATCGAATTCCGTCAGAGTATCATTCCTCGAACTAAGCTGAAGACTACAACAAACAACAGGTTTGTCGTCGCTCCATCTGCCTGTGAACGAGGTAACCAACTGCATATCCAAATTTGCCCAATTCCTCGTAAAAGGAAAGAAATCTTTCACGTATAGTCAGTGGGCATACTTGAAGACTGGCTATAAATCAAATCATCTAAAAGAACAATTCGTTCAGGCCAGTCTCAACACCCTACACAGTAGGTTAATGGACTGACACCTATCAGAAAACAACTACTCCCCTGGCTAATACCACGAAGGGCGTTGGATTATATCCGACAGGTGTCAGTGCAGGATTCTTCACTGAAGTTATTCCTGCATATGCTGTTTGCGATACAACTGCCGCAATAGATTTTCAATTATCGGAACACACTTGCAGACCGGTTTCGGGCTGTTTGGCCACTCGTCAGTGCAAGGTAGTGTATATCATCAACATAAAGTCGATGATTTCCGATAATTGAAAATCGAATTCCGTCAGAGTATCATTCCTCGAACTAAGCTGAAGACTACAACAAACAACAGGTTTGTCGTCGCTCCATCTGCCTGTGAACGAGGTAACCAACTGCATATCCAAATTTGCCCAATTCCTCGTAAAAGGAAAGAAATCTTTCACGTATAGTCTGTGGGCATACTTGAAGACTGGCTATAAATCAAATCATCTAAAAGAACAATTCGTTCAGGCCAGTCTCAACTGGCCTGTTGATGATATACACTACCTTGCACTGACGAGTGGCCAAACAGCCCGAAACCGGTCTGCAAGTGTGTTCCGATAATTGAAAATCTATTGCGGCAGTTGTATCGCAAACAGCATATGCAGGAATAACTTCAGTGAAGAATCCTGCACTGACACCTGTCGGATATAATCCAACGCCCTTCGTGGTATTAGCCAGGGGAGTAGTTGTTTTCTGATAGGTGTCAGTCCATTAACCTACTGTGTAGGGTGTTGAGACTGGCCTGAACGAATTGTTCTTTTAGATGATTTGATTTATAGCCAGTCTTCAAGTATGCCCACTGACTATACGTGAAAGATTTCTTTCCTTTTACGAGGAATTGGGCAAATTTGGATATGCAGTTGGTTACCTCGTTCACAGGCAGATGGAGCGACGACAAACCTGTTGTTTGTTGTAGTCTTCAGCTTAGTTCGAGGAATGATACTCTGACGGAATTCGATTTTCAATTATCGGAAATCATCGACTTTATGTTGATGATATACACTACCTTGCACTGACGAGTGGCCAAACAGCCCGAAACCGGTCTGCAAGTGTGTTCCGATAATTGAAAATCTATTGCGGCAGTTGTATCGCAAACAGCATATGCAGGAATAACTTCAGTGAAGAATCCTGCACTGACACCTGTCGGATATAATCCAACGCCCTTCGTGGTATTAGCCAGGGGAGTAGTTGTTTTCTGATAGGTGTCAGTCCATTAACCTACTGTGTAGGGTGTTGAGACTGGCCTGAACGAATTGTTCTTTTAGATGATTTGATTTATAGCCAGTCTTCAAGTATGCCCACTGACTATACGTGAAAGATTTCTTTCCTTTTACGAGGAATTGGGCAAATTTGGATATGCAGTTGGTTACCTCGTTCACAGGCAGATGGAGCGACGACAAACCTGTTGTTTGTTGTAGTCTTCAGCTTAGTTCGAGGAATGATACTCTGACGGAATTCGATTTTCAATTATCGGAAATCATCGACTTTATGTTGATGATATACACTACCTTGCACTGACGAGTGGCCAAACAGCCCGAAACCGGTCTGCAAGTGTGTTCCGATAATTGAAAATCTATTGCGGCAGTTGTATCGCAAACAGCATATGCAGGAATAACTTCAGTGAAGAATCCTGCACTGACACCTGTCGGATATAATCCAACGCCCTTCGTGGTATTAGCCAGGGGAGTAGTTGTTTTCTGATAGGTGTCAGTCCATTAACCTACTGTGTAGGGTGTTGAGACTGGCCTGAACGAATTGTTCTTTTAGATGATTTGATTTATAGCCAGTCTTCAAGTATGCCCACTGACTATACGTGAAAGATTTCTTTCCTTTTACGAGGAATTGGGCAAATTTGGATATGCAGTTGGTTACCTCGTTCACAGGCAGATGGAGCGACGACAAACCTGTTGTTTGTTGTAGTCTTCAGCTTAGTTCGAGGAATGATACTCTGACGGAATTCGATTTTCAATTATCGGAAATCATCGACTTTATGTTGATGATATACACTACCTTGCACTGACGAGTGGCCAAACAGCCCGAAACCGGTCTGCAAGTGTGTTCCGATAATTGAAAATCTATTGCGGCAGTTGTATCGCAAACAGCATATGCAGGAATAACTTCAGTGAAGAATCCTGCACTGACACCTGTCGGATATAATCCAACGCCCTTCGTGGTATTAGCCAGGGGAGTAGTTGTTTTCTGATAGGTGTCAGTCCATTAACCTACTGTGTAGGGTGTTGAGACTGGCCTGAACGAATTGTTCTTTTAGATGATTTAATATCAAGTGATTAGCAATAGCGAACAAAAGACGTATGAACACAGATCCACTTCATATTGTTGTAATTCTAATGCTGGAAATTACAATGAAATAATCCAACTCAAATTACGATCCAACCTTGTTTCTTGTGCGTTTACAGAAGGTAATGCAATCATCACAATTGCCTGCAATTGGCAAATTTAATAACAAAACGATTCCGAGGAATTGTAGACAATGTCATTTCCTTCATTAAAACACAACTTGAACGATTTTTGTTTGTCACACGAAAAATAGATTTACTATAATGTAGTCACTTTTTTCGAGGTTCTACTCAGCGGCGGCTCGTCAGAGGAGACAAGGGAGGCTTAGCCTCCCCATAAAATTTGAGGCTATTCATCGCAATAAGTTAAAAGCTATTGACAAATAATTATGATTTTTTTTAATGCTTGGGTATCATTACTTTACCATTAATTCTTAATATAAATACATAATATGCCTGAAAAAATACTATCACTCACTACGTAGTACGTACCACATTGTATCCTGCATCAACGAACCTCAAACGTATCGCCCACCCACGAACGAATAACGAAGAAACCGTCAACCCGAAATAATAAATGCCATACGTTGATACGTTGCAAGGGAGCCAAGCCTCCGACCGCTTTAAAAACACAAGACCCGCGAGACCGATCCAGCCGGCGACATATGTCCCGATTTGTAATTTTAGTTGCAGAAATTATAGGGTTAGAGGAGGCTAGCCTCCAGTTGGTCTTCGTTACTGTACGACTGCGTTTGTTTTTGATGTTTTTGATGTGATGATCCAAAATTACAAAATACATCTTTCAATTCACCTTTCAAAATGCGGGACCCTCGCAGACTATATTGAACTTGAATAATCGCCGATTAAAAGTAGTTTGCGGATGCCTTGTGAATTCACTTAAACAAACCAGATTTAACCTTCCTTCCTGCCCCATCCTTTCTTTCCTTTCCTGGCAAGATACGACTCGTGCAGGAGCTCCATCCATATGATACCATAACTTGAAACGGCATTGTTCAGAAACATGCCTTATGGATTCACCAACCACATTCCTAATTATATGCGAATATTTATCTCTATTCAAATTCTCTTCATAAAATACGGTCTTCCTTTATAGCGCAAAAACATTAAAACTTCATGAATCCTGGAAGTTGCGCTGGCGAACGAGCTTTGGATTTTTTGCTGCCCTAAAATGACTATTATGGCGGTTATACATACCAATCTTGGCAAATTTGGCTTCATCTGTCCATATGTTCTTCATGAACTCAGGGTCCTCCTGTATCTTGATAAGAAACCATTCGCAGAATTCCACTCGTGCAGGTAAGTCGTGAGGTTTCAGATTTTGAAGCTGGTGATATTTAAAGGGACGCCAGCTATGTTTGAATAAAATCCGGTTATTGACGAACATGAAATTCTAAGTGACTTTTTTGCGTCTTTCAAGGAATTTTCTGGATAGGCTGTGAAGTAGGCCAAAACTACAATTTCGATGTCCTCATTGTTTACGAGTGTTTTTTTTGGTGCTGACAGACGAAAAAAGATCCGAAATCACGGCAGTTTCTCAGAAGTCTTCTCAGAATATTTTTATTGGGTCTGTGTAAATTTGGAAATCTTTCTGCAAAAACACGACAAGTTCTGTTCTTTATCTTATTGCATTCACCATAAATGATTATTAAATTCAGGAAACCTTCATTAGAATACCCCAAACGAGACATTTTGCACACAAATAGAAAACTACAAAATACACGTCAATTATATCGCATCAAATTTTGGTGTAACTTCATTCGTTTTCAAAGCTTTCTTAGTTTGGTATTGCTTTGAATGATTTACATTTCAATTATTTCCCAAACTCGGATATATCTTGCCAGGGGTGTATTTTAAGGACAGGACATTCATCATGAATTTGATATTTTTTTTTTCATAGTATCCAAAAATAATAGAATAGTGTATGGTTTCCATTTGAAAAAATCGTGTTTCATCAGTTGTCTCGATGTTATGTTTTAGGTAGAAATTTCGACCACCCTGTAAATTATTTTCGAAAATTCGATGGACCTGTTCATGACTTGTTGCTTAAGGTGTGATTCTGTGACATTTCACATTTTCAACTGTTAATCTCTATGAGTTATGATTTTTTCGGAGTGGTGCTGTAACTGTCAAATTTTTCATAAAAAAAATAATATCTCGAAAACTAACAAATTTGGGTATAGGCATTGTTTATACAAAGTGGGCCTAAAATGTACTGAGAAATTCAAAAATGCAATAAAATACAGGGTGTTCAATTTGAAATAAGGAAGTTGCCCTCAACTTCCGGTATAACGGAAAGAGACCGGAAGTTGAAAATATTTCGGTTGAGAAGGCCATTTTGTAAAACCCACTACCTGTATACAGACCAGAACACTCATCGAACGATATTGTGCAGATACTAATAAGAATCAGCGAGATCGAAGCAAATTGACTTCCCGCCTACCTCTTGATCTTGCACAATGCGCGAAGGACCCCTCCATTCTTAAAGTTTATAAATTTAATCCGAGACGCATTTGACTGATAAGTAGGGTGTAGATTGGTCCTTATGATTTTGGTGTGTTCGAGGAGATTTTGTGCTTTGATGTGATTTGGATTTTGTGTAAGTTTTTCATATTGATGTGAAAATGTTGTCTTCGTAGTCTTGAATGTTTTTAAAAATAATCATACGTTTTCAAATTGTCGATGAATGAAGTCTCAGTGTAGGTAATTTTATTGTCAAAGGGTCTAATTGAATGTTGGAAGCTGATAGGAAGACGAAATCAAAACTTATCAGTTTGTAACATAAAGTTTAATGATGATACCCAGAAGTCCGTACTAAATGTTTTATCATTTAAGATAAACACGTGACATTTGATTGAATTGAATCATAAAACATTAATTAGAATAATGAACAGTGAATGAATATATTTTTTTACGAATATTTCACAAGGCTCTACTTGAAATTTGGGATTTAGAGCGTGAAGTTTATGAATTCAACCCGAGGAGATTTTGTGCTTTGATGTAATATGGATTCTGTGGCAGTTTCTCATATATCTCCTAAAATAATCCACCGTTTGCCGTTATTTCGGTATACCCAATATTACGAGTCTGTCGAATCTTTTGAATAACTGTCTCAAGCCGGAGAATTCCAAAATAACACTTCACAATGAAAAAACACAATATAATGATGTCTCTTACAAATTGATAGATGGGACATCACTCATGGATAACAATAATGGCGTTTATCGTTTACCTTGTAATGACTGTGCCATAAAGTACGTTGGACAAACGAAACAAAATTAGAAGAAATCATTCAAGGGCCACGGATATGATTGTTCCGACTGAAACAAAAAAAATAATAACAAAAACAGCTCTAAGTGTATATCACTTTGATTTCAGTCACACCTAATGTTTTTGTGAAAAAAAATTCATGGAGATGATGAAAAACACATTACCCCTTGCCTCTCATGTGGACCTACGACTTTGTAGGTACGTGTGGCAGATACCCGACGGAAAAACAACAACTGACCCAGCTGCAGAAAGCTGTAGCAAAACCATCTGGCCCCTGTCGCAAGTAACTTACTATAAAAAATGAAAAGTAGACAATAATTTCGTTTAGTCTGGACGACTTTCTATAGACCGGTTTCGGAGTACTTGCCCCTCGTCAGTACCGGGCAGGTCATTTCAGACGGAGTGAACCGTCTGGGTATCCCGAACAAACAAAATTAATTCCAACTAGTCATAATCTTTATCTGCACTTGATTCAGTAGGATGTCCACTGCGCCATCTGCAGACAAAGTTCGGAAGCAACTCCACAAATACATACATGTAGGGTGAAAAACACCTTAGCCCTTGCCTCTCCTGTGGACTTACGACTTTGTAGGTACGTGTGACAGATACCACATGAGAGGCAAGGGGTAAAGTGTTTTTCACCTGAACTTGGCCATGTCTTATGCACCTCTCCGGAATAGGTATGTTTACTGTTAGATCCACATGAGAGACAAAGAATAAGGTGTTTTTCACCTGGACTTTGAAGATTTCATATACCTCTCTCGGAAATAGGTATGTTCTTTATTAGATCCACATGAAAGGCAAGAGGCGAGGTGTTTTTCACCTGAACTTAGGGCATGTCATTCACATCTCTCCGGAATATGTTTATTGTTATATTATTAGGTTCATATGAGAGGCGAGAGCTAAGGTGTTTTTCACCTGAACTTGGCCATGTCATATGCACCTTTCCGGAATAGGTATGTTTACTGTTAGATCCACATGAGAGACAAAGAATAAGGTGTTTTTCACCTGGACTTTGAAGATTTCATATACCTCTCTCGGAAATAGGTATGTTCTTTATTAGATCCACATGAAAGGCAAGAGGCGAGGTGTTTTTCACCTGAACTTAGGGCATGTCATTCACATCTCTCCGGAATATGTTTATTGTTATATTATTAGGTTCATATGAGAGGCGAGAGGTAAGGTGTTTTTCACCTGAACATGGCCATGTCATATGCACCTTTCCGGAATAGGTATGTTTACTGTTAGATCCACATGAGAGACAAAGAATAAGGTGTTTTTCACCTGGACTTTGAAGATTTCATATACCTCTCTCGGAAATAGGTATGTTCTTTATTAGATCCACATGAAAGGCAAGAGGCGAGGTGTTTTTCACCTGAACTTAGGGCATGTCATTCACATCTCTCCGGAATATGTTTATTGTTATATTATTAGGTTCATATGAGAGGCGAGAGGTAAGGTGTTTTTCACCTGAACTTGGCCATGTCATATGCACCTTTCCGGAATAGGTATGTTTACTGTTAGATCCACATGAAAGACAAAGAATGAGGTGTTTTTCACCTGGACTTCGAACATTTCATATACCTCTCTCGGAAATAGGTATGTTCTTTATTAGATCCACATGAAAGGCAAGAGACGAGGTGTTTTTTCACCTGAACTTAGGGCATGTCATTCACATCTCTCCGGAATATGTTTATTGTTATATTACTAGGTTCATATGAGAGGCGAGAGGTAAGGTGTTTTTCACTTGAACTTGGGCATGTCATATGCACCTCTCTGGAATATGTTTATTATTAGGTCCACATGAGAGGCAACGGGTATGGTGTCTTTCACCTGGACTTTGGACATGTCATACACACCTTTCCGGAATAGTTATGTTCATTATTAGATCTACATGAGAGGTAAGGGTAACGTGTTTTAATCTGAACTTGAGCATGTCAGACGTACTTCTCCGGAATATGTTTATATTGTTGAACATATTGTTGAAACACTAAACCATTTTTAGGAAGTGCACAAAGACCTTTATAATTCTATCAGTATTTAAAATAAAATCCTTACTGCTTTATCTTTGAACTGGCACGATAAATATCAATTCATCAAAATGAACAACAGAAAACCGTTTAGATATTTCAAAGGGTATTTTAATGTGTAATTTTAATTGTTCTAGTCCCATAGTTTTCATCGCGTTTAAAATTTTTAATTATAAATGCACCTCATATTTTTCTAACTTCACATTTTTCAGAGATTTTCCACAAAAATACGATCCGCATTGGTAATAAAAAACTTTCTTTAGTTTTTTCTAACGAGTGGATCGGTGAAATTGAGTGGCCTGCTCATTCTCCCGATACGTCCTCGCTGGACTATTATTTATGGGTTCATTTAACATCTGAAATCTACTACCTACAACAGAACAAATAACACCGATGATTATAAAATTTGCCCAGGAATCAATGCAAAAACTTTTAAAATAATTTCAGCGAAGCCTTCACTATTGTCAATAAACAAGGGATACGAAGTTTCAACTTCTGATTCAAAATGTTTCCTGGTCTGTCGTTTACTTAGTGACATTGAAAATGTCAAAGTTCTCAATAAAAAAGTCTGGGAAATTTAGAAAACAGCGAAATGAAAACCATTTCAAATGGGACACCACATGAACCTCATTCTGTTTGAAAATTTTAAAGCCTATACTGTCACTACAACTTGAAAAATGCCGTTTCAGAAATGAAAATTGTCAATATAAGAATTTATGCATTACTTTATGAAATTACTGTAAATAGCTCGTATTCTTCGAGAAAAACTAGTTACCTATATTATAACATAACAAAATTATGACAAAATTCTGACAAATCTATGAAAATAAACGAATGCTGAAGCGAATACTAGGTACATAGTTTACGATTTAATGATCTGAAGAACACATATAGTAGTATTATTACAATGTTGCGTCTAGAAAAGTCATTAATATCATTGAATAAACACGTCGGATGTAAGATCCGCAATTCATAAACAAACTGCATACGGAATCGTATCTTTTGTACCGTGAATCAGAATCTTTTTTCCTAGTATCGAACATTTAGTTCAAGGTATACATTGCGACACTAACCTTTCTTATTTGAAACAGAATACTGCTTGCCCACATAAATAAAACAAAACTTAGCTAGCGGAACCGTACAACACCTATGCGGTAATTGGAACCTCCTTTCATTAACAACGAATGAATCATTATTATTTTTTGTGAAGTCAATGAAACAATAAGTTTGGATGATCATCAAGAAGACTTTTCACGTTTACTATACGGATAAATTTTCAAAAATACTAGGAAACTTCAAGTGATGAAGGATCATTTTATATACCCCAAGGAGAGTTCCTTGGGGATATCATTCAGTCACATTGAATTTAAATTTTAAGAATGTCAAATCACAATTCCCTACGTCTAAAAAAAAAGTATTGCAGTTCTGGTGTTTGGAAAAAGTGCTTGTTTTGTAGTTATTTCACCCTTTTATCAGAAAGTCTTTTAAATATGACGTTTCAATAAATTTTCCTTGAGTTGAGCAGGAAATGAGTTGGAAGGTTTTTTCAAAATATGCTAGCATGGCAAGTTTTCTATCGTTAATTCACAAAATTTTCTAGCTTAAAACTTAGTCAAGATGTCAAGTGGAGCAACTAGAAAGTTATTAGCACCAAAAGTCATTCGAGCTTTTAAAAGGTCATACTCCAAGGACCGGCCTTATTCCACCGCCCTAGGTGTGATGCCACGAGTTTACGAGGATGATATTTACGAGTACAAAGTCGAAAAAGTCGACGTCATCACCAAAGACTACAGCGAAATACCCGGACCAAAAGAGCTACCCCTCATCGGCAATGCCTGGAGATTCGCCCCTTTGATAGGTGAGACGAATACGGAATACCTCAAGGCGCAACCTTAGCGCCACGTCTTCAAACTCTCTATACATTTTCAGGTCAGTACAAAATCCACGAGCTGGATAAAGTAATGTGGTCTTTGAGGAAGGAATACGGGAAAATAGTCAAAGTAGGAGGTCTCGTCGGGCATCCGGATCTACTGTTCGTGTTCGACGGTGACGATATCAAGAAGGTATTCAAACGAGAGGAAACCCTGCCTCACAGGCCGTCTATGCCGTCACTTCATTATTACAAGCAGCATCTCCAGAAGGAGTTCTTTGAAGGAACGAGGGAGTCATAGGAGTGTGAGTTTTATTTGCTTACTCACTTATTTATCTCCAACTCCACTATCCACGGTTGTGAGGAGGAGCTAAATGTGTCAAAGCAGTATTTTGGGTTTGTTGACCATGGTCTGCAGGTTTCTATCAAAGGCGATGGAGCAACGGATATCGTCTGTTACCTCATCGACGAAACATCGGGCACACAAACCTGTAGACCACGGAGAACAAACGAAATGAAATACATTATCGATTTTCAGGCATGGTCCAAAATGGGATGTTTTTCGAAAACAAGTCCAGCAAATTTTGTTGCCACCTTCAACCGCAAAAAAATATGTGGAACCTCTAGACATTATTGCTAGCGATTTTTTGGACAGGTAAGAATCTTCTACCAGAAAAATTAAAATTGATACAATCAACAACAACAGAAACAAAATTATCGTATGTTATCTATCAATTGTCATCAAGTGGTGTAAACCTTCCTTTAATTATTCAAAAATTGTCATAATTTTTTAAGATTAGAATTAACATAGAATCCTAGATATTCCAGTAACTGTCAGTTTTTCTACATCACAAAAAAATCCATATTTCCAATTTTACAATATATGTTTTTGTGTGTGTGAGAGAGAAAGAAGCAGGGGTTTCATCACTATAACCACTATACTGATGTCATAGGTCGTATCTAGGAACCGACAAAAATGTATACAAAGCGTAAAAAATCGTCTACAAAGTGCCATGAACGCGTCTACGAAGCGTCAAAAACAGGTCTATAAAGCGTCAAAAAGGGGTCTAGAGAGCGTCAAACCGTCTACGAAGCGTCAATAAATGTTTTAAAATGTCAAAAAGCATCTACAGAGCATCAAAACGCCGTTTTGATGTTTTTAGACGCTTTTCAACTACCATTGGGGCATCAGGTCACTAATTGACCCCAGGCAGCACTTGACAAACATCTAAAAATCTCAAAACAAGGTTTTGGCGCCTCGTAGATGCTTTTTGGCGTTTTTAGACACCTTTTACCGCTTCGTAAATGCATATTGACGCTTTGTAGACGATTTTTCTCTTTATTTTGACGTTTTATCAGTCTGTCACTCAGTTCATCGAATTGCCATCTGTATGAAACAATTGTTATTTGATTCTCATATTCAAGAATTCTGGAAATAAAAATAAGGTTCAGGATCATTGCGGTATGAGTAAATTCTGTATTTTCAATAAAATCAGTAGAATCTCTGAACCAATTGTTCAATCAAGAATGATTGAACAAAGCGTCAAAAAGTGTCTACAGAGCGTCAAAACGTCTACAAAGCGTAAAATAAAGTTTAAAAACATCAAAATTTTGAAGTCAGTAATTATCAACTGTCAGAAACAGCTTCCTTGGGGGAAAATTACTTTTTTACCCTTGAAGCTGAAATGTAGCATTTCTACAGCTGTCCTTGATCCTCTTTTTAGTTCCTGCCAAAGACACTAGAAGTGGACAATCATTTTATGTTAGCTGTATTATTGGGTCAGGGTATCATTGACGTGTGTGAGACTGAAATGTCTGTTTTTCCTTTGTCAATATATTCAATATCTTGCCTTGAGAACCTCCATGAGAAAAAGCATGAAATTTTGAGGCAGAAGCGGTCTAGCCCCTTTACTAATATTCACCTATGATGACACAATACGTATGTGATTTCAGCCAAAATATTGAAAATTTTGTTATTCCGACACCCGCATTACTCAAGAATATAGAGCACACAATAGCGTATTTGTTCCAGTGAAATACCAAAGTTCATCAACAATCTCGGGTAACTGCCCTGTAATTGAACATCAAGCGATAACTTTGCTAAATATCAGCTGTTTGCTTACGCATCCGTTCATCTCACCTGAACTTGACCCACTTGAGTTCTGGTGACCGGCTGAAAAAATATCGCTGTGAGTTCGTTATATAATTGTGTTTGCGGCATGGTTTCAATTCGAGCCGATCTTACAGACGTAGACAAACAGGTTGAGAGTTATATAATATCTAGAAGAATTATTGAACTGGATTTTAATGAGGATCTTTATGGGCGTTATATAACGCAATGCACCGCATTGCGAGTCAACCCAGCTTGTGGTGTTTTTGGTTTGTTTTGAATTTGTTGAAAGTAGTCAAGAATGTGGTTTATGCCCTCTTTGGTATGATACAAAGTTGTTGGGTTATGTTTCCGATGGCGAAATAATAAAAACGAATATGGATTTATGCTTTTAAAGAGCATTATGTTGATTCTGAGAATATTAATTTAAAAAGTACACAGCCAGTTTTGAAGATTAGTTCCTATATAAAATATTCAATGCAGTACAATCTACGAAATCATGCACTCTTGAATACAGGGAGGTGGAGAAGTTAGGACCGTTTTAATTTTTTCATGTTTTATTATCTCTCACATCATTCTTATTATGTTTTTTTAATTATTTCAGCACGCTTTTTTTTAACACGCTTTTATTAGCTTCACCTGTATCTAACTATGTAACTCTCCTTTCATTTCATTTTTTTATTATTAGTTTCACCTGTATGTATGTTTGTCAGTTTGTTTGTAACTCTCAAGCTCAGGATCTGTATTTGACAGAATTAACGACATTATTGCTTGATCTATTCGCGGGCAGATGGCGCTGTACGTAACTTCTACGATATAATGTATAGGCCTTTTCATCACAATTTTTGTGTGTGTGCATGCGTCAGTATCAGCCATCTTTTTCGTACTGTTTTTTGTAAACAACCATGTTGAAAAGCCCGCAACTCATGTTTTAAAAATTATAATATGAATTGAAGTTTATTAATTGTAAAAAAAGTGAAAAAAAAAGTAGTAAGTCAAAATAATCAGAAAAAAATTTTTATACTCCATTATAATTATGTTATCTGTACGAAAAGGAACAACAAAACGGTGTTGTTATGGAGTATGTAAAAGTTGATGCACGATATAAATCATTCAAAACCGGTGCATACTATTTTATAAACTTTCCAAAGCCTTGTCTTAAATATCGCAAAAAAAATCAAATTATCAAGCAAATTACATATTAAAGCATGTGCAATGTGTGCGAAATGTGAATTATGGGTGATAAAATGTGGCAGGAGTGACCGAGGCTTTAAATCTAATGATGATGTTTCCAAGGATACTTATATTTGCTCACTACACTTCATTGGATAAAGTGGTCCAACTGAGCAAAACCCTGATCTTTTAAGCTATACTTATCAGGAATTTCAACATACGTAAATTATTTCTTATTGCATTTTTGACTGTAAATTTCATATATATTATGTTTTATCAAATATTTCCCTCTAATAAAAATCAATAAACATATTCAACCCAGTATTTACATATTTGTCTAAAGCAAATTCAAATCCAAGATAGAGTGGATGTAAACATTGACATGCCCTACGCACGTGATATTGAAAATCCCAAGAATTGGCCAGGGTCGTATTCAGAACCAACATCTTGTTGATCGCAAATGCTATATCATACTTAGGAAAACTTTTTTATAATAACGAGTGAAATGCACAAGTTAACGGGAAAAATGCAGATAATATGTGTAATATAAAAAGATTTTCATTGAATTTTTCACAGCGCACTCAAGCATTATATAAAAAGAGACGTAATTATTTCTTTATTGATAATTTTTATTTTACGTAAATTCAAAAGGAATATTAATCAAAATTATTCAACTTGATGAATTTGTCTCTTCATCTGTAGTGTCATCCTCACCAATCTGAATTATCAACGGCTCGATTTGTGCCTCTATTATGTTATCAAGCTTCCACATCTTTGTCTCGACTTCCGATATCACATGCCGAACACACTTCTCCCATTTCTCCGCTGTGACTCTTTTCAAAGCCTCATCAAAAAGTACTTTGAGATCTGCTAATTTGAACGTGGTGTTATGCTGAGCTACAAAATTCTTCACATCCGGCCATATTAACTCGATGGGATTGAGCTCGCAGTGGTATGGAGGCAGGCGAAGGACAATTTTGTTTTGGCCTGCTGCCATCTCATCGACTATATATTTTTGGTATTCAAGCTTGCGCTCCTTGACAATTTTTAGTAGATGTACTTTTAGCATTGAGTCTTCAAAGCTAATATTCTTTGATCGCAGCCAATTTTGGATTTCAACCTTCTTTGAAGACGTTGTCGGAATCTTCTCTAACCGTCGCGAATAATAAGGTGCATTGTCCATTACAATCACAGCATTATCCTCCTGATGGGGTAGAACTTTGGAAAACCACTGTTCGAAAGATTCACCGTTCATTTCTTCGTGATAATCTCCAGTTTTCTTCGACTCGAAACACCACAGCCCTTCAGCAACAAACCCATTCTCATTGCCGATGTGACAAATAATAAGCCGTTTTCTTTTACCTTAAATTATGAAGAGGTATGTAAGTAAATAAAACAAATAGGAGGGTTACTTTTTTATATTGAGATTGAGGCAGGTCTTAATATAAATATAAGTTTACCTGATGGATTTGTTAATCTGGTGGATAGTACATCTAGAAAGGCCCTCCTAGATGAGGTCACAGTTTCTTCGACCCATACTTTAGGGGTAGTATGACCAGCATTAACCCAGGTTTCATCCATATAATAAATCGTTCTCTCTTGTTCCCTATAATATTTAATTTTGGTCAAATACTCTCTCCTCCATAACACAATTTTCTCTCTATCCAATAATAAATTAATGGTTTGACGATTATGATTTGTATTCGGTTTGGAAAATGTATGATTTTGTTTATATTCCCGTAAAACATTGTAAATCGAAGCGCAACACACTCCAACTTTATCGAAAACTTTCGATACGACTTCGCCGACAGTCGATGTCTCAATTTCTTCCATCCCTTTATTGAACACAGTTAAAATCACTTCTTTCATCTCAACACTCAAATGTGTTTTTTTGGATCGTTTCCTGGCTGAACTCAGAGGATAGCTCACAGTGTCATCAGCAGTTTCTGTAATGGACATCTTGGAAAACAATTTTAAACAATATACTATAACGCACGCCACACAAACACACAAACGACTGATTACAACCCTGTGCTGGTACCGAACTCGTACCAAGAAGGCGAATTCACCAATGAACGCTGCCCTCTACATCCGACACCAGGCGATCACGTGATCATCACGCTTCGGTTTTGTTTTGTTTTACTCTATCTTGGATTTGGATAGACTTCAATTAATAATGTCATATGTACAGCATCAAAATAATAATGGCTTGATTAATTTATTAGTTTCATAAGTAATACTCTTGTCAACTGAAATATATTTTCAATTACATCGAATAAATTGAAATTATCCATAAGAATAAAAACTGTAAAACTGTAAATACTATTTTTTATATGTTTTTAGATAGTAAACAAATGCTGATACCTAACCTCTCAATCAGCTCACTTTTTTTCCTTTTTGCGGACGCACATGACGTTTTAACTACCTTTTTAATTGTTCACAATTTGTTTGTAGAGATAATATTCCTTGCCCAGCCATTGTTGATTAAAACAGTACGAATGTTTTGAATTACCGCCATTTCAATATGACAGCTACGCTTGCGCTCATCTTATGATGAAAAGTCCTATGTCTAAAAGAGGATCTATGTAGAAGGAAAATAGATAGAAGTAGATAGAATAATTAGACAGAAAGTTGGAATAAAATATGGAGAAATTGTCAGTATTTCATTGTTTTCAAAAAAATTAGTCGGTATTCTTTGCATAACTAAAACCGCTTGTATTATATGTTTAGAACATACTCCGCAAAATGCAACGCCGTACCTTGGATAAAAATAAACCTCTGCTAGTCCAAAAAACTGTTTTCGTACATTATTCGCATCAAATATTGGAATTCGAACAGAAAAATTCCAATTCTCATTTTTTTCTTGGCATCGACTACATTGGTCTTAGCCTCGTGTCCTGGGTAGGCAATGTTAATAACTCCACGAGCCACCTAGGGAGCATCATGACTATTCACAGTCCGTCAGCCATGTAACGTTACAGAATCATCCCAACTTCTCATTTATATTGTTATTTATATGAGAATTCGAGCACATTGATTGATTTCATCTGAATATTTTTGAACGGTCTTGGGAATCTTGATTTTGTTTGTGAGTGAATTGTCTGTATATCTTTCAGCGACATTGGTAGACTTCCAGCCAACGCGCCTCTTCAAATTTGTGATGTTTCCACCAATTATCATCAAATTACCTCGCTGAAATTCGACAAATGCTGTGGCCTGTGTTATTTTTGGGATTGAGTACATTTAAAATTTCTGAGATTCTCAGTACGAGATTCCCAAAACTGCAGATACCAACAGGCTGAATCGAACAATTTCCTTTTTTGTAATTCACGAGTAATCTGTAATGTTGAGTATGGAATGGCCTTAAAGATAAATATCGCCTATGCAGCAGCAGGTTTTCTCACCCAATTACAACAAAAGTTTTCTCGAAACGTGTCTTAACAGAAAAATAAGATACGGAGTAGGAGAAAACATAACTTATACATACTTAAATTATACCGTGACAAGTTTATCAGTCATATTTGTTTTCATAAACTGAGCTTCTATAGTATTCATACTGAAATACGAGTAGATAAAATATTTCAACAAAATCATTCAGTACAACTGTTCCACATTTACCATTTTTCCCAACGTTCAAGGCCTCAAACACTTCACTTTTGTGTAATACGTCATATGGTATTTGGGCTGCAGTAGCTTGTTATTACGCTAATATTCAACTATTAATTAATTGAAAGAACCGTATTCTCGACCAGCGCCTTCGTTAGTTCCAGATTATTTACGTTTGATTGAGGCTATTGTTTCGAAACCCATGTCTGCCAACTGCTATACAAAAACAAAAAAATGTTGGTGTTGATGAAATATTGGTAATAGAAGGAAACAATTAAATAATTCACGTTTTCATTGATAGGGGTTAGGTTGGGTTCAGAGTGAGTGAGATTGTTCGACCCTCCACCGCAACCCGCAAGGATTTATTGTGGCTCACACCTATTCACACTCTACCAAATAAACCCAGCTTCTTAACGAAGCGTAAACTTTATACAAACTATCGGAATTGTCTCTTTATCTCTGTCTAAAAAAGCCGATAATATTTATAGCCAAATAACTAGGTATACTCCAAGGCACAGATTTGAGCGTTGTACTATTCAACATATTCATGAACCTTCACATGGAAATGCAGCCTGACAGACTTACCTTCATTTTTGCAGATGACACCGCTGTCTTTCACGACGTTGATACAGAAGGAGTTTTCTGGCGCTCATGTATTCAAAACGTATTCGTCTGTGATTCAAATACATTCATTCTGGCGTAGAAACGATGACGTCACATCAAATATGATTTGAAACGCATTCATCATGATTAAAAACTAGCGTGAGTTTGGTTTTGAAACGGAATTTGACATAACCTTACGTCAGTTGTCAGTTTCTGCTTCATTTTGATCGTTATAGTCTATGAAGTGCTGAAAACTTTTCATCAAATACGTACAAAATAAAGCTGTAAAATTATTACCTGCACAAATCCGATTGTAATTGACATTAGAAAAAATTGAAAAGTTTGTTTTTATTATTGAATTTGACATCTGACACAAATTGAATCATTCCATTCTGGCGAATGTCGTTATTAATGACGTCACTACGAATAGTTTTTAAATACTAGTTCGAATATGATAAACCCAGAAAACACCTAAAGTAACTGATTTTAGGCGGAAAACGCTGTTTATATCATCCAATTTTAAATGTAGAAGAAATATTAAGTATTCATTTTTGCCTTTACTCAAAACACACACACATTCTAGAATTCAGAATTATAAAATACATGAAACTGACTTTGTATATATCATATTCCGTCGCTATCGATAATGAAACTTCTGAAAAAATACTTACACCCGAATATATGGCATTACTGATCAACAAGTAGTTTTTTTGTACTTGTGATGATCTGCTTGGAACCTTTGGTGTAGTAATGAATATTACTGGAGTATTTTTCCCAACCCCAAACCGTCATTTTAACACCTTGATACGTGTTTCGATCACCAAGTGATCATCTTCAAGAGGAAGATTAAACTGAGTGCTGAGTGTTCCTTATATCTTACTTTTTGTCTGTCCATAATATTTTGTATCGCAGTCTTTACATTCAATTTCGTAAATTCCAGACTTTTCCGAATTCTCGACTTAGTTTTTTGGACTTCCCAAAAGGTGCTGTAGTGTATGACTTATTTTAAAAACCACCTTCATACCTACTTCCTTGAAAATCTTTCCAAAGTTCTTCGTGTATTGGTGGTATGGAACTGAGATATATTTGTCTTGTTTTTGTCCTTTTTGAAAGTCGAGATTTCTTAACCTAACCTAAACTTCATATTATATTACAAACCCCATCTACAATACCCCTGTTAAACCGTTAACGTTTGTTTTTTAACCTGCATTACGTTTTTCTTTTGATGAACCTCAAAAATTCGGAATCAAAAGACGATGCATAAAAAATTCAACCCAGCATGCATGTTTGTGCTGTCCACAGTGAAACTCCATAATATTTATGTTTTGTGTTGTTTTGAGTGCTTTTTTTTTTAAGAAAATATAATAGTAATGTGTAAATTTAGGCTTATACACAAAGGAGACTTTTCATTTCATTTTTTAAGATAACATTGTATATATTGACGATTTCTCAAAGAAATGTCATGGAGAATTGTGGCATTTTGGTAAACATTTTATTAGACAATTACTGAGCGAACTCGTATCTATCAGTAAACACGATTTTCAACAGACTATTGAAATTATATATGCGATGATATCTTCTGAATAGTATGAGAAATCTTTATTCAAATAGGAAACATTAAATTAACACTAATTTCCCAGTAGAGGTCTGGTTGCGTTTGAGAATTTCCACACGATGAGGTTGCGAAGAAGATGATATAACAATTTAGTAATTCAAAGTGTAAATTGGATGTTTCAATTATTCGCACAGATAATTTCGACAATATCTGTTGTGTCGTTGGATAAGTTATTTTACTGTTTATCCATATTGCTTTAGGATATGGTGGCAAGCAATTTTTGTTTTTTTTTTATTTGATTTCATCCTAGATATTTATAAAAGTACCTACCTAAATAACGTGAATTTTAATTTTCCTCAAAAAATATTCATTTATTCATCAATTTCTATTTAGTCATACAATACCTTACCAAAATAACAGTGAGCAAAACTTTAGCATTTGATCGAACTCCAGAACCATTTTCTTAATTTCCTCAACATTTTCATCGGTTTTTTAATGTGCTGAGGCGTCCAGGGGGAGCGTTGTCATTCATATCTTCTTGACCCTCTGTGAAAAGCTCATACCACTTGTCAACAATTTACTGGCTCAGAGTATAATCACTGTATGTCACTGTCAACATTTCAAGTGTTTTTGAACACTCAACTACATTTTTTTCACAAAATTTGATGCAAATTCTTCGACTAGCGCTGAATTTGCTCTTTTTGGAAACTGTATACAATAACCACTTCAATTTTTTTTCAGAATGGAACAGATGCTGGATGATAATAGAGAACTCCCTGACCATTTTCTATCAGAAATTTACAAATGGGCGCTAGAATGTAAGTACATATAAATTTACTTCCTCGAGGTCCAGTATTAGGGCCACTTTTGGTTTATAATATATATACCTTCTATACAGTGCATTTCTTTGATGTCAACTCAAAAAATTGAAATTTGGGATAATGAAATTAATGCATGAATATTTTATTTTGAAGATAGATGAAACTTTCAAGATGGCGACTGGACGCCATTTGGGAAAGAATATTAAATGGAAAGGGGGTCTTGTGACACATAATTTTGAAGCTCCTGACGAATACTTCACAACCATGGAATATGAAGTCAATATCTTCACTTACTACAAAATGGCGAAACAATAAATAATTTCCTGAAGACAAACACATTAATATCGATATTTCTAGAAATATTCCTTTTTAATTGCCATATGGCAATTCCAACAAGCCGATAAGGTTTGTTAAGTTATTGTTTGTTTATAAAAACGACAAAAAATGTCAGTACGACAATGAACATCATTGTTCAGTTAGAATATTCTCATTTAGTTTTCGGTTTTACTGGTAAAAAGGTACCACGTCAACAATCTCTAAAATGGTCAATTCTCGTCCATTGAAAGAAAAAATTGAAGCGATTTTTATTTACGGTGCGACGCGTAACTTTCACGAGACCGAAAGGATTTTCAATGAACGTTTTCCGAATCGTCCCATCTGTAGAAAATATTTGGGGGACCTTGTATCCAAATTCACAGCTACCGGTAGTGTACATACCAAAAAGCCAACAGGTCATCTGTCCATTCCGGAAGAACAGCAAGTGCAAATAATTGGTGAGATGGTAGTAAATCCTGAACAGTCTACTTATTCTGTCGCGAATGTTTGTTAGGTGTCTCCTTCTACTATGTGCAGATTTTTGAAGAGGAATAGGTATCATCCATACAAAATTGAAAAGGTACACCAATTAATAGACTTCTGCGAAATTATGACAGAAACCATTGCAAGGCATCCTACCTATCTCCATAATATTTGTTTTAGTTTCAGTATCGAATGTACATTTTTTTAAAACGGCAATGTTCACAGACACTGGAGTGACACAAACCCTCACGTTTTCCGGGAAACACATACCCAATATCCAGGAAATCGGGAAATCATATTGTCGGACCTCTATTTATTGATAAAAATTCAACAGGGGAAACTGTATTTGAATATGCTGGAAACTACTGTTGACCCTCTCATCACTGAAATCGTCGAAGCGAATCCTAATGAATTCGATATGGATATTCTATTCCAACAAGATGGAGCACCACCACCTTACTCCAGACAAGTAAGACACTATTTGGATACTACTTTTTCCGGTCGTTGGATTGGCCGTCGAGGTCCTACAGAATGGCCAGCCCGCTTGCCAGATTTGACACTTTTGGACTTTTTTTATGGGGCTATTTGGAGCAAAAGGTGTACGAAACTGAACCTGCTTCAATATTGGATATACGGCAGAGAATAATAAATATTTTTAGAGATATTGACGTTACTGTGTTCGAACTGACCTCAAGCTTATTACCTCATATTATGTAGTTACATGTCAATGTATTCAAGCAAGTATTAAAAAGTTCGCCATTTTGTAATAGTTGAAGATATTGACAGTATATGTTGTGAAGCATTTGTCAGGAGCTTCATAAAGATGTGTCACAAAACCCCCCCTTTCCATTTAATTTTTTTCCCAGATAGCGCCCAGTCGCCATCTCGAGTGTTTCATCTGTCAATTTCACTTCAAAGTAAAGTATTCATGCAATAATTTCATTATTCCAAATTTTAATTTTTCGAGTTTACCTGTTCAAAAAATAAAGGAGAGGGTGCATTAAAGAAAAGCACTGTATATTGCTGGTGTGACATTTGTAAAGTTCAGTTTTCAATTAACTCCTTATATTTGCTGTTATTGTTTGAGGAAAATGAAATTGATGAAAAAATTATATATTTTCGTGAATTTTTGAACGATTATGTATTATTTAACTCAATATCAATCTAACTTTCCGCCTCATTTGATTGGTGAAGATCAAACAATTTAAAATTCAATTTTTATTCACGAAAGAAACTGAATTTAAAAAAGAGTTTATAAATTACTTGAATAAAATATAGTACTCAATATTATGTGGCTTCAATTGTGGTTTCCTGATCAATAATTGAATATATTTTCAGTCGACCATAATTTTTGTTCTTTAAAAATGTTTTATTGGAGGTTAATGTCATCGTTCATTTATTATTTCTGTCAAAAATCTACAACAACATTCAGGGGTATGATTTTCTATTTGTTTCATTTAAAAAGCAATCGTTTTTAATGTTATTTGCAAAGTTCTCGTATTCGTTTCAGCTGTGGCAAGAGTTTCTCTCAATACGAGGCTAGGTTGCCTGGAACCCACTTTATCAAAAGACTCTGAATCCCAAAGAATTATAAATTCCATCAACACATTCTTCTGGAACGTCGCAGAGGTGGAGCTGAAGTTCCCTGTGTGGAGGGTGTACAAAAACAAAGCTTTCAGAAAATATATCGGAGCACTTGAAGACTTCAGAACGTAAGTAGTAATTTATTAAAAAAATGAAAACTTTTCACACCGATAAATAGTTGGGAATTTATTTTTGGTGTTTGAAAATATATTCATCAGTTATTTCGCTGGAAACAGAAATTCGTTTTATTTAGCGAATTTACAGGTTTTTTATTTACTGTTTTAGTCACTTTTTCTCTCCTTTTCATCTATTTTCTTGTTCTGTTTTTTGGTATCTTTTCTTGTTGACCTGATTGTTTTACCAACCTCTTCCACTCTTTTTTCCCTCATTTTATTTCCATAATTTTCTATTTTCTCCTCGATTTACTATATTTCGGCTAATGGGGTTTCCTTCTCGACTCATCATCGATTGTTCTGTCAGGTTTCAACCCATTTTATCAAGTTTTTGAGATTTTGACAAAACTCTATTATTTGGCGAAGGAGCTAATGTTTATGTAGCTGTGGATTATTCTAAAAGTTCGACAGTGGTACAAAAATGCATTCGCTAAAAATATCCTATCAGAGTTGAGCATTTGATGCAATTGTAAAGAGACAGGGCCGTACTAACTCAGTTGTAACAGTGACGCCATAGAGACCATAGAATTTTACAAGACAAAAGATTCCCTTGCCGTTTTCAATTCTATGTCGAAAATCGAATAAACTAGTGGAAAGGTAGGTCTTAGGTGAATAGCTGACCTGCACAGAGGGAGTTTCTTTTCTCTCCGATGCAAACTCCAAGGAAAACTCCCTCAGCTGCAATGTAGGTACATTATATTAAAAATTCCGGGTATTCCTTGAAGGAGACGGGTTGAGATAGGAGGAGAGAGAAGGACAAGATGAACAGTAGCTAATGAAGTAAAGAAATAGAACTAAAACTCTTCCAATGAGTAAAATCCACCTTTCAGCAGGTACTTTCTAAGACATTATTGGAATGGTCACAGTTAGTGAGCTATATGAAAGATTAGTCCTTAAAAATGGCACATGTAAGTCATTTCGCTGTCTTGTATTAATAGTGTGAGTTTGATTATTAGTTCTAAAAGAGTTTGAGTTACAAAATACAAAAACACACACTTCAAATATGTACAAACACGGCAGGGTTAAAATTTGATGAGTTAAAAAAAAATATCTACAACTAGAGGTATGAGAGATACCAGTGATACAACGAATACATTTTTTTTGCGATCACATCATCAAAACAAGTGGATGGCCCTCAATAACATGTTCCGGATCTTAGTCGCGATTCGACTTGTGTTTAATATAACATTATCGGTTGTTTCTCCGTCAAAACTGATCTCAAGTTCCTGAATAGATAGCTGATTCAGTTAAGTTTCGAAAGTACCGACTCACAGTGTCTCCGTCAATCAAGACACTCATCGATGTACAGGACCAAAAATCTTACACATTATACATTTTCCAAAACTTCAGTTATTATTGATATTCACATGAATTTTAGGCACTTGTGTTTGCCTTTCCTGCATTTAGTTGCTATGCATCCATGCAGAACCAGCCATGGAGATTGGAAAGAACTTCATTACATATTTTTTCTAGAGAATAATTAGATGGGTTTGCTCTAGCGATATCATTTACATATATTAGGAAAAACATTGGGCCCACTACTGACCCTTGAGGAATACCCAAACTTATGTCAAGATTTCACGTATAGTCAGTGGGCATACTTGAAGACTGGCTATAAATCAAATCATCTAAAAGAACAATTCGTTCAGGCCAGTCTCAACACCCTACACAGTAGGTTAATGGACTGACACCTATCAGAAAACAACTACTCCCCTGGCTAATACCACGAAGGGCGTTGGATTATATCCGACAGGTGTCAGTGCAGGATTCTTCACTGAAGTTATTCCTGCATATGCTGTTGGCGATACAACTGCCGCAATAGATCTTCAATTATCGGAACACACTTGCAGACCGGTTTCGGGCTGTTTGGCCACTCGTCAGTGCAAGGTAGTGTATATCATCAACATAAAGTCGATGATTTCCGATAATTGAAAATCGAATTCCGTCAGAGTATCATTCCTCGAACTAAGCTGAAGACTACAACAAACAACAGGTTTGTCGTCGCTCCATCTGCCTGTGAACGAGGTAACCAACTGCATATCCAAATTTGCCCAATTCCTCGTAAAAGGAAAGAAATCTTTCACGTATAGTCAGTGGGCATACTTGAAGACTGGCTATAAATCAAATCATCTAAAAGAACAATTCGTTCAGGCCAGTCTCAACACCCTACACAGTAGGTTAATGGACTGACACCTATCAGAAAACAACTACTCCCCTGGCTAATACCACGAAGGGCGTTGGATTATATCCGACAGGTGTCAGTGCAGGATTCTTCACTGAAGTTATTCCTGCATATGCTGTTGGCGATACAACTGCCGCAATAGATCTTCAATTATCGGAACACACTTGCAGACCGGTTTCGGGCTGTTTGGCCACTCGTGATTTATAGCCAGTCTTCAAGTATGCCCACTGACTATACGTGAAAGATTTCTTTCCTTTTACGAGGAATTGGGCAAATTTGGATATGCAGTTGGTTACCTCGTTCACAGGCAGATGGAGCGACGACAAACCTGTTGTTTGTTGTAGTCTTCAGCTTAGTTCGAGGAATGATACTCTGACGGAATTCGATTTTCAATTATCGGAAATCATCGACTTTATGTTGATGATATACACTACCTTGCACTGACGAGTGGCCAAACAGCCCGAAACCGGTCTGCAAGTGTGTTCCGATAATTGAAGATCTATTGCGGCAGTTGTATCGCCAACAGCATATGCAGGAATAACTTCAGTGAAGAATCCTGCACTGACACCTGTCGGATATAATCCAACGCCCTTCGTGGTATTAGCCAGGGGGTAGTTGTTTTCTGATAGGTGTCAGTCCATTAACCTACTGTGTAGGGTGTTGAGACTGGCCTGAACGAATTGTTCTTTTAGATGATTTTATGTCAAGATAATCCGAATTACAAGGGTTCACTGTTTTCTCAGTTACCCCTGGAAGACTTCTGAGGTCACAGAAGATCCCAACAGGGCACTCACCCGCATCAGCCAAGTTAGTCAGGTTTTCATAAAATGAGTTGACAAACTGTCATCACTATCTTACTTTGGACCAACATTATCCTGGGTAAATAACTCAGGTTCAGAGGTCTGCTTGACATTAGTCAGTAGTCATTTGCTACACTTGTTGAAAGAGATAGATTAGGTTAAGATTTAAAAACATAAAAACGTTTCTTATCGTATCAAATTGTACAGTAAATTGTATAAACGAATCATGCAAAAATCTCTCTTTACAAATCCAATAATGCCGTCAATATGAATCAAACAAGAATGTCACCAATTCATTACATAAGGACCTAACGACAGGGGCAAAATTAATTCAAATCATCCTCATCTGGGTTACATCGGTTTTTTAATCTCCAGCAGCATGAAATGCTGACACACTTAGAACCCAAAACTTTCAGTTTCATTCTCAGTGAAAGTCACGGCAATGAACTTGAACTCGCTCTTGTTGCGTCGATGTAATAAGTATTGGGCTGTGTTTACACTGAGATTATATAATAATAAAATGCTTGGGAGATTACAGTTGTCGATGACCTTCAGGTTATTGGCAATATATAGACATTAACTTTTAATTTAAATCGGCTCCTCAAAAATAGTTGAATTGGAAGCCCCAGAAATTGTTTTAGGAAATATTTATTTCTATACAGAATAGTTCCTATAACAAAATGGGAAAAGTATATTTTCAATGTGTAACGTAGGACAAGTTATAAGATACAATAACTTCTACCTACATACCTACTACGTGAGAATTTGACGTTGTATTGACCAATTCTCTCCCAAATTCTTGTAAATTATAAACATGTTCTTTCTTACAGTTTGTGCTTGAAATACATCAACCAATCAATGGAGAAGATGGAAAGTAAAAATTACGACAACGTTAAAGAAGAAGATATTTCAATTGTAGAAAGGATATTGATCAAAACTGGAAATCCAAAATTGGCAGCCGTCCTAGCCTTGGATCTTTTGCTAGTTGGCGTTGATACGGTATGTAGGTACCAGAAATGAAACTATCAATTACAAAGACAGTCCAAAACAGGCACTTTTTTCAAAACCAGAACTTTAACTCTTCTCGAAGCGCGTTTCACTAGCCAAGTTTGCTTCTTAGGGAAAAAAGTAAACTACTCCTTGACTATGAAACTGGTAAGCAATGGGCAATTTGGAATGGGACCTGTGTTAGCTAATAGGAAACATCTGATAATCTAGTGTCACGTAAATATTATTAAAAAAAATATTTCTACATAATCAAATAAAAAATAAAGTAGACGCCAGTAACCAGGCTGGTTGTTGACGGATTCGACAAGATCGTCAGTGCGATAATAGATGTGTTATTTTTTTGTGAAAGTCATTTTCAGAGGACTGACGGCACCCTAGTAGAAAGTGAAATGTTTTTGTAAAAGGTAAAGTGAATGAGAAAACTTAGGGTGGCAGCATAGCCTCGAGCAAGACAGCTGCGCCCCCGGACGATGCTTTTGTTCACTATGGACAGATGGAGTCTGGCCAAATGCGCTCGACTAAGAAGCAACGGCCATATAAATTAAAGAAGGAGAAGTTGACTTCAGGGGGTTGGTTTTTCGTGGCGTTTCGCGCGCGCATCGTAATAATTTACTTCTATCATTTTTTTCCAGACGCGCGAAAAGAAGTTTAACTTGAAAAAAATAAATGGCTTTTCAGATTTTGAGATACGAGTTGTCAAAATATTTTGTTTGAGCTTTTTTGTATTGCCGAAAAGTTAGTAAGGTTTTTATAAACAGTTTTATTCCATTTGTATACCTTTTGATAAGCATTCTTCACCGGGTAGGTGCCGTTTTACGAATTTTATAATCTGCAAAGAGTGTGTTAAAAATAAAAAATACGTTGGACAGACTAAGCGAGCTGTCAAACCTGTCAAAATGAAAGCCATCTGAACTTGTTGGAGATGACACTGGACTTTTGAGTGCTTTCGGCAGTCTAGAAATGGCGAAGTGTGGCATGAGAACTATGAACACTGACAAAGCTCCCATTCCAAACAGTCCATTGTTCAACTTTCTGTGTATTTCTCTGTTGAACTAGCAGGAACTTTCACGAAAAATTATTCCGCATATGTCTACCCGAAATCATTGATGTGTGTTGAAAAGTGTTCGTGTTAGAGTTAAAAATTAGTTCACCCCCCCACCTGAAGACGTCAACTTGGTTAGTAAAACGCGCCTCAAAAAAGTATCGAAGTTCTGGTGTTTGTAAAATGAGCTTGGATTCATTCTAGGCCAGAGATTCCAGTTTTCTCTTTTTTAATGAAGACACAAACATATTGTACAACTCAAAAGAAAGTTGATTAAACTATATACGTGGTAAAAGCGAATATAAACTTCATGATACAACGTATGTGCTAAGAACTAGTATTTTGTAAAAGAAAATTTCCACATTGTGATAATCACACAAGACACAAGCTGATATAATAGCAATGTTGTTGCAATCAACATCTTTGAAGATGATGCCTATAGTCCAATATCAAACTATTCAACATTCCAGACATCCATAGCAGCTGCTTCAACGATATACCAGCTAAGCCAAAATCCAGAGAAACAGCAAAGGTTGTTCCAAGAGTTACAAGGCATTCTTCCCAATCCAGACTCAAAAGTAGAGGCATCGACTCAAGAGCATATGCCTTATCTGAAGGCATGTATAAAAGAAACTCTAAGGTAAACATGTCTTTGTTTTTAGTATCACCGATTATCACTTTAAAACACATATAATATCTCAGAGGTACCCATAAAAATAAGCTAATGGTGGTAGACATAGAAATCGAAAAGATAAAAGTCATACAAACCCAATAATTATCTTGAATACTTGAATCCAATATTAGGTTGGCTGATAGTTCGCAGGCTAATACACAGATGGCGGTATTAGTATCAAATCCATATGACTAGTCAGTCCTGACCATCAAATCAAAATGCACGTGCACAAATTTCACAGCTATCGGATTGTTAGTTTGTAAGATATAGAACATTTTAAGTGGAGCAACTTATGTTAGTTTGAAGAAAACTGATAAAAGGAATGTCGTATGTTGGTGAATCATTGCTTTTTAATAAATTGATGCATGTAGCCGTTAGTTACTACCACAGAACTATAAATTAGGGTTATAATTTTAAGTTATAGTTCTGTGGTTACTACGTGCTTTTTAGCGAAAATAACTGTTTAATCCAAGGCTTCGCTTGATAAACTTTATTCGAACTCTGCACCAGGAAAATCAACTGTTGAGAAGTGGTTTTCAAAGTTTAAACGAAGTGAAATGAGCACCGAGGGCGAAGCACGCAGAGATATCAAAAAACCGTGTTGAAAATATCGTGCATGAATATTTGGGTATGCGAGAGCTTTGTTGTAAGCGCGCGAGCTCACAATTGACCAAAAACAACGAATTGAAGATTCTGAGCAGTATTTGAAGCTGTTCCGCCATAAAAACCCCGAATTTAGGCATCAATATCCCCACATCCAGTGGGGTCCGTTAGTAATTGGGCCCCACTGGATGTATTTCCGGGTAACCTACTATGGAGCCTTTATACCCACTCATTAACATCAAAATCATTAAACGATGCATGATAACGACTTACAATAAAAGATATCTGAACTGAATTGAATGAGGAAAATCAACTATCAAAAGTATATAGATGAAAATCGAGATGACATAGAACAATTACAAGATATTTGCAAGCACAGAACACAACAGGAGAAGCACCACGGCATACAAATCAACTCGTGTTCTGAACAAACGGATCCCATAACATCTATGCATGCCATCTTGTTACAAAAATAAGGATTCATGGAAGATCCGGGCAGGGGAAATATAGTTATAGTAAATTGTGGAGACCATTGAGTTTTTATTCTTCGCAAATCTACTGCACTCCACTTTGAGTTATAATGGACTTCTACCGGAGGTTCATGAAATATTGATTGAAACTCGAAGTGTTTGAATAATCTATATTAATTAGACTATAAATCCGAGCCCGAAATAATAATGTTACGAAATCAAATGCTGAAAGATATATAAATTTATTATTTATTTCATATAAAGCAACTCAGATTCAGGAAAACTACTTATAGATTATATTGTCTACTACATTTACTAAATCGGTGATGAAATTTGAGTGAAATATGATTAATACATAGATTATTTTTTTAGGATGTATCCTGTCATTATAGGAAATGGAAGGAGTCTGCAGTCAGATACTGTCCTTGCGGGATACAAAGTACCAAAAGGAGTGAGTAAATTTTCAACATTCAATAGAATGTCAGATTCAATTTCATTTATATGAGAAATTTAGATGAAATCAGAGCCGAAAAAACGAAACATTCGTGATCCAATAGCGAATATCACTGTTTATACCTGTCATAGGAGTCATCAGTGATGTTATGCTGAACCATGTTTGCATTGTTGAACACGGCTGTTTTGTTTGAACTCTGGTTTCCCTTTTGATTGCTTTGCAGTGACAACTACAGAGGAAGATAGGTAAGCTTAGCAATTAACCACCCTGGAGAACTTGTTTATCATGGATAAATGAAGTTGAAGTTAAGATCCCATAGCTTCTTCGCATTACTTACTTATATGAGTTTGTTCATTTTACATTTTCCCACCTCTCCTTGACAACTTTCATGCACTTGAACCATTTCAACTATTTTTATAGTAATCACTTGATACTTATTCCAATACAGACCCATGTGATATTCCCTCATCTGGTGGTCAGTAACAGCGAAGAATACATTGAAGAACCAGATAAATTCATGCCAGAAAGGTGGTTGAAGTCGAGTCACCCCGAATGTCCAGTGCACCAAAAGAAAATCCACCCTTTTCTATCGTTACCATTTGGTTACGGAAGGAGGTCTTGCTTGGGCAGGAGATTCGCAGAGACTGAACTGAATATTTTATTAGCAAAGGTAAGTAAAAGAAGTAAAGTGACGTGTCTCATAGTTTATGTTTGGTATACTCATTCTGTAATAATTTTCTTATTTTTCATTTCTTTTCAGATTTTCAGGAAATACGAAGTCGGTTACAAATATGGACCACTAAGTTACAAAATAACCCCCACCTACGTTCCAGAGCAGCCTTTGAAGTTTAAACTCACAAAACGACAGTACTAGAAGAATATCTGTCACTTATAAATTTATTTGTTATGATTAATGTATTTTATAGTTTGGAATATAAATATTTTTTGTTACGACTTTTTTATCAACTGTGTATAAAACCAAAAGCTAAAGGAACGATATGAGTGAACCTTTTGGCCAGATGGCCTCAGTAGATCAGGCCACTACACGAAGAAGAAGAAGCAGACTGAGCGCCCCCATCAGAAATGTTAACAACTTTGAATAACAACAATAAACAGTAAACCTCATTTTATATTATATATTTTGGATTTCAACATTTCTCAAATTCCCTTCTGCAATTCACAATGGACGAAAGTAAGGGCACGCCGGAAAGTGATTTCAGCATAGAATGCTTCCAAAACTACACAGCTCCCGAGGTTTTTATTCAGGGTCTCGCTGGCATAGTTGACCAGCAAGATGTGGAATCAATGATAAGAGCTCAAAAACATATGTACGTTCGGCAAATAACAAAATTGTATTCTCTAAGTGCTTTAAATTTTTGAAGGTTACAGCGTTTCGAAAAAACCAACGAAATGTTGACCAACTGCAATGCTCTCAGCGCATCTCGACTGAAAACCGTAGGCCCAGAGTTCAAACGACACATGCAACTACTGAGTGAAACTAAAAAGGATCTAGACTATATTTTCAAAAAGATTAGGATAATCAAATCCAAGTTGTCAACACAGTACCCTGAAGCTTTTGCTGAGGCTGTTCGAAGCAGTTTTGCTGAGGAATGTGAAGAGGATGAAAGTGTGAAGACGCAAAAGGCTGAAAACGAAAACAGGAGAAGTTTGCATATCAAGAACGAAGCTGCTCAGTGTTCTGATACCAATAGAAGGGCTTCTAAGTAGGTCTCAGTAATATAAAGCTTTTGCTAAACAATATACAGTATGTTCAGCAGTGTGGTAGACAAGAAGAGAAAATTTCATTTTTCGAAGAGCATTTTTTTTTTAATGTTTACTTGCTGAAAAACAAAATTGTATGCACAGTGTGGTCTTTCCATTATTGATACGTTACAAATTTTTTGATTAACTTTATCATTAACTTTAGGTCGATGATGGCCACTATCTTGCACTGACGAGTGGCTAATAAGTCCGAAACCGGTCTGCAAGTGTGCCCGTTCCAAAATTGAAGGTCGACTCTTTCAGTTGTATTGCCAATTGCATATGCAGGAAATTTTCTGTGAAGATTCCTGCACTGACGCCTGTCGGATATAACCCAACGCCCTTCGTGGTATTAGCCAGGGGAGTAGTTGTTTTCTGATAGGCCTCGGTCCATTCAACCTACTGTGTAGGTATATCCGAGACTGGCTTGAACGTTTAAAGTTCATTTCTTTAGATTATTTATTAAGAGTTGAAAAACTAATTCATTTACAATAGTAAATACATTGTCACATTATAAATAAAATAATATTAATATGAAAAAATACAAACATTCTGATAAATAATACAAATGTATAAATAAAAAGTTACATTAGAAAGTCATACATAGGAATTTACTATATTTTCATCAAGAAATCCTTCAATTGTCTTTTGAATATATTTATCGAACCACTATCTTTGATTTCTTGAGGGAGGTCATTAAAACAATGTACTCCTTTATGAAATAAAGAATTATGTGTACTATATGTACATTTTATGATAACTATATGACAATCCCAAGACAATAAACTTAGAACACGAATCTATGTGTATGGCTTTTCTTGTAGAATGGTATATCAAAATTTAAGTTCTCGACAGCTCTAGTTCTTACTTTGTATGAGTCCGAGAACATCCATAATAGACACTGGTAACTATATAATGATCTTACACTAAGTAAATTATTCTCTTGATATAGATGATACCTTGAAAAACTTTTAAAATTGAGTTCTGTGCTATTTGGTAGCTATTAATGTGGTTGTTGAAAATAACACCCCATGGAATTATACATCTCATTATGAATTCTGCCAAAGCCTGATATATTAAAAATAAGTTGTTTTTTTGAAAGAATATCTCTGGGAGTATAAAATTTACGTGTGAGTAGTCTCATACTGTTGTCTACATCGCCGGACGCACTGTATATTGTGAATTCAATATTATGAAACACTGTATTGATTATTTCTCACTAGTATGTATTTTACTGAAAATCTGGTATGTTGGAGGAAAACAAATTGTATTTGATCTCAATTTTAAGTTTAGTGTAGTTTTTGAAAACTAAAGTTCTTGACATAGACTAAAGTGTGGCAAATTATTTATAAATTGGTTAAATTATTTTAATTTTTTAGTAATATATAATTGTTTGTGATATACAACTATTATTCAGTGAGTTTTACTCCAAAAAGGTGTTTAACATTAGGTCATATATCAGTGTTGAGGCATAATGAGTCATAAGTAGTTGGATCATTCATTTTGGAACATTCATGCAGGATCAATCTTCATTTTACATTTTCTACTATCGAAAAAAAATTGATAAAAAATTTGCAACTTTTTTTTTTGTAAACATTAAATTAAGTGCTCAGGGAGAGGCGGCCCATGGCTGGATCCGCCACTGTACTTCGGTAAAAAACATTGATTGGTCTTAGTTTGAATACGTTGATAGATTCTGCTATTGCAATGAAACAGACAGGATCAATGAAGTAATTCAGAACCATCCATTCTCTTTATCAAACAGTAGAGAAACAGGCATAATAAAAACTATACAACAAAAAATAAGAAAAAATTATCTTGTTTTCACGAAATCTGATAAATCGAATGCCATCGTTATCCTTGAACGAGAAACATATGTTCAGAAAATTGAATCAGTCATTCAAAATGAAAACCTTACTGTCATCAAGAAAGACCCAACGAAAAATAGTCAAAATGAACTGAAAAATTTTCTCTCAAATATTTAATCAGTGAAACGGAGAATCACCAACACGAACCCCTCTTGCCCTAATAAAAACACATAAAGAGGATAACCCCATAAGACCGGTAGTTTCGTATATAAATAGTCCGGTAGAACTGGGAATACGTCTAAAAAATTTGTTCAAAAATATTACCAATTTCGTCTCACCTCACAGCATCAAAAATTCACTGACTTCAGTAGAAAATATAAGGAACCAAACCACAATTTTAGTTTCATTCGATGTAAAGAGTATATTCTCCAACATACCGTGTACAACGAGTGTAAGCCCCTCATTTTAGACATATTAGATCAAGCCAAATCAGATCATATCACTTCCTTTGAAGTTTCGACAGCTTTCGATGTGTGCCTGAATCAGAGCTACTTACAGTTCAACAACAAGTTTTATAAACAGGATTCAGGTTTACCAATGGGCTCACCTCTTAGTCCACTTTTAGCTGAAATATTTATGAACAGCTTGGAGACCACTATAGTAAATTCCGACCCGGGTAAAAAACATCTTCTTTTTGGTACAGATATGTAGACGGTATTCTCGCCCTGTTTTAGAGGTACTACACGACAGCTGAACCAATTTATGACATTCTTGAATAATTTCAACAGCAACATTCAGTCCACACTCGAAATAGATACAGAAACAGATAAATTTCTTGACTTGACCATTACACACAATCAGAATAAATTTGAGTTCACTGTTTTCAGAAAACTTAGCTATACAGACATTACCATCTCAAGCGATTTTTTCTATCCAGACAGTCATAAATTAGCAGCCTACAATTCTATATTGCACAGAGCATTCACACTGCCTTTGTTTGCTAACATGAACGGTATGCTGAACATGAAAGTCCTAGCCTGAAGACTAGGTAAAAAGGATTCGACGTTTTAAAACCATTTCTTGGCATGCAACCATAAGTTCCCTAATCTAAACGATACAGAAATTTTGCACTATACAAGGAAGGGTTACAAACTCAATTATTTAGAATCCTTGGAAAGTCACAAGCATAAACATTTCGGGGCAACCTGTTAGATAATCAAATCGATTTAGTCAACCCAGATTGACAGTTACTGGAAACTCGTGAATCAGGTGGTTCAACTATTGTAACGGGCTTGATATTATTGGGACAAATAGCAGTTGAGTGGTGCTCTATGAAGGACACACCAACTATATTATCTGAGACAATTTTACTTTTTTGTCTGCGATCATCTGAATAAGATTTGAGCCATTCCAAAGCATTGCCACTTTTTTCCGACAGGGAAAAAATGCTTAGTAATATATTTCCTTTATCATGTGCATTGACAATAATTTCTGTAAATTATATAATAACAGTCTCGACAGATCTACTCGTTATACACTCATGTTGTTATTTTGAAGATTACGGGATATTAAGAAATACATAAATTGATTGCACATGATTCCTCATCAATATGTAAGTGAATGAGTAAAGTTTTTACAGCAACAAACAAAAAACATGACTTCATACGACTAGAAACTTATGGCTTAAGACTGGTTATTGGAAAGTAACAAAGACTGGTAAGTAATTGGAAAGTGACTGAAATAAAAATGAGTTTTATTGTCTTAAATTTATAAACACTAAAAAAATATATATCACATTCTTAGAACTTAAAAATTATCATCTGAAGTATAAGCACTTCTATTCTGTAGCATATTTTGCGGTCATCATCTCTGCTTTCTTCACATACTCGTCGTTATAGTTTTTGAATTCTTCGGCGATGTCTGCCATTAGAGGATCTTCTGGATTCGGATACTGCAAAAGCATCCTTATAGCAATCAACAGGCCCTCTAGGCCAATCGTGGGCTTCCAGTTGCCTGACGGAGGCATTTTAATCAAATCTAAGCAGATGCGACCATTGTCATCAATATTTGGATGATAGATTTTTGTAATGAACTTAATTGAAGGAGGCGTAAAAGGATACTTTTCTGGTATTACTATTTCTAACGTGAATATGCCTTTTTTGTACGGAGAGTCTTCAGGGCCGGTGAGTTTAACTTCTAAATGTTGTAGTTTGTCGTTTTTCTGGAAGACGCAAATTCCCCTTGGGGGCGAATTTGTCATTTTTTCCAATTCTCGAGTTAATCGATATCTCTGCATTTTGACTACAGATATGAAATAAGTAAATGTGCTATTTTTTACTTTATTTTTTTTATACCGGAATTCTGAAGACTAGGTTAAATATCAAATTTGAAATAACCACACAACACACAGATGTTCTATTGTCATTCTCGTTGTCATTTAACATGGACATGGCATAATTATGACAGCTCTGGCTGCGAAGAAAGTAACGAAGTATTATTTCAAATAAATTTTCGTAGTCCTTATGTGCAAAAACGTTCGATTCCAACAAGTATGTTGACTGTCAAATTTGAAATAATCACAGAGAGTACAGATTACAGATGTTTTATTGTCATCCTGAATAAGAAAAGAGGAAGCTCCTTCTCTCAAATATCAAATGTTCACTATATCGATAGGTCCTAAAAAATCATACTTATCTGAATTTGGATGAAAAGGAGTATATTTTTTGAAGAAATTAATTTTTCCCAAACTAATCTTTCTCACAACTGGAATCACAACACCATTTATAGTCATCGAAGGTCAAAACCTGAATAACCGTTATAAATATAATGCAAACCAATTTCCTTGACAAAACTTTTCTTTATTGTTTCTTGAGAAATGTTTTATATAGAAAGGAAATAATATAAATTATTTAATAGGAATTCTGAAATTCTTTATTACAAATCAAATGATGTGGCGCTGCAGGTTTTTCCTGGTTTTTCTGCAATTGAAAAAACAATTTCGCCACTGGAATCAATGAAGTCGCCCCGGAGCGTCAATTATAGAAACATAGTTAGATTTGGTCACAATACGTGAATCACATTTATTACATTTTAAGAGAAGAAGTTAGTTACAGAGTACTACGAGATATTCTCACGAAATATTACCAAACATCCAAAAAAAGCAACAATGTTCTCTTCATTTTCTATTTTTCTTTTCCTATAGTCTATACCTCAACGTATCCTCAGTTATTAAGGTAAATCCAGTGATTGCGTTCCACCGTTCAAAAATCTTTCAGTGGAGTTGCAATATCATGATACAATTATCCCTTTGGTAAGTTGCCGCTAGCTTCGGCCTTTTTTTATGTCAGCCTTGTCTCCAGAAGATCTCAGAGTTAATTTCATTCCGTAAAGAGAGAATTTCAACAAATAATTTCTTCGACAAAAAGTAACCACCCTTCTACGCCAGTCGCAAGTGTAAGGTTGCTAGGTTTCAACCTGTCTACTTCGCGCAAATATCATATGATTGACCGTGAGAAACATCTCTTCGACCATTGGTCCAGTAATTTGTTAGAAATAATAGATTATTTACGCTGACATACTTCGACAATGTTGGAATTTCATTCAAAATGTAATTTTCTGTTTCCTTAGGATTTTGCACTGCCATCTTGCGGCAATGGTCGTCTCGGATAAGGTCTAGTCCATTTTTTGTTGTCTGGAAACAAAGGATCCAAAGAAACAAAGAAGAAGAATTTTAATAATATGTTCTTTACCGTGATTGGTCATTTTGAAACAAAGTTGTTAGTTTTGAGTTCGCCATTTCTTTTCTACATTTCCTAACGAACTTTTGACTGTCAACAGCAAATCAATTGATTTTTTAAATAGCTCAAAATGGCCCTAAATATGAACTCGATCGTCGAGCAACAAGCTGATTCGAGAAAACAGAGCGATGACCAGGCGAAATCCGTGACAGACAGTCACGCCGTGACCAAAAGGTAAAAAAAATTCTTAACCTCAGTTATAAATTTACTAATTTTTCTGATGGATTTCTCCAGACTTCACAGGGAACTGATGAATCTAATGATGACTCACGACGAGAATATCTCTGCATTCCCGGACGGGGAGAACCTTTTCAAGTGGGTGGGCACCATTATGGGCCCAAAGATACCGCCTACGAGACGCTGAAGTTCAAGTTGAGTCTGCAGTTTCCCAACTCGTATCCCTACTCAGCGCCCACAGTCAAGTTCGTCACCCCCTGCTTCCACCCCAACATCGACATAACTGGAAACATTTGCCTTGATATCCTCAAAGATAAATGGTCAGCCCTGTATGACGTGAGGACTATCCTGCTTTCCATCCAAGCTCTCCTGTCCGAACCGAATATCGATAGCCCTTTGAATGCTCAAGCCGCCGAAAAATGGCAGGTTCCCGAAGAATACAGGTTATTAGTTTTACAGACCCATAAAGAGGCGTGAGGACGTTTTGAATATTAAATTAATTGTAAATTATTAGTTAGGGCGATCAATATAGAAGCTGCGGGTTATGAATTTGAGCGTATGCTTTCAACCTGAAGTATTTCAGGGCTGCGACGATCGATGGACAACTCAATATACAATTTTTTATGTGGTTGTATAATCATTCATATAAATGTTGTTTATTTTTATTTTTTATGGTAGTCTACCTCAGAATTTACTATCTTTTATACATTTTTATGGAAAATTGTATCGATTCTGTTTCTGGATTTGAAGTGACGCAGGTAAACGTAAATTGAATATCAAAGGCAGATTTCATATGTATTATTGACAACTTGTATTTGTAATTTTTTCTTATTGCGAGTTCAATAAAAATTATAAATTTCATTGCTTTGATTTATTACTACAAACACAAATTTCAGAAATGAATTTTTTTGTTTTTTCGAATGTGTGAACACGATGGTCCAAAAATGATGGTTGAATATAAAATTAGTGGAATCAAGAAATATTGATCACGAAAAATATTGGAAAATGTATTTGGAAGTTCAAAATGAGTTTTGGGTAAAAACACTTGCTACCCTCTCATCATGTTCATAACAAGCTTCTTCAATCTTGAAAAATGATTTATTGATAATATTCAATTATTAATATGTTTTATATTATTTCACACCTTGATGGGTTTTTAATACTAAAATAGCGATGCATTGTGTTGTTTATGCATCATAACGCACAAGCTTCAGAGATTTACTTATGTTCATTTCTCAATCTTATGTTAAAAGTCTCCTTTATGCTATTGAAATATTTCATCTTATTTTTGGAATGAACATTATTATTATTAAAACACAAATATACTCAATATGCTTCCAGTTTGGATTTTTTTTCAACCATGGAGTTAAAAAACGCTTTAGTACTTTCGAGAATACATTTTTTGAAACCTTTTTCATGGCTGGATCAAAATATAAATAGTAATAATATTTATTCACCATTTGTGATACATAGCGTATACATCGTAGGTCAATGATTAATTAGGTAAAACAAAGAACAGTACGTCATTTATGAATAAAATAATGAAATCAAAGCTTAAATAAAAATTAATATTTGCATATACAAAGGTATAGGTACGTATAGACATACAAAATACTAATGAAAAAAATGTGGCAATTTTGCTTGCCGTAGTCAAATAAATATATATATATATATATATTTACATACATACACATATATAAAAAAACGATAAAATCGCCAGTCAGAACACTGAAACTAAAGCAAAACAGCAAGTAAAAATTAGAACGATTATATATCTTATTATTCTTCTGTGAAAGAATCCTCTAAATATTCTTTATGACTGTAGTAACATTTGTCCAGTAATAAGTTTTTAACTTTCTTACTGAATAAATTTGCAGAATTCAACCTCTTTATAGAAAGTGGCAGTCTGTTATAAAAATTTATGGCACTATATAATGTAGATTTTTTGAAATGACCACTCTTATGCGAAGGGACCCTCAGAGCAGTAGCATGGCGAGTAAGTATCACGACCGTGAATGCTCAAGTTCGTTATGTACAAGTCAAGGTTCCTGTGCACAAAAATGACACATTTCATTATATAAATTGCGGGTGCAGTCAACAAGCGTTCTCTTTTGAAAACGGGTCTAGACAACTTTCTTGGTACCCCAGGTTGAATGTCAATCTTATCAGTCGTTTCTGAGAGATGAAAACTCTAGAAAATTCCTTCGCACATCCCCAAGCCATTGTGTTGAAACTGATGTGGGAGTATGCATTTGCAAAATAAACATTTAGTAAACCAAAACTATCTAAACAATGTTTTAACTGTTTGATCGAATAATACGCTGAATTGAGTTTACTGCACACTTTTTGTATGTGACTTCTCCAAGTGAGATTCTCATCTAAAATAGTTCCAAGAAAATTAACTTCTCTTGATATTTTTACGTCTTTCAAAGTGACTAAATTACAACAGAAATCCCTCCTAACAAATGTTTTCATCAGCACTGACTTAAATTTATTTAAAATCAGTTTGTTACGTTGACACCAACTACTGAATTCGTCAATAGCTGAATTAATTTTAATTGATAATTCATTGTTGTTTTTTTCAGAAACAGTGATTGTAGTATCGTCAGCGTACAAGGTTATGTGACAGTCTGATATGAATTCAGGCAAGTCACTGATGAAAGTCAAGAATAACAATGGACCCAGAACAGATCCTTGTGGAACACCTAGTTTCACATCATAAGGATCTGATGTAATTCCATTATGTTTAACCACCAAACTACGGTTTGGTGGTTGATAAAAGTCAAGAATAACAATGGACCCAGAACAGATCCTTGTGGAAAACATTGTTTCACATAATAAGGAACTGATGTAATTCCATTACATTTAACCACCAAACTACGGTTTCCATGTATGATTCTATCCAACACAACACGTCATTGGAAAATTTCAATAGAAATTTGGAAGAAACAGTATCGAATGCTTTTGATAGGTCTAAAAAAAGTGAAATAGTTTTTTGTATCTTTTTCCCTCATTGTGTTTTCATCATAAATATTTAATCTAGTCTTCATTGGATCTTTTCATACTTCCTAAATGTGTTTTTTTGAATATCTCATTTAATATTATACCAAAAGTAAATTGAGATCAAAATTAATCTGCATGTTTTCAGCTCAAAATGTTCTACAAAACTTGTTTAGTGAAGAAAGGATCGGGACCAAGATTTGTCAAAAAGATATGCATTTTAGGACGATAACGCATATTTTTACTCACACTTCGAATATTGGGAGGCAGGAAATTATTGATTCAAAAACGAACTCTACTTTGATAAATAAATAAAATCACCGAGTTTAATACTTTGCTTAAAATAACCATCTTATATACAGAAATGACTAGGTTTTGACAATAATCAGTATAAAAAACAGCATCACAATAGTGCCAGCAAGGACAATTATAGCGCACATCTTCCTGTTTTTTCTCTGATAAGCGTCGGCCTTCTGTAGCTGTTTGAACCCCTCCTGCACCTGCATCGAAGTCTGCTCGATGTTGAAGTCGATTCTGTCCAGCACGGTTCCTTGGTCCACCACCATCTGGCTCAAGTCTTTGAAAATCTCGTTCAGATCCAGGATGGATTTAACAATGGCGTTTACTTCTTGCTCGTGCTCCTGGGCATACCTACGAGCAATGAGGTCATATAGACATGACTATTGACTTTAAATTTACAAACTTTAATTGAAATTGACTGTTTATTGTAGAAGGTGCCGGAATTAAAATTGCTAAAGTAGTTCCTGTCTACAAGAAAGTTGTAAGAACGACATTAATAACTAGCGACCAATATCATTACTAGCATTACCTGGTAAGATATTTGAACACGTAATATATAATAGGCTCATCTCATTTATAAACTTAAATGATATTCTGTTCACTTTAAGTGATATATATATATATATATATATATATATATATATATATATATATATATATATATATATATATATAATGCAATTGTACAAATAACAGAGAATGCTGATGGCAAAAAACCTCGTACTACGTACAGTGACCTCTCAAAGACCTTTGACATGGTAAACCACGAAAAACTTCTAAATAAGCTGGAAAAGTATGGTATAAGAGGTGTGGGTTATGAACTGATTTGGTCATACATAACAAATCGATCCCAGATTGTTAGGTAGGGTGTACCTCAGGGCTAAATCCTTGGGCCGATACTCTTTCTTCTATATGAGATCTTTTTTCGAACTTTTAAACATTACTTCGACATTGCTTTTCCTCTAAAAAAAGTAAAAGAAAAACATGCATCATATAAAAGAAAACCATGGTTAACTAAAGGTTTACTCTGGAGAGAAATTGAAATATCTGTATACGCTAACCTTAAACGGAAATGAGGATACCAAAGAATATTATAAAAAATATAAAAAGTTATATAAACATCTATTAAATGTATCAAAAAAGCAATATAATAATGACATTATTGCAAACGCAAAAAATAAATCTAAAACAGCCTGGACTATTATAGGATCAGGCAAAAAATCAAAAAGGAGGTTGGAACCAATTCACTTAACTATTGATAACAATATTGTACAGGCACTCCAGAATGTAGCAAATCACTTTGTTGAATATTTCAATACCATACCCACACTACTGGCTAGCAATGTTAAAGAATCATCAGAAGAACCCACACTTAGATACTTCAATCCTTCTACTTTTTCATTTAAACCAACAACAGAACCAGAACTAAAATCCTAAAAGCATCTCAATCTACTGGTGATGATGAAATAAGTCCCAATCTTTTAAAAAAGTGTTCGTCATTAATTGCAGGCCCACTAACTTTTGCTCGTTGGAAGAAGGTATTTACCCTAGCTTAAAAATTGGAACAATAAAACCTATACATAAAAATGGAAATAAAACCCTAGTTGAAAATTACAGGCCCATCACTGTCCCCAGTGCTTTTGCAAAGGTTTATGAAAAATGGGTGTCAAATTCAGTCGTTTCATTCTTTTATCTTCATAAGCTATTCAATGAAAATCAATTTGATTTTAGAAAGGGACGTTCAACAACACAAGCTACAATAAAACTACTAAAAGAGCTATATAATAGTCTAGATATGATCTTGTAGACCACATAATTCTACTAGACAAATTGGAAAAGTATGGTTTTAGGGGAAACTCACTTAGATGGTTTGAAAGTTATCTCCAAAATCGAACACAATACGTTGATATAGATCAGTATCAATCTAAACGATTAAAGTATACTATTGGAGTACCACAAGGCTCTACTTTGGGACCTCTACTTTATATAATTTATGTCAATGACTTTGAAGGAAATTTTGTAATGTATGCGGATGACACTACACTACTGGTTAGTGGTAAGAATGTTACATCCACAGTAGACCTGGCTCACAGGGAAATTTTAAAAGCGCAGGATTCGTTTTCTAGCAATAAATTATTCTGCAATGATAAAAAATCGTCCTTCCTAAGATTTAGTTATGCCCCAAATGGTCATGATCACAGTTTACTGTTAAAATCACAGCACGGTTTAATGAAACAGGCGAATTCAATAAAATTTCTAGGACTTACTCTCACTGAAGATTGTAAATGGAATCAACATATTAATGAAATATGTAAAAAAATAACGCCTATGTGTTACTGTATCTATCAACTCAGTAAAATTATAGATAAGTCGGTGGTACTCATGTACTATCATGCCCAATTACACTCAACAATCTCATATAGTATAGTAGCTTAGGGCCTATCACGTGAGGCACAAAGGGTATTTATTTTACAGAAGACAGCTGTCAGAAACATTCAGAGTGTAAATAGACGTACTAGCTGCAGAGATCTATTCAAATTTTTAAGAATATTAACTCTCCCATGCATTTACATGTACCAGCTGTTGATTTTTGTAAAATCGGATCAGCGAACTTTTACTTTCTTAAACAAAAGTAATTACGGCACAAGAAATTCAACATTGTTAGAAATACCAAATCATAGACTGGCTAGATCAGAATCAAGTCCAATTTTCATGGGTATCAGGCTATTTAACAAATTGCCGAATCATGTTTTGGCTGTGTTTTGGGACCCCTTCTATTTTTGGTTTTTATAAATGATCTTTTGAGATTTTATTCAAAAGCTTCCATTCCTGTTATTTTTGCGGACGATACTAACATCTTAGTATCTGCAAGAACTATGTCCGAAGAAATTGTCAAAGCTAATGAAGTAACTGATCAAATTTCTGAGTGGTGTTCTATAAAAGGTCTGCACCTGCTACTAAATTCTGCTAAATCTCAAATGCTCAACTTTATTACAAAAAATACAACAATTGATAAAAGTTATTTGGTTAGATTAAATAATGAAACTTTACATCAAGTTAATTGTACTAAATTCTTAGGTGTTGATATTGATAATAAACTTACTTGGAAGTTCCATGTTGATAGTGTCAAACTGAAGCTCAATAAACATATATATTTACTTCGTCGGTTAAAACAAACAGTCTCTCTTGATGTTCTCAAGCTTTTATACCACAGTTTAATTCAGTCAGTAATTTCCTATGGTCTTTAAGCTAATGACGTTTTCGTTATTCAGAAAATCCTCAAATATGAATGTCTTTAAAAGGCGACTCAAGATTTTTCTATTGCAAAAACCATACTACTCTGTGGATGAGTTTCTCCTTGAATCCTTTTTTTTATGCATGTTTTATGTTTTATATTGACTTTTTTATGTTTGTTCGACCTGTTGAATCAGCCAGTATTTTATGATGATGTTGATGTTTTTTTTGTTCTAATGTGATTGTGAAGGAAAACTGATTCAATAAATGTTTGATTGATTGATTGATCACACTAAATTCTTATGTGTCACGATGGATGCAAACCTCAGTTGGTAAACCCATATAAACTTATTGAATAACAGATTGAGCTCTGTTTGTGGTGTGATACGATATTTGGAGGATCAAATCTATGTATGTAGCCTGAGAACATATTGCTATGCCCATTTGCAGTCATTGATTTCATATGGTATTATATTTTGGGGTTCTTCAGTATACTCACAAAAAATATTTATTACTAGAAAAAAATTTCTGAGATATATTCTAAATCTAGATCGAAGAAGCTCTTACAGAGAGTTCTTTTGTGAACTTGACATTTTAACAGTGCCCTTGTTGTACTTCTTGGGTCTTCTCTGCTTTGTAAAAAAATGTAACCTAAATATGAATATTAATACCAGGCATTGTAACAAACTGGCTATCCCTAGTCATAACTTTAATACTCTGAAAAATAAGCTTACTATCAGGCACTAAAAACATATAGTACTCTATCGAAAGAACTAGAAAAATAAGTCTTAATAAGTTTAGAGGTTCAGTCATTTCTTACTCGAGACATAAACGCTACTATTGCTGCAGGCTTGGTTGAAATTCGTCATGATTTTTTTTTAATAAAAACAGATATTTCAATTCTGTTTATCATGAATATTTTTAAAAAATTCCCATTAACTTTATGTAATTTTCAACTGTATTTTGTCAATGATGAAACATTTACTTATTGTAATACTAAATTCAAATCATTGTTCAAATTAATACCTACTTTTCCTTAGGGTGAATGAGAATCAACTTCTCAAAAGTTTCACTTTTGCTGTGTCCACTGCTGATCGTATGGCAATAAAAAACAATTATTATTATTACCTCGTGTTCTCCTCTTCCAACATGAGCAGCTGCTGATGCGACATGGGCTTGGAATTTACGAAGTGAGAGTCGATATCCTCCATGTCCTGACCGTTGAAATCCTCGAGATCAATATTCTGGTCAAAGTACATTTTTGATCTGTCCTCTCTTGACTGAATCTGCCGCAGATAGCCATTTTGGGTTGAACGAAATAACGTCGACATTTCTTGCAGAGCGACAGCTAGCGATGTGTAGACATTAACTGTGAGTCGCTTTTCCTTGGGCACTCCCTCCGAAGCATGGCTTTTAATTATTTGCAGCAGCCGATGGCATTCGTTGAACATCTTCGTTATTTCATGCGTACAGTTTTCGATGGCAACTTCATCGTCTGAGCTTTCGTCGAATGTTGACTTGTGTAAATGTCTGGAATGCAGGGATTTCAAATCTGTTATTTTGGCTTTCAGTTTTGGAATAATCATTTGAGCCTTTTCTAAGTAGTCTATCCATATCGGAGGCATTAAGTTCTCGTTTCTAGAGTGTATGCCATCTTCTAATTCATTCAGAGATACTAAGTGCATTCGTTCTGAAGAATCCTAGAAAAAGTGTCATTGATTTGTTTACCTCTTCTTCAAATGAAGTCCTTACCTGATCGGGATAAATGTTTCTACTTCTAATAGCATTGTTCCTCATCAACAGGAACACATCTGTTAAGCTTCTAGTGGCCATTTCAAAATTTAGATTTGATATGGAAAAATCACTAACTTCTGTTCAGCTCAACATATTTGACGTTTTACATTTTCAATGTTTATGTTTACGATAACACATGTTTCGCGTTTCAATCAAAAAAAGTTCTATATGCCTTTGATGACATTTCACGGCTATGTTCGTCGACAGGATAGCTCGATTTTAATTCTGTTAATTTAGCCAATCGTTTGCAACGTCACCAGCTCTGCTAATGTGCTAAGTCTGTATCTTTTTAAAAATCCGTTCTTTTTTCCGAATTCATGCTGCATGTTATTAATTTCTTTGTTTTTTTTCTGAAAGTATATATATTGAGTATTAGTACGCAGTGACCTCTCATTCAAACCGTATTAAAAATGTTTTGAATCACTGAATATTTATTTTCATTAAATGTCAGACGTGCATCTGAGATGAAAAAAAATTATTTAATTCTATTATATAAAAAAACTCGTATCACGATATCAGCACTCGTCTAAAACGGTATATTTGATTTTTATGAATGTTTTTATTATTATTTGGTAGGTATGGAAATACGTCGTAAAGTATATTTCATACCTATTTTTGATGGAATCGGCCGATACTTGATGAAAATCCATGACGTATTCAAAAAACAAATACGTAACACGTGTTTCGTCATACAATGGATTCTTCAGGCGTGTCTTTACTGTAAGGTCTTTCTCAGAGCAATAACATATTTAGAGGCATCATAGCTATCTATCTACTAAGTGTTGTATAGACTATGTCTATCCTTCAATGTCTAGTTTATAGACGAGAGAGGTGAGGCATATAGAAATCGAGTCGCTTACAGAGAGCCATGACACAATGACGTGGCCGAAGATGTTATATTCATTCTTCATTAGAAATGACCTACTGCTCATCAGGAATAATAGAGAAAACAAAATCCGGGCTGGTTGGCTCTGGTCGAACGAAACTTGTTGTACCAACTACTGCGGCAAACATGTTCAGCAGCTATTGACTCAACCAGCCACATCTTGTTTTCTCTACTCATGACCCGGCCATAGAAGTTTATTAAAAATCCACTTTTTTTTCTTCTATTTTTTTAATAATATAATAATAATCTTTATTCAAAATAGACATCCTAATATACAAATGGTAATATGATTGTGAATATTAAATAAAATTCTAGACGAAATATATAATATTATTAGATGTTAGATATAGTATTAGATATAACATGCGAAAATAAGAAAATGTACTAGTGGGAAAATGGATAATGAAAAGAAAACAATAGATGCAGATCTTAATCTAATAATTCTGTGATCGTATATATTCCATAAGGGAGTGTTTAAATTGTTGGAGTGAATTGCTTTTTTTAATGTTGATAGGAAGTTTATTATAATTCAATAATCCCTTATGAAATAACGAGTTCATTGTTCTTGAGAGACTAGTTCTTGAAACCCACAGGTCACTGCTACCTCTTGTAGGATAGTTATGAATTTGATGGTTGAAACTGATAAATTCATTGAAATAAGGTGCTATTTGACCAGTAAGTATTTTAAAGATGAAAATCATTGAAAAATAGTATAATCTGTCTTTTATTGTCAACCAGTTCAACGCGTCAATCATTGTTGCAATAGGAGTATATTTGTTGCACTTTAACAGTATTCGCATACCTCTGTTTTGTAGTTTTTGTAGCATTGATATGCAGTTTCCGTCAAGCAGAAAAAGTAAACTGGCACAGTAATCAAAATGCGGTTGAATTATTGATCGGTAAACTGTTAAGTTGGATTGAAATGTTAGTTGACGACTTATCCTTGTAAAGAAAAACATTTTTTTAGAAATTTTGTTGTAGATGTATTGAAAGTGTTTTTTCAGATTCAAATTGTTATCAACTATGAAACCCAGATATTTATATTCTTCAACAATATCAATAGATTCACCATATATATTAATATTGATTGTATTCTTATCAATTGAATTATATTTAAATGGAGTTGTTAATATCATGGCTTTCGTTTTGTTAACATTTAATTTAAGTTTATTTCTGTTCAGAAAGACTGTAATATTAAGTAAGCTCATATTTAGTTTGCGAATAGCATTATCTAAATTAACATCACTTGCTGCGAGTAGTGTATCGTCTGCAAACAAATTTATGAATTCACAGTCTGGAATATAGTTAATATCATTTAGGTATAGTATGAAGAGTAGGGGACCTAATACACTACCTTGCGGTACTCCAGTATTAATATTTCTTTCACTCGAAAATACATTGTTGACTTTCGTACATTGGGATCTATTGACTAAGTAACTTTTAAACCATTGTAATACATTGCCAGAAATACCATAGTATTCTAATTTAGAGAGAAGGATTGAAATGTCGATTGTTTCAAAAGCTCTTTTGAAGTCTAAAAATACTGCCACTATAAATTTATTTTCGTCAATTAATAGTTTCCATTTGGACAGAGTAAGTTGGAGGGCAGATTCACATGAATGCTTTGATCTGAATCCTGATTGATATTCCATTAATAAATTGTTATTTTCAATATATGTACTGAATTGGTTATATACAGCTAGTTCTAATACTTTTTCAAGTGGTGGTAAAGTGTTTATTGGGCGGAAATTGCAGACTTCATTAGTATTTGTAACCTTAGGTACTGGAACTATAGTACTTAATTTGAGCTTTTCAGAAAATTGACCATTTTTCAAAGATGTATTTACAAAATTCAATATAACATGACCTACAGCTTCAAAAATACTCTTAAGAACTCTATTGTTGATAATATCAGCATTGCATTTGTTATCTAAACTAGATATGATTGTTCTTAATTCTTTCATAGTAAGCATTTTGAATTTAGATAGTTTGGTCTTTGCTGTCCTTACGGCGCAGTAGACGGATCAAAATCCACTATTGTGTTGGTGACGCAATTATTTATTAATTGATGCATTAAATGCCAATTTGTCACGCCACTATCTTCAGGCCCTCCATAAACGAGTGTTTATGTTTTTTTACTCTGAGGTGTCTGTCAAGAACAAATCCCGAGTGAAAGTCGAGTTGGATTAAAATCGAAGAAGAATTGACAGCGACAAATGTATGTTGACATTCAGTTACAAATAAACAAAAAATGGCGACATATAATAGAAACACTTTGCCACAATCCGATTTATTACACTGTTATTTAACTGTGAACGTAAATAATATTTGCAGAATATGTCTGGAAAAGGGGCCAAAACTCATGCCCATTTTCGATCCAATCAAACCCCCTCATTTCTCAATTTTGATCATGGCATGTGCAGCTGTCCAGGTAACACATTTGCACCATTTTCCATGAAATACCCTGCCTCATTTATAACTACGGTTCGACAACTATTTCTAATTTTCAACTATATCTGTCCAATTAGGTGTGATGCCTGATTTCAGGTTCTACAAGGTGACGGCTTACCCCCATACATTTGCCAAAAATGTATATCGAAGCTAAACATTGCATTTCAATTTAAAACACAATGCGAAAGCTCAGATGCAAAACTACGACAGTGCTTCGACAACTTTCACCATTTGCCTTCTACACCTGACCTAACAGGCTTTGTAGAACTCAAGAAGGACTTCTCTCAAAACACGTTCACTGAAAACAATGATGGTGGGACAAATATTATACTGGACAAGCCCCAAGAAGGGATTCGTTTGGAAGGAGTGAATGCAGCTGAATTGAACTCTACAGAACAAGAAATTCTGCAAAGCATGCAAACAGATGCCGGGTCATCGTTATATGATTTTAGTAGAAATAGTTTGATGGATTTGAAATCGGAGATGGCTGACAGTAAATCTCAGGATTTGAAGGAACTGAAGGTTTGTTTACAAATACAAAAATAGCTCTCAAAGTTTGTAATACTAAGTCTATCCTTCCGAAACGTTACAAATCAAGTTTTCATTGTCTTATTGATATAGATTTTCATTAGGACACCCCCCTTTGGATTTTAAAATCTTTCATCCACCTACAGCAGTTTGAACTATGGAATCGGTAGTAACATCTTCCAGAATAACTTTTATCTTTTCTAAGGATGTCTCACTTTAGACCAAAATACTCGAATGTCTTGCAGTTATAAAACTTGATGCCATAGTTGTTAGATCGCTACTGCCATACTCCTCAAGTTACTATTGTAACTTTCTTATTCTTTTAAGATACAATCACTAATATTTAACCATCATTATCATCTTACACATCGTTTATATTTACAGACCTATTTATATGTTAATACTGTTTTAATTTGTTATTGCATGTATATTATTTTAAATTTTTTGAGCTACTTTATCGACTCCCAATTAGTATATAAGATCCTTCAAATATCAGATCATTAACAACAGCTTTAACGGATTCAAGAAGCGCACTTTAATGTTAGATTTTCCACCGAAAGTTTTTAAAATCTTGACACTTGTTTTGCTATACAATAGCATCTTCAATAGCATGTATTATATTGAACGAGACAATCTAATTCTGACATTTTTCAGTTGGAAGACATGATTCTGATTGGTACAGATGACACTAAGAAAAAATTCAAACGGCATCAGTGTGATACCTGCAACAAAATATTTCGAACCAAACCAGGCCTCGTCCATCATATCCGTATTCATACAGGAGAACGTCCTTATGTTTGCCATCTCTGCGAAAAAAGGTAATTCACATTAAAAACTCATTTATTTCAAGAATGGGAATTATTTGAGAAGTCATTGATGCTCATGTATTCAGGAGGACCACAGAGTGGATGACTCAATCTCAACTATTCAAACTCAAGGAAAACATTATTGCCATAAAGAAAGTTAGTCATAAAATTCATATATTCCTTGTGTTGTTTTATCTGGTGAAATTATCCAGTTTCTAATACTATGGGACTATTGAAGTCCCATAGTATTAGAATTTACATTGTAGAAACTAAATTCAAACTTAAAGACAATTTTGGGTCTATAAATTATCACAAAACATGTAATAAATCTAAAAGTATAGTTATAGATAATGAAAATATACACATTTCTCTTTATCAGGTCCTCTATGTCACAGAAATATCACATGATTTATACAGAGAACTGCTTTGCCTTTGACAAGCAATCTACTATTATCTTTCAAATGGTGGATTATTTCTTCTCAGAAATAATTCTTTCCAACAGATATTTTAAAATATATTTTGTTAATATAATCGTAATATTTCTTGAAATTCAAATGTTAACATCATTTTGGGATTTTCTTTGTTTTCCTTGAGTTTTACACCACCACCTTGTGCTAGAATAGTGTCAACTGTTTTCCAATAGAGTGGAAAAGAACAATAAATTGAAAGGAATGGTGTTTTCTAGTTTTGCGTTCATATTGGCCACATATCTTCATGAGCAGTGGCCATTCTTCTTTTTTTAACTGCTTATGGCCTTATCCCTTGAGGCTACTAAGCAACTTATTGTCGTTTTGTTTTGTCATGTTTAATGTTTTCAAAAAGTGAATTGTATTATTCACATAAACTATGCCATTACGTTTTTGTGGCTAAGTATTTATTGTTTAATTTCATAAGTTGGAGATGAGTGGATAAATATTACAACCGATTTTTTTTATGAAACTAATCATTCCTTTACTTATTGATCAATTTTTATTTGCTTTTTTTTACATCATCTCTTCTAGTGATTGTGTAGACTGCATGTTAAGATAATTTCGTTCCTGCATTATTGGGTAAAAAAAAGCAATTATGCATCCCAGTGCATGATACTATGTGATCTTCGGCGTATTTGATTGTATGTGTTTGGAAAATAAAGGCTCATCATTTTTATCATTTAACAAAACTATCACCACATGAACTTCCCTATTCAGGATTCGATTTTTTTGTCCGATAGGTTCATAAACGGTGGTCACCTCCACACTCACATGCGCACACATACCGGCGAGAAAAACCACGTGTGCGCAGCTTGTAGCAAAGCTTTCGCAACCGCGCAACAGCTGACGAAGCATACCATTGCCATCCACACATCGGAAAGGCCCTACGGTTGTACGTATTGCCCCAAGAGGTTCGCCAGCTCGAGTAATCTGAACACCCACACCAAAATACATACGGGAGAGAAGAATTACCACTGCGACCAGTGCGGAAAAGCGTTTTCCACTAAGGGGCAGCTGTACCAGCACATGCTGGTACATACCGGGGTGAAGGCTTACCTTTGCGAGTACTGTAATAAGAGGTTTTCGCAGAAGGCCCATCTTGTGAGGCACCTCAAAACGCATCGGGCGGCTTCCTAGTGAGGTGTTGGTGTGAGGATGTTTTATTTAAGTTAATTTATTTGATATGTTTTATATTTACTTGATGACTTTTTGTGTCTAAATAAAGTACATTGTTTTAAGACGGATTACTATTTTTGTATGTATGAGTTACTTTATGATTGTTCGAATGAGTCTGTCGGGAGTTCTATTGACAGTTATGTGCTATTTTTATTAAATGAGGTGTTATAAACGCTAACGCCCTCACTGATATATTTTTTCTCTACTTCCTTTCTGTAATTCAAAGAGATTCAATGTTAAAGGTATTCTCGATACTGATCACTTGAAAATAAACACGTTATATACTAGTGAACACTGTTCAAAAACAGCGGTTAAGATAGCATCCGACTTGAAGGAAAAACTATTCTCCAAGAGTTTTGCTTTTTAACTGTCCGCCGTATTTATATGAATTTGTTTTTTATTCAGTAAAGACAAAGTCACATGTTCAGCTTGGTTTAACTCGATTATGGAACTGGTATATTCATATTAATATCAGATTAGTGGCGGTCAGCTAAATTAGGTTAAAAATATTAGAAATTACGACTATTATACTTTCAATGAATTCTACAATATATTATTTGTTCAAATTATTTTCCATTTATATAACTGTTCATTGTTGGAATTATCAACAGTCTAGTCACATATTTTCGAGTGCTGTGATATGGACAAGCAGTTGATTGCTGTCTCTAAGAGTTAATTTGTTCGTGAATTCTGCTCTCCAGTGGTTTCTCTTCTTTTTCCATTAATGGCTTCAGCTGCCAGGGCTACCCAGCCAGGAGTTCCAGGATCATGTTGCTACTACAGGTGGAGCACACACTGAAGTGGATCTGAGTTGGACCCAAACCCTCCTGGGTGTTGGTTTCTCTGTGTATCTGTCATTGACACTAGTCAGTTGTACGTTACCACAGAATAACTTACAGAAGAGACATTCAGCACGGAACAGGAACCATGAACTGAGAATCTCGAGGTAGTTACTGTCAACCTAAAAATTTTATTGAGTCGTTAGTGAACTTGCACATGGTAAAATTAAGCTAGTTTGGTTGAAATGTTGGCCTAACAACCTGCTGATATGACATCGTAATAATTCTTCGACTGCAACCAAAATATATATATGATAAGTTTCAAATAATATGAATTTACCGCTAAAAATGACATTAACATAACACCTCGAACACAGATTGTAGGTCACAGAAACTTGACCACTCAATATAAAAGTGTTGCCTGCCAGATGTGTGTCCCTTCTGTAAGGTATTCTATGACGTTACTTCAACTAAATGTTACGAAAACTTAATGAGACATGAATATGATGCAAAGAAAACTACAAAAAGTGGATAATACAAACTGACATTGTCAGTTGACATAGGTAGACAAAAATACAGAATTGCCAACATGAAAAAATACGTTTATCATTTCCGAAATGGTATTTTATATTAATAAATTGAAAAAACTTATGAATATTAAAAATAAAATTCTTTCGGAAATGTTAAGCACAAGAAAATTATAACTATTTGATAGGACTCTGTTCTCGTTTCACTGTTTGACTTGACTTGGTTCTAATATAGACGACAATAGACTATAATTCCTATATTAAAGAATGAATACATACTATACGTAGCCTAAAATAGTTGAAGTGGGATTGAATGATGATATGAAATGAACAATTTTTAATGTATGAATGAGGTTTTATTCTCTTTATAATTCATGAAGTGAATTATATAAAACAAACCAATAATTATCAGGTACCGGAATAATAGACATAGACAGGAGGAACTGAAAGGATTTAAAATTCAAATATGGCATGAAGAAAAAAATATATTTTTTTAAACTGGTACTTTCTGATATTATTTCAAAATGAAGAACGAACATTCTCCTTCAGAAGATCCAATCTGGTTACAGAGTGCAGAATTATTATCTGCAGAAACTGTAGAATGCTTGCCAGTTATAGGCAGTTCTCAGGTGTCTTCAATACTCGAAAACTTAGAACAGTCAGGATCTGAAACAAATAATCAGAACTTGGATCTGATTATTCTCCCTTCGACGGATTTCAAACATACAGCCGAGAATCCACTGAGCCTGCATGACAACTACATTGTTTTAAATGAAAGTGGCAACGCTAAACGTCTACAAAGTGATTATACGAAAAGGAAAAAGGATGACTACGAAGACATGCTCTATTTCGTGTGTAACATGTGCCCGTTTTTATGTACCGAAGACACCAAAATCGCCGAGCACTTAGAAAACGCCCATATAAACAACACATCTGTTAAACTACCAGAACTGAAGTGCCCAGCATGTCCCAATATTTTCTACCATAAAATTTCACTGAGGTCGCACTTGATCCACGACCACGGAGTAGCAAACTCCGACTTAAGTCAAATCATCCAAGCTGTGATATATTATTCGCAAAAATCGAAGACGAAAGAGAAGGAAGACCAACTGAAGGAACAGAATCGTATCGCTGAGATTGTCAAAAAGGCCCTTGAACCTCAGAGCACCAGTTCTTTCGAGGCTGACGGTATTGAAAGGGGGCTGAAAATCTCGACGACATTTACTTGCCAGATATTAACACTTTAAACCAACCGGACGCGGTTATGAAATATATTGACCAGAAAAACAGAAGTAGATGTATTTTCCCAAATTGTAAGGTTCGCCTTTGGGGGGAAGAGAAAATTAATTACCATATGGCTTGCCACGTCAGCGATGGATTCTCATGCAAAGACTGTGGGGAGCAGTTTTCTGTCTGGAAGCCTCTGGCGTCGCACTTGTGGCGACTCCACAAGATCGACATGGACCTTTACTCGTGCGACAAGTGCGATTACAAAACCTACAGCCAAGCCAAGTTGAACAACGTACACAAACTCATACATAGCGATGCCAAGAACTTCCTGTGTAACGTGTGCAATAAGGCTTTCAAGAACAACAAACAGCTGAGGAATCACAAGTTGACACACAAGGATAAAGCGGAGAGGTTGATGCACCCGTGCGATGAGTGTACCAAAGTTTTCGTGGACCGCAGGCAGTTGAGGACCCACAAAGATGTGGTCCACAAGAAGATAAAGCCCTATCTGTGTAGTTTCTGTGGGTACAAGGGATCTTCAAGAAGTTCTTTGAAAATGCATATTCGGCAACATACGGGTAGGTATTAGGTGAAGCCAAAAAATATGAAAAGTATCAAGTATTAGATAGATAGATAGATAGATAGATAGATACTCTATTAATCTTCTTAGATTGTGTTTACAACAGCATTAGGCACGTCAAACAAGGTGCGAAAACAATACTTTCAGTTTACATTTATGAGATGAAATATATGGAATTAAACATATGAGAAGCTAATTATAAGTTAATTAGTCATATTAAAAGCTAATTACATAACAGCCAGGGTCATTGATAATAGTAATAATAATAGCCTTTAACCCAACAGTTAAAAACCATTTACAGGGTCAACTAAGTAGGTTAAAAAAAAGTAATATTGATCCTTATAATTACAAAGTTACAATTTGAGAAGATGATTAACAAAATTATAATATAATAATATAAAATTAAAAAAAAAAACTATACCAGGAAATTAAAAATTCTCCATGAAATACTGAGATGCAGTTTCGAAAATATATTCTAGGGAATCAAATTGATATTACACAAATTTGAAGTTAAATTGAAATTATTGCAAATGCTAAAGATAGGTGACAAATTGGTTCTGGCCAGTTGGCTGTAAAAAGTTTTTATACTTCTAGTTCTAAAATGAGGCACACAGAAATTTATAAAAGATAACACCTCCATAGCATCCACATTGTTGTGCAGTAATTTATACAAAAAAATTATTCCAGCAAGTTTTCTGCTTAATTCAAGACTTTCGATATTGAATGTTATGGTAAGATTAATACCTCTATCAGGATAGATACCATAGGATTTGAAGTAAATAAAGTTTAGGAAACGACGTTGAACTTTGTGGTTGGAAAAAGACAAATTTTGATAAAAAAATATACACCAAGAACTTTAATTCAGTTACTTCGTGACACTGATATGATATCTACTCGATAATTGTACTCGATGACTGACATTTTCCTACTAAAAGACACTACTTGATATGCGTTGAGATATAGTTTGATAATTTCACACCAAGTCTGTATATTTTCTAATTGTCGTTGCAATGTATTACAGTCTTCGAAAGTTTCGACAGGTAAATATATTTTCAAATCATCTGCAAAAAATAACTTATTACAATCGACATAATTACTGAGGCCATTAATAAATAATAAAAGCAGAAGTGGTCCGAGATTCGACCCCTGAGGTACTCCAGATGAAGGATTGTAATAAAAAGAATTATAGCCATTATAAGATACAAACTGGTCGCGTTGAAGTAAATAGGATTTAATGAAAAGTACTGCTGAGTTATGGAAACCAAATTGTTGGAGTTTTTGTAGAACGTTCATGTAATCAAGTCGGTCAAATGCTTCAACAAAATCAGTATATATCACATCAACTTGACCACGATTATCTAAGACATCACCAACATTTTGAGTCAATACAAATTTGTTATGTTGGATCTGTTTGACATAAATCCATGTTGTTGCTGAGAAATGATGTTACGAACTGAGGAATGTACGTGATTGTAGATGACAATTTCGAGAAGTGTAGCAAAGTTCGATAGGATTGAGATAGAACGTTTATTTCCGAATATCAGATGGATCTTCAGACTTAAAAATGGGACAAACTCGTGATATCGTCCATAATTCAGGAAAATTATTATTTTTAACTGCAAGATTGAAAAGTGTCGGTAAGGGATAGACCAATACACCAATGCAATCTTTTACCAAAAAGGGTGGTATCTTATCAGGATTAATATAATCTAAGGAATAAAATGTTTGAATCAAGTGATTTTAAACATCTGTTTAAACATTTTCAAAAATTGTTTCTGATTATGAAGGCGATCTTTTGTGCTGTGACCTGAGTGTTTATTGGAGATGGAAGATCAATAGATATATCAATATCAATAGATATATCAATAGTTTGTATAGATGAGTAGATGTGAGTATCAAAATATCTGCACAGTCAAGATCAAATATCATTCTGATAAACTCTTTCTGGATTATAAAGCCTCTAGATGTATCTGTGGACCTTCCCCATACCCCATAATCATATCAAGGTAATTGGTTTTAATGTGGTGTTAATGATTCTGAGGGTAAAATAAGTTCAACTTGTTCAGTGATATTGTTGATGATGTTGGAATAAATAACATTGGAATCACTCAAGTCCATATTCCTCAGTTCCATTTGATGAAGTGCATCTCAGCTACTATTGGTCCAATAACCAAATAATATACAGCAGCTCAGTTGAAGTAACATTTTTTGATGTATTTGAAAGAGCCAAGGTACTGCCTATCTACAAAAAACTGAATTCTACAAGAAATGTACAGATAAATTCTTTATCTTTCTCTAGTAGTGTTTCTCTTCTCTACAGATAAATTCCTTATCTTTCTCTAGTGGTGTTTCTCTTCTTCTCTACAGATAAATTCCTTATCTTTCTCTAGTGGTGTTTCTCTTCTCTACAGATAAATTCCTTATCTTTCTCTAGTGGTGTTTCTCTTTCCACAGATAAATTCCTTATCTTTCTCTAATGGTGTTTCTCTTTTCTACAGATAAATTCCTTATCTTTCTCTAGTGGTGTTTCTCTTCTCTATTTGTGTACTCCTCTCTATTTGTGTCAGTTTTTAAACAATCATCCACAACATTTGTCATTTTCAGGCGAAAAAACCTTTCTCTTGCAACAACTGTTCCTACACTACTTCGACCACAACTCGCTGCGTCGACACAACCTCCGCATACTGGTCACAAGCCATACAAATGTAGCTACTGCTCGTATGCATGTATCCAGAGCAGCACGTACAAGACTCACCTCAAGACGAAGCACCCCGGTATGGAGAAGGACCTCATGTTCACGTGCCACGAATGTCAATTCAAATCTGTCAATAAAGAGATGTACGTCTCGCACATGATTACGGTGCACAAGACGACTCCGCAGGAGGATTAGCAGGTTAATGGGCCGAGATCTTAGGAAGATATATCATCTGTGTTGAAGATAATTCGGAGGAGGTGTGTCACAGAATATTGAGAGGTTTTTTGTTTGGTATCGAGTTTTTGACGTAATTCACAAGAGAATTTCAGGTAATGTTTTTTGAAGACGACGGAGTGTATTGTTACATGATGCTAAATTATAACTCTGAATGCGTTCAGTTGAATTATAAAAAAACTTGGGATCTGGACATACCGGATAGATATTTTTCAGAGAAAAGATCTCATTTTTGTGTGAATGAAACTGTCTTCAATGAATGTATTATTGAATGGATCCTTTATTTCCAGATTTTGACGAAATTCGCAAGATAATTAGAAATAATAGAACTTTCAATATAAGTGTATTGCAATATAGCGAACTTATAACTCTAAATAAGTTCAGCAAATTAAAGACATTTCCTCAAATTATAAAAAACTTGGGATCAGGACATTCTATATGGATTTTTGTGAAGGAAATATTATATTTTTCTGGAAGAAACTGTCTTCAATGAATTTATTCTTGGATAGATCCTTTATTTCCAGACTTTTGACGAAATTCGCAAGATAATTAGAAATAATAGAGCTTTCAATATAAGTGTATTGCAATATAGCGAACTTATAACTCTAAATAAGTTCAGCAAATTAAAGACATTTCCTCAAATTATAAAAAACTTGGGATCAGGACATTCTATATGGATTTTTGTGAAGGAAATATTATATTTTTCTGGAAGAAACTGTCTTCAATGAATTTATTCTTGAATAGATCCTTTATTTCCAGACTTTTGACGAAATTCGCAAGATAATTAGAAATAATAGAACTTTCAATATAAGTGTATTGCAATATAGCCAACTTATAACTTTGAATAAGTACAGCAAATTAAAGACATTTCCTCAAATTAAGAAAAACTTGGGATCAGGACATGCTACATGGATTTTTTTGAAATGAATATTACATTTTTCTGGAAGAATCTGTCTTCAATGAATTTATTCTTGAATGGATCCTTTTTCCAGACTTTTGATGAAATTCGCAAGATAATTAGAAATAATAGAACTTTCAATATACGTGTATTGCAATATAGCGAACTTATAACTCTAAATAAGTTCAGCAAATTAAAGACATTTCCTCAAATTATAAAAAACTTGGGATCAGGACATTCTATATGGATTTTTGTGAAGGAAATATTATATTTTTCTGGAAGAAACTGTCTTCAATGAATTTATTCTTGAATAGATCCTTTATTTCCAGACTTTTGACGAAATTCGCAAGATAATTAGAAATAATAGAACTTTCAATATAAGTGTATTGCAATATAGCCAACTTATAACTTTGAATAAGTACAGCAAATTAAAGACATTTCCTCAAATTATAAAAAACTTGGGATCAGGACATTCTATATGGATTTTTGTGAAGGAAATATTATATTTTTCTGGAAGAAACTGTCTTCAATGAATTCATTTTTGAATGAATCCTTTATTTCTAGACTTTTGACGAAATTCGCAAGATAATTAGAAATAATAGAACTTTCAATATAAGTGTATTGCAATATAGCGAACTTATATCTTTGAATAAGTACAGCAAATTAAAGACATTTCCTCAAATTAAGAAAAACTTGGGATCAGGACATGCTACATGGATTTTTTTGAAATAAATATTACATTTTTCTGGAAAAATCTGTCTTCAATGATTTTATTCTTGAATGGATCCTTTATTTCCAGACTTTTGATGAAATTCGCAAGATAATTAGAAATAATAGAACTTTCAATATAAGTGTATTGCAATATAGCGAACTTATAACTTTGAATAAGTACAGCAAATTAAAGACATTTTCTCAAATTAAGAAAAAACTTGGGATCAGGACATTCTATATGGATTTTTGTGAAGGAAATATTATATTTTTCTGGAAGAAACTGTTCAATGAATTCATTCTTGAATGAATCCTTTATTTCTAGACTTTTGACGAAATTTGCAAGATAATTAGAAATAATAGAACTTTCAATGTAAGTATATTGCAATATAGCGAACTTATAACTTTGAATAAGTACAGCAAATTAAAGACGTTTTCTTAAATTATAAAAAACTTGGGATCAGGTCATGCTACATGGATTTTTTTGAATTAAATATTACATTTTTCTGGAAGAAACTGTCTTCAATGAATTCATTCTTGAATGAATCCTTTATTTCTAGACTTTTGACGAAATTTGCAAGATAATTAGAAATAATAGAACTTTCAATATAAGTGTATTGCAATATAGCAAACTTATATCTTTGAATAAGTACAGCAAATTAAAGACATTTCCTCAAATTAAAAAAAACTTGGGATCAGGACATACTACATGGATTTTTTTGAAATAAATATTACATTTTTCTGGAAGAATCTGTCTTCAATGAACTTATTCTTGAATGAATCCTTTATTTCCAGACTTTTGATGAAATTTGCAAGATAATTAGAAATAATAGAACTTTCAATATAAGTGTATTGCAATATTGCGAACTTGTAACTTTGAATAAGTACAGCAAATTAAAAACATTTCCTCAAATTAAGAAAAACTTGGGATCAGGACATGCTACATGGATTTTTTTGAAATAAATATTACATTTTTCTGGAAGAATCTGTCTTCAATGAATATTACATTTTTCTGGAAAAAACTGTCTTTAATGAATTTATTCTTAAATGGATCCTTTATTTCCAGACTTTGAGAAAATTCGCGAGATAATTTGAAATAATGGAACCTTCAGTATAAGTTTGTTGCAATATAGCAACATATAATTCTAAAAAAGTTCAGTAAATTGAAGAAATTTCCTTGAATTATATAAAAAACTTGGGATCAGAACATGCTAAATGCATTTTTTCAAAGGAAATATTATATTTTTCTGGAAAAAATGGCCTTCAATAAATTCATTTCAATCTCATACTATCTATAGAACTTTTCATCTCGAATGGATCCTTCATTTCCAGATTTTGACAAAGTTTGCACGATAATTTGAAATAATAAAGCTTTCTGTATAAGTTTCTTGCAATAAAACAAATTCATAGCTCTGAATGAGTTCAGTAAATCAAAAACATTTTCTTGAATGAAGGAAAACAGGAAGACACGCTAAATATATATTTTTCAAACATAAGATCGGATTCACTTCAATTAGTTTGTTCTTCCTAAATGAAATATGAAATGTTCTGCGGAAAAAATGTTTTCTGTTGCATTCAATGAATATTTTTTTGGTCAGCAATTTTTATATGTGTTTCAACATTTATTCTATGTGCAATTTGAGAAGTGTTGGAATTTTCTTGACAAAATACAGTAACAAGTAATTGAAGTAACTGACGATTCCTAAAAAATTAGAGTTGATGTGTATTTTATTGAATTCTGATTAAAATTTATCATTCTCTTGATGATAGATCAAAATGAAATATTAGATTCAATATTAGAAGATTTGAAAGTAATAATTGAGTAAAGATACATTTTTTAATATATTTGTAAATATGTAACATTGAAATTATTGTAATTTTCAAAACAAAAATATTTATTTGTACATAATACTGTCTTTTATACATCTTGTATATACAGCTATGAAATCTTTACTGTCTTTCACTTCATTATAATCCTTCAACGTCCACCTTGAACTGCCGAAATCTGGGTCGAACGGTTCTGGATCCGTATGTCGTCCTTTGCCATTTCCGGGACCGATTATGAGCACCAAATTTCCTTTATACGCTCGAATGTAGTCCTGGAAAGCTACTTTGTTGTTGAAGTAACAGAACAGCAAGGCGTGGCTTGAGTTGAACATACCCTCTTGTATTTTCTCGCAGTACTGTAGCTTTATGAATTGGGGATTTGAGTATTTGCTAGTCCACCATTCACGGTTTATCTCGTAGCCGATAACGTGAAGTCCTGAAATATTTCATAAACGCTACAAAACTGACCTGAAAAATGCTCATGAATGATGATATTTATTTTCATATGACTGCAAATTGTTTCTCAACAGTATATTGAAGGAACCAAACATTCAAATAAACCGCCATTTCGCCAACCAATAAGATCGGTTTCGGAAGAGAGAAACCATTAGCAGTGTTGCCATTTTACGGGTACTGTGGTTTTGGTAAAAAATATTTGATTAGTAAAAGTTCTGAACACAGACTACAGAAACAAGTTTACAATCAGTATTCTGTGGTTCTGAAGAAGCACTGGAGCAAATGAAGATTATCTTTTTCATTCTCAATTTCATTCAATATTTTTTTGTGATATGTATGACGTAACAAGAGTTTATCAATGAAAGTAGAGAGGAGTGTTTTGAGACAGTTGAAACTTGGCTCTAGTGGCTGGAAAAGGGGAAACCTAACCTCACTTTCTAAAAGAAAATTTTGAAATTGCTGATAACATTAGTAGGAATAAAACAACTTATATTAGCGTTCCATTTGCATGAATTTCAAATTTTATCGTCAAGAATGTGTCCTGATTAAAAAGTTAATGAAATTGTATTCCTGTAAGTGTCTTATCAATTCTATTGAATGGGTATTTCGTACTGACAGTATTTTTTTTCAGTTGATTTTTGGACTGCATTATATTTTTAGACATCATGGTTAAAATATGTTTTGTTCCTACTTGTAAAAACCGTTCATCCATAGTAGATAAAAAGTTTTTCAGTGTTCCAAAAAACACAGCTAAAAGGAATATATGGTTTTCTGCTGTTGGATACGGATCCACTTCAAAAGGTCATGCTTATTATTGTTGTGAAGATCACTTTCATGTAAGTATTTCTTCTGTATGAGTATATGTTAGATAAGTGGGCAATTACTCATTTTAGAATACTATGAGAGATACCAAAGATATCAGGTTGTTTGCTATTGAAAATTTTAGGTCGGGAGTGACACCTTTCATAATGTATTTATAAATATCATATTTTGCATACTAAATCTAATTATCAAAATCTCTGCAAAGAAAGAAGGTAGACAAGCAAATAGAAATTCATATTTTTTCCCGTACATTACTGGAACTAAAAAAAGTTGAAATTGGTTTGTAGACTACCATCTCTTACAGATCTTATGGACCGGAATTTGAATAGCCCCATATGAAACTTTTTTTTTTTCAGTTACCAGAAGATACTCGGAACTGGATGTGTTTCAGATTTGTTGAAGGAACAGTACTCAAACTGAGAGAAAATGTGGTGCCTCATAAAAACATAGAACCTCAAGTGTCAAGTACACCGTTAAACTTTCTTCCTACTTCATCGTCCATGAAAATTCCTCCTTCAATAGAGGTATCCCTGAAAAGTTCTTCCACTTCAGCTACCCAAATGTCTCCTCCACCAAAAATTGAGGAACTGTCATATTTAAAGGATTACGATGCTAGCCCCTTGAAATCAGATATATCTCCCACACACAATTCTAGTTCGTCATATAAAGTAAGTAATCAAAAATTATTATTAATTTAAAAAAAATCACCTGTGGATTTGCTAATAATCCATTCCAAAAGTCCACAACCACATCCTATAGAAGTGATCCCTTTACAACCAGAATCCTCGACTATTTTTTTAATAAACCTCAAGTTCTCTTCACTTGGCCACACCCACAACAACTTTACAGCACACGACAGGTCGGAATTTTCGTTCAATTTCAGCAATTCCCTCCAATTTTCTGCCTGATATAATTTCAATACTTCGTTCTTAAATACTTTATCCAGCATAATTATCAAACAATAAAAAGTTGAAGTCAATAGTTTGATCTTGAGAGCTGTCCGACTCGACTGTAAATGAGATGTAATCAGATGACGTCCGAACTCAAAAATTGGTTTTTAAATTAGTTTGCAGAACTATTTTTAAATTCTGCTGGCATTGAACTTGCATTAATCATTTGCCAAATAGATGAAAAAATTTCAGCAGGTATGTTTCTTGGCACGATTTTTTTTTGTGTGAGTAGGCACGTGAAGATCATCTGTTTTATATACAGGGTGAATAGAAAGTTTTCCATAGCCCTCACTTGAAACGAGTTTGATTTTTTTATTTTGTTTATTGTGTAATTCAACTAACTGGGAAACTTTTATCAAAGAATATAGAGGTTTTCTTGCGGCGAAGTTCTTGGATTTATTCTCTCTCTTTTCAATTCAAGAAGATTCAAGTCAACACATGTATGAAGCTCTTTATTTTTGAACATGAATCGACGACTAGTAAAATATAAGTTTTAAAAGGGTTTGCATGATCTACATATTGTTGTGAAAAGTTTATTTTGAAATTGATTGCTTTTCTCCTTTCTTTGGAAATTCCCACATTTTTTTGTATGAAGATGGAGAAGTAGAAAGCCAAAACCTTTACCACAAGTTTGTAATAACGAGATTCACTGATAATGGCGAATTTGTGTCTGCTCATCTAAGAGGTAGGCCTGAAAATTCGCTTCTTCTGATCGAAGTGATAGTTTTAAAATTTATTCGTTGAAATTCAACAGGTAAAAGCATATTTCCCTCTTGGCCACATTCAATAAATCTGGAAATAACTCTATATTCACAAAATTATTTTATGTAATGATTTCCAGTTTTGTTCATACAGGAAGATTAAAAAATCGATATAAAAGAAAACTAACTGTAGCTTCTGGTATTTTCAGCCAAGTAATAAATTGGATATAGTCATATGACAGATAGAACGCTGTTAGTAACTTGTAATAATCCTGTCTCACATGAACAGGCTGTAAAACTAGGTATATCTCAGGGTTCACTTCTAGGCCCTGTAGTTTTCCTCTGTATGTAAACGACTTTAAACCATATTTAGACCATGTTTATGTAACTGTATGTTTGCTGACGACACAAAGATAACGATATCTGATCAGAATAAGGCAACAGCTTGTAGCTAGAAGAGACATTGTCATAAATCAATTTTCTTCTTGGTGTTAGAGAAATGAGTTGAATTTATATACCTCATAATCGGAATTTTTTTCCACCAAAAACCCCGTCGGTTTTTTCAGTCAACCCGATAATACCCATATTCACGAAGATATCACAAAGAAGTTCTCTTCGAGATGTCAAAAACATCTTCAGGATGTCTTCTATTTCCGGAAAGATATATCTCAAAGGTGTCTTAAAGAAATCATTTGTTACAAATAATATCTTTATGTTATCTTTGAAAAACATCTCTAAGATATTTTTTAAACACACCTTCGATATCTTTGCAAATCATCTCAAATATGTCTCCAACCGATATATTTAAGACGTCTTCTTAAAGAATTTCACAAGATAAAAAGTAATTGTAATGTTTTAAACGCATTATGCCTGACGTTTCGTCTACGGCTGCGGTATACATCATTGAAGACGTATGTCTCTCTACCACATAACCAGTCTTTCATGTTCAGCCAAGTAAGTTTTATCAGCAATGATTAATGCGTATTTATATAGTGTATAATGCGCATGGTAATCAAATATTCTATGAATTCCAATAAATCGATAAACTTGGCAACGTCGCCCAAAAATTACAGTACGTTCTATGCTTTGCTATTCCTTTTAACCTCAAAATTAATATCTCAATCCTTCATTTATTTGGCTTAAATGTATCTATTATTTACAAACGTCAGTTCAAAGTTGTCTTGTGTTTTCTCATGGCAGTGGCTGTAAAGAAGTGTTTTGTTCCATCTTGCTCAAACAACAGTGAACAAAATATAAACAAACTGTTCATAATGGTCCCTTCAAAAGAAGACCTCAGAGTGAAATGGTGTGTCGCCAGCAGCAGACCGTATACAAGAACAAAATATATGTATTGCTGTGAAGATCATTTTGATGTAAGTATTATTTCGCAAAAGAGCTAGATTCCTTCTGAATCTTTTTCATGGATGATTATTACAATCAACAATTGGAAGTAGGACAATTATTCCAAAAAGAGAACACAACTGTCGAAAATCTGGATTGTATTACATTGTTTACTAAAGTATAAAATGAAGGTTATGAAAGTTTGACTTCCACGGTTACAGCATTGCCAAATATTTGTTACAATATTTCGTCGTTAGAGCAAACCAGAATAAAATTAGTGCCAAAACACACCTTATATGGTATGTTTATGTTTGTTAACGGTATACTAAAGGAGCTAATTAGTGAGATAATTATGAAATCGAAAGTTTACAAGTGGTGTGCAGTTCCTCAGTATGATATCACTTCAATGTAATTTTTATTCGTATCACACTCAATTTTAACGAAGTTTAAAGCCATTTATGTAATATTTTTTCAATAGTGCGCGAAAACAGCTGGCAGGTCTCATGACGTCGACTCTGACGTCACGCTTAGGTAAACATGTCATTTTGTCTATGCATAACAAAGAGAGTAAACAAACGTTAAATTAATTCGTGAGATGAAAATGAATTCCAAAGTTTATAAGTGGTGTGCAGTACCGCAGTGTAAAAACACATCAATAAAAACATCCAACAAAGTGTTTGTACATGTTCCAAACAAGAAAAGTATAAGACATAAATGGTTAAAGCTCGCGCGGCGAAACCCTAACGACGTTGTCACGAATTCGCCACTTTATTTCTGTGAAGACCACTTTGATGTGAGTATGTTATCATATATTGATGGGCCTTAAACTTGAAACATTTGTTAGACGTGAAATAGTTGAAATATTGAGGCTATGGAATAACTAATTTATTGAGGTTATGTTTGTTATCGTCTGGGCTATAATTCTTAATATCAGTTTTAATTGTTTACGTTTCTATTTGCAGTTGCCAAATGATATGGAGAATTATATGGAGTATCATGTGATGGGGTCAGTATCACAAGTTCGTATGAAACCAGGATGTATGCCCCATAAATTTACATGCCAACCAGACAAGAAACCACGAATATCTGATACAACAGAGCGACCCTATATAGCTAAGAAACGAAAAGTGATGATTCTTGAAGAGTGTGAAAAGGAATTTGAAGAAAAATGTATAGTTACAGAACAATCGGGTTTTGAAGAAATTGCATCGGGTAGTTCAGGTATATATTATTAACTTATTAGAATATAGCATTGAAAAAGTTAATTTTATTCTCAGTCTTATTACATAGCTACATTGTTGATACACTAAAAACTACATGGATTTTTCTGTGACCTAGTAATCTCCTATTTGTATTCATACTTATAACATTGCACATAACAAAATATTTTTACAGTTCAGTAGAAAGACAAGTTTATTGTAAAAATAACCTGGAGTAAAGATAAATACAAAATTCACTTACAAGGAAGTTTGCACGTTTCTAAACTCAGACGAGTAAAACATTAATATATCAATTCTGGCCAAATTTGAGTTATTTGCATTAACAAATCTAGGTTCCATTGTTATAGTAGAGTGGAGTCGATAAATCACACGTTACATAATAAAAAATAAATTCAAATGCGTAATCTGTAGTATTCACAACAAAACACAGTGAATGAGAGTATTAACAGCGGAGTTGACCTAATCGTGATGTCATGTGCTGTGATGTTTCAGTCAAAATAACCGATCGCAGTATTTTAATGTTTCATTTTGTTGAAAATCTTACTAATCTGATTTTTTTAAATAAAATTAAAGCAGTGAATTTTTACTTAAATTTCATGGTGTATTTTATTTTTCAGGTGTAAAAGTAGAATCATTAGAAAATACTCAACAAGATCTCCCTGAAAAAATAAAACTAGAATGCCTTCCTAGTTCTCTACATAGTCACAAATGTGAAGAACTTGATATACATCATGAACATATTAAACTTGAAAGTGTTAAAGACGAACCGAATGATAGCGAACAATTATTTCCTTGTGAAAGTTGTGAAATGGTTTTCAGTAGCGAGAAAGAATTAACTGAACATAAAATTGCTGAGCGTGACTGTATAACTCTAGAAGAAGATGAAACCGCATGGAACATTGAAGACTCTTCAATACAAGGTGAGGGTACAGAGTTATCTCTTTTTTTTGAGAATAGAGTAAGTGAATTTATTATAATTTTCATAGGTATATCCATATCTCGTAAAGGTACAGTTGAATGTTGGAAATGTTTCGAAATGTAGAGTACCAAGTTAAGTAAAAGTTAGATTATGTTCATCCTGTACAATTTTAGGATAGTTGAAGTCATTTTGTTCATTTTAAAATTGTGATTTGAAGTAAAAAATTTCATTGTTTGAAATTTTTCATGTGCCTGGGGGATCAGTGTCCAGCCACTGTCCTGAACATCTCCTGTTGTCCTATACAGGATCAACTTTTCATAACATGTAACGATCCAATCAAAAAAAGGTGCGTTTTGGTTGGGCAAAAGCAAAGAAGTTCTCAAAACGTGACAATTTCTGTCTATCGTAGTGGGGCACCAACTTTTCGAGCTCAATGACCTTTCCAATACCTTTTTAACCATCAAAAACCGCATGGGAGCTGACGCCCAGTTCTTCCTACATCCCACGCATCGTTGTGATGGGCCAGTCTCCTGTAGGGTACCCAAATCATCGTCCAGGATTACTGTAGGTAGCCAGTTCGGTGCTCATCTTTATAGCAAATGCAAGTTTGAACAAAATAAAGTTGAGTTTATTTTATGAGTTTCTCAAATTCACTCATCGTTGCCAAACAAATATTAAACAACGCGTGTTGAAACTTAAAACATATGCTTGATAAATTGTGTACTTTCCAATATAGTCACATTTTTCCAACACCTACTGCCATCTCTAGGCCAGGCCGGGTACTTCTGTGGCCACCCTCTGTGTGAGAGTAGCACTTATGTCATCCAATACACCATTGTATAAATTATGGTTCAAATTCACTTCTAGAAAATTGTCAGAGGTTGGCAATGCGAAAATATTGCACATATTACTATTCCAGAGAAATCAGAACTCATTATTGAATGGAGCTGTTTAAAATATCATTGGATGAAATAACAAAATGAATGTATCAATGCGGAGACGAGAGTGAAGACTTTCCTATACCCTACAAATAAGAAAACTATCAAACAATGTGAAAACAATTCAGAGAGAAGAATAAAGGTGTATGTTTACAATGGGGAATGTTCCTCAATTTGGGTTATTACAGCAAATGCAAGTTTGAACAAAATAAAGTTGAGTTGAATTCATGAATTTTTCAAATTCACTTTGAAAAGTATTCAAATTGATGTTTCAAATGTTGGGTTTTAATTTTTAAAGGGATTTGTTTCTAATTCACATATTGGCAACAGCGCCTATATCAAGTTGAAATAATTTATACGTACCTAGATATTCTACTTTAAAAAAGAAAAATTATCTTTATAAATCAACAATTGAAGCAAAATATAAATTATAGTTCAATACCATCTCCACAAGCCACATAAACAACAGTTGTTTGTTATTTATTTATATAGAGGAAGATAGGTTAGGTGCACAAAATGTCATATGTCACAAAATGTCTCAGAACTCGGAACAGAACAGCACGCCTCTGAAATAAGTCATCTTTGTTTGTCTCATACAGGTAACAGATTCATTGTCCTTTATTAGCTATAACTGATGTTGCCAAATGGTGAAATGAAAACGAATCCCTTATTTCATTCCTCTTTTTCAAGTATTCAAATAATTTTTTAAAGAAAATGGTTGAAATGATAAGTTTAAAATGCGTTGTTTTAGAGCTCTTTTATGAAAACTACTTGATTTTTGTCATTCCCCATTCCTGGTTCATTTTTTGGTCTGTTTTGGCAGCGCATTGGTTCAATTGGAATTTGTAGAGAAAAATTGTCCGAAAATCCCTTTACATCATATGCTGAAGAGAGGCAAAAAATTAAAATTTGTATAAAGTACAAAACTCTGTATCCATCAGTATATACTAGTACACAGAAGACTAAATATTTATTGAGATATGAAGCTACAGAAACACCTTTTGAAATAACTTATCATTCACAAATAGCATAAACAATAAAGGCTCAAGATTGATCCCCTCTTCTACGACTATAAACACTAAAAATATCTATGTCGAGTTGTAAACAGCGTATATTTGTTGTTAATAAAACTACGTGTTGAATATCTCCATTTGCGTTAATCATGGCCCAAGTTTTTTGTCTTTCTTGGGTGTCAACAGCATCGACTGCTTGGTCATTAGCCTCGTGTCTTGGGTAAGCAATGTTAATAACTCCCCGAGCCACACGAGGAGCATTATGGCTTTTCGCAGTCTGTCAGCCATATAATGTTGCAGAATCATCCTACCTTCAACTCCAAAATTTCATTGAATAAACATTCTTTTGTTATTTCAGATTTTGGAGTGCATCAGCCTGATATAAAAAGTGACGTTGCTCACGAGAAAGTACAGGTTAGTAAGATTTATCAGTGTAGAGCATGCCGAGAACGTTGCCGACAAAAAGAAGATCTAAGGCATCATGAAAAAATCCATGTCCACCTGTTGGATCACACCTACGCACTCTTTCCATCAGAAAACTCGTATGGATGAAGTATGTATGTGTGAGTCTTGTTGAGGTACAATTGAACTACTGCATCAGCAGGGAAGATTTTAAATATCGAAAAAACAAAGATGTAGTGAGCCGTCCTAGAAATGGAAAATAAACAAGAGCAGCTCTAAAGGTAAATAGAAACCCAATACAACTACAGTTGATTGATCAGTAGAAGATTCATGAACTTGAACAAACAAAGCAAAATTAAGATCCGGGACACAAGAGATCCACCCGACAATGTTCCACTTTACAAGCGCCTCCATAATCATTTCAATGGTTGATTGTGCCGCTTTCATAACCTGGAAGTTACAAGAAAAGAACCAGCCCCGGCAAGGGTAAATCTGCCCGTAATGAAAATGAATCAGTATCCATCTTGTTTTAATCTTAGGAATAAAAGAGGTAGGAAGCTGGGTCTGCTGACCAAACTTCACACGGGGTTAGAGTTACTTCTGCTATTCCAGACATGATTGCTAATGAGTATATGTGAAAGACAATTATATTCATTCCTGTTAGTAAAATTACTCTGTCAATAAAGTCTTTTTGAAAAAGTTTCATTTATTTAATAGGTAACTGACATATTTTCCAATTATGGTCTCTGATCCTGAAGTATCTCAAAGAATTACCACAATACAACGCTGGGTGCTGATTTCAGACTGAAAGATGATTTATGTAATCCAAATAATTGGCATAAGAGTGTAGCCGTAAGATGCTTTGACTTCAGAAAATATCACTCATACCAGCAACAAGGGAGTCCGTACACTGTTAACAAAGAAGAATTTTTGAGTATGAAACACCCAGCTAGCTATTTTATTTTCATTTATATTTGATCTGTACATATATACTTCGTGTTTCGACCACAGACCTCTTTTTCACTCTACCATACCTTCTTTCAATATGTGTACAATAGAAGAGTATTTTTGTTTTGGAAAGGGTGTTGAAGAATGGGTTTGACAACACTATTATCAATTCAATTTTATTGTATCTTATGGCGTTTTTCGAGTTTGTTAGTAAATCCCACACCTGACACCAAAATTGAATTACAAGGGATCAGACTTAATACATAAAAATGCAATAGGAAACTTTGTAGCGTTTTTGAAGATTAGGTCATACACTAATGATAGTTTAAAAAACAACCAACATGGTGTCTTCAGGAGATGAAAACACCAAACTGGTTGGTGAAACTAGCATCGAGAAGGGTATTGCAGTTCTTGTGATTGAAAAAGTTCTCATTTTTGGGTTCATTCAAGCACTCAACTATAGCAGCACACTCTTTATTATGCCAGAGATTAAAGCTATTAGAATTGTCCAAAATTTTGAAACCGACAATATCATTAATGAAAAGAAAGGATTTGAGAAACCGCCAAGATATGATCTGATCTTATCAAGAGCTATACACGAAAAATCCAGAGCTTTTCAGCAGAATTGAGAAGAAATAAATACCGCAACTTCATCATTAAGTCTTAAATAGACCTCTTCAAGAAAAATGAAAAACTTACGTGGAGTTTCATTATTTAATTATAAAATTTAGTGGAATCTTTATTAACGCTACAAATCGCACGACTTTTGTTTAACCAAAATGTACTGAACTTACCCTCTATTTAAACACAAGGACAGCAATTTTGACTTGAGTAAATGAGCACAATTTTTTTACTTTACTAGTTTTATTAGTAGAATCAGTTATAAAAAACATCAAATGCTTCCCCCCGTTCATCAACTTATCAATGCAGTAAAGTAATTCATAAAATACGATTATGAAATGTACTAAACCTATAATACTCGAGCTTTGTTAGAAATCGATATTCTAAACTAGCCAATTGAAAATATAGTCACAGCCCCTCACGGGTTGGTTTTAGAAAAAAAGTAATTTAAATGTAAATCAGAACGAAACCAAATATCTTGAAATGTTTGCGATTACAACAACCACAGTTATCAAAAGAAACTGAAATAATCCGTTTTGATTAGGGGGATTCAAACTCCTCACTGCCGAGAAAAAACCAAAAGCCGAGCGAAACCTGTTCAAGATGTTTCAGGTTCTTTGTTGTACGTCTCCATGACCTTTTCCATGATTTCCCAGTGCTTTTCCTTGGGGAGATCCTTGACGAAAATATTATACCACGCCTCGTCGTCGCTATCTTCAATCAGCGGCAACTGAATTCCGTAGCACTGAAGGGAAAGAGAGATGCAAGCGATAGCTACGTGTCTTGGGTTGTAGTCCAGGATGCTGGGGTCGTGATGGAAGTCTTGAAGAAATGCCGCGGAAGCTCTAGCGACGGGAATGGTTTCCCACTGGTCTTTTCCTAACCAACCTTCCATAGATCTGGATGGAACAGATTAATCGTTGTATTTAATATAAACAAACTTCCTGGATTATGAAACTTTTCATATTCCAGCAAAACCAGAATTAGTCACTTATCTAATTAAGTTTTGACATAAAAAGCCAAAATATAACCAAGTTTTGATATAAAATGCCAATATTTTACCTGTGTTTCTGAAAAAAAAAGGCATATTTATTACTATTTTTCAAAATCTGTCGGTTTTCACAGAATTAATAATTTATCAAATCAAGTTTTGGCATGAACTGCCAATATTTCATCTGATATACAGCGTTTTCAATTATTTTTTTTCAAAATTTACCTGTTTTAACAAGATTAATAATGTATTTGATCAAATTTTGGCATACACTGCCAATATTTTACCTAAATTCTTGAAGTGATATTGCATTTCAATTGTTTTTTCAAATCCTATGTGTTTTACCAGAATTAATCATCTAATTGAGATTTGACGTAAATGCAAATATTTTCCTAAAACTAATTAATACAGTTTATTGTATTATTTTCATTATAAAGGCTTTTACGCTCGAGGAAGCTATTGCATAGCGAAACGCGTGTTGCGGTTTTTGTAAAACCCTTTATAGTGAAAATCATACAATAAACTGTAATAATTAGTTTAAATATGGATTCTCATCAAGTATGGGCCAGTGCTATTCAATAATATTCCACCAGTTTTTCTAAAAGTAATACTGTATTTTAATTGTTTTTCAATATCTACCTGTTCTACCAAAATTAATTATTTATATAATTCAGTTTTGACATAAAATGCCAATATTTTACTTGATCTGCCAATATTTTACTTGATCTCTTAGAAGTAATGCTGTATATTAAATAGTTTTTTCAAAATATACCTCTTTTACAAGAATAAATCATTTCTGTAATTGTTTCCACACAAAATGCCAATATTTTACCTGATTTCTTAGAAAAATTGCTTTATTTCAAACAGTATTTTCAAAATATACCTGTTTTACAGGAATTAATCTTTTATCGAATCAAGTTTCGACACAAAATGCCAATATTTTACCTGATTTCTTAAAGGAATGCTTTATTTTAAATAGTTATTTCAAAATATACCTGGTTTACTAGAATTAATCATTTATCTAATAAAATGCCAATATTTTATCTGGTTTCTTAGAATAGTTTTTTCAAAATATACCTGTTTTACCAGAAATTATCATTTATCTAATTAAGTTTTGACATAAAAATGTCAATATTTTACCTGATTTCTTAGAATTATTACTTTATTTTAAATAGTTATTTCAAAATATACCTGTTTTACCGGAATTAATCATTTATCTAATCAAGTTTCTAACCAAAATGTCAAAATTTTACCTGATTTCTTAGAAGTAATGCTTTATTCTGAATAGTTTTTTCAAAATACACCTGTTTTACAGGAATTAATCATTTATCTAATAAAATGCCAATATTTTACCTGATTCCTTAGAAATAATACTTTATTTTAAATAGTTTTTGCAAAATATACCTGTTTTATTAGAATTTATCATTTATCTAATCAAGTTTTGACATGAAAATGTCAATATTTTACCTGATTTCTTAGAATTAATACTTTATTTTAAATAGTTTTTTCAAAATATACCTGTTTTACAGGAATTAATCATTTATCTAATTAAGTTTCAGACCAAAATGCCAATATTTTACCTGATTTCTTAGAATTAATACTTTATTTTAAATAGTTTTTTCAAAATATACCTGTTTTACCAGAAATTATCATTTATCTAATCAAGTTTTGACATGAAAATGTCAATATTTTACCTGATTTCTTAGAATTAATACTTTATTTTAAATAATTTTTTTCAAAATATACCTGTTTTACGGGAATTAATCATTTATATAATTAAGTTTTGACATAAAATATCAATATTTTACCTGATTTCTTAGATGTAATGCTGTATTTCAAATAGTTGTTTCAAAATATACCTACTTACCAGAATTCTACAATTATTATCATTATTATTCATCAAGTATCAGATCAGTTTCATAATCATAAACCACAACCTATCGATTCCTAAAACTTTTATACGAAACATTTTTTTGTAACATCCTTTCTCCTCCCGAACTTCTAACAAGAGCTCGATGCGACACATAAACTGTACATATCAGATGTTACAATCTCACCTCAAATAGTGCAGCATGAACTTGTGTGGATGAGTCGTGCCTACTTCGAACTTGAGCATGCGCATAATAAGCAGCTCCGCTTGAACGATGGCATCTCTCATGCTCCAGTATTCGTCACCGATTTCCAAAGGGCTGCTTCCCCTGTGGAGCGTGTTGTGGGCGACGTTTATGATGTCCCGTATCTTCAAGGGATCGTCCTTCACTTTGCCGGCCAGGTAGAGAGACGACGCTCCGATCAGCTGCAAGGTTTGACAGTTGTTGGTAAAAATTATCAATAATGATTTTGAACAAAAAATGTGAAGCTCTTTTTACAAGCTTTATATTATTGTCTACTGTACATTTATTTGGTAATAAAATGTTAAATTTTCAGAAATATTCCTATATGTTTAAATCAAAAAAGACTATCAATTGATTCAAAAGGTCCGATTATATTCCATAATGAAATTATTAAATTCATCATGGAGACAACATATTGAAATAATAAGAAAGAAAATAGCTCCATAATTTAAATTTTATTAAAAATAAGAACGTGTGTACCAATAAGATACCTTAAAATTGATTTATTTTTCATTGGTTTATTCAAAAATTTATTATCTATTAGTATGGATTATCGCAAAAAATTCCTTATTGAAACTAATGGAGAAAATTCAAAGTAAAATTATGAACTGTACATTCAAATTGAACTACAAGGAGTCTACAATCATCTTATATAAACAAAAAAACCATTAGATTTGTTATCCCTACATAAATACCATGTATGTACCTTCATTTATCTGGTCGAAAACAAGCTCAAACATTAAATGCAGTTGACTTGTTTACTGATAGTAATTGATTTAACAAAACTGAGAGGAGACAGGAACAACTACTGGAATGTTGTTTAGACTAGAATAATTAACAGAAGTGATAGGAAAACTTAAAAATAGAAGATAATAAACTACAAAATAATTACTTTGTTGATAATTTCTGTGAGCAGATAATTACAG